>NC_053389.1:317066771-317414731 GCF_905171765.1 Bufo bufo
GTGGGTTGGGGTTTTTTGGCATTCAATTATGTGGTGTTGATTATTTATTTATATACATATATATAATTTGTATATTATATGAATTTTGGTCAAATAATATTAGTAGAAATAATTATCAATATTATTTTTGTCACTTCGCACTGCATGGTCACTTTTCACTGGGCACTTGCACTTTTGCATAATTTTTGCACTTATCACCTTATATGAATTATTATTATTGGTTTTTATACAATATTTGTATTATTTATTATTCACTCCGTTTTATTAATAGCATTGATGATTGTATATACATGATAATGTTTGTATAATTTTCCTGCCACATAGTGTTTGGTAACACTTTACTCGCTCAAATCATGGACTATATGATATATGCACACGCACTTTATTGGGTTTAATGTAGTACCCCCTTTTTTAGTTTATTATAGGATGTTCATGACTTTTTAATATTCGGCGACAGGCTCCCCTATTATTATGTGTGGACGTTGGGGGGTGTAGCCCTACACACTTTTATATACATAGTATTATTACCACATCTGTGATGGCAGCGAAGGACTCAGCATCTGTTTAGCTCAGCGCGTAGGGGTCTCTTTTTTTGCGCTGTTATTGTGACATTACCGGTTTCCATAGCTACAGTGCTGAGTGCTAGGCGCTGATAGAGGAGTAGCGGTAGACTCCGATCATGTGACCAGTATAATCATGTGAGCGCTCTAGGATCACGCAAGATTTTGCCGTCCATTTTTGTGAGATGGGACGGGCGGATGTGACGAGGTTTCAGATTCACATATAGTATCGCGTGACGTGAGTGCTCACATTGACCAATTACATGGGGTATTTAAGAGGATCTGGGAGGCAGGTTAGGCACGCCCCTTGAGAAAGCGGAACGAAATGCGCATTGGGGTGCGCTCGCGGCAGGTCCAGGCTTGATCTCCTCACTTAACATTAATCAGGTATTTGCTGCTATTTGACTGTATTTGAGTTAGAATATAGGCATGTGGTTTTCCATGCTGTAACCTCTTTCACCTATTGGGTTCTTGTATCCCTTGCGGTCCTACCTGTATTACTACGTTGGAGTGTACTTTCTACTTTGTTTTTTGAGGAGTCCCTTATGTCTTGTTTATGCATTATGTTAATAGCCACATAGGTTACTCCTAGGGGGGATTCTTAACCTTGTGCACTGTACCTGCTGGGGAGCTGCTTTTTCGCAGCGCTAACCGCATTGCTGCTATATATTTATTCATACATTTATTTATTTACATGTTGTCTTTTAATGATGTCATTAAATAAAATATGTTATGGTAATATATGTGTGTTTTTGTTTTTTTTGGTAACATTTTATGCTTAGCTATGTAACATACATTTAAATATAAAATCTTAATACTAAAACAGGCCAACGTCATTTATAAGGTAAATTAAAATAATAACTATATTTTTAAAGTCTTCTCATTATAAACTTTTTTTTTTACTACAGGACTGCCTGCCCATATAACATTTATTTACCTATAATTGTGTCTCTTTTTTATGAGTTGATGTCGCAAATAAATTTTATTGAGCTAAACATGTATACCCAATGATATCTATATATTGTGGGGTTTTGCTCTGGTAGACAGGATTAGTGGATGCCGTATAGAGGCAACAAGAAGTTCTTTGGATCAAACAGTTCAGTGTTTTATTCACACTTTGGGCAAGTGACAAAACAAGCAGTCATAAACAAGCAAAAAGTCACCTTGCGGTGTTGATGGTAATTCACACCATGCAGCAATTCTGCCTCAAAGAGTCCTTGAGCATAGCAGCAGCAACCTGTTTTTACGTCAAACAGGTAGCAAGCCTTCATCCAGACACAAGGCTCTGATATCTGAACACAGAGCCTCTGCCAGACTCTGGTTCCACACCCTCCAGGATCACACTTCCCAGGATCCCACTCTCCACCCTCTCTCACTCTGAGGTTTCTTATATTCTCAGGTGATTGCGGCACCTGGTATTGCCTCAGGCTTGGCAACTGATGTGGAAGATATGGAAAATCCTGACATACACCTCCCTTATCAGCCATGAGGCCTGTCACTGCCTCACAGTATTTGGGGAGGGGAAAAGAACATGCCCATGGCCATATGTGATCACAAGAAATAAATTAGCTGTTCATTCAGTTTCTTTGAAAATGATATCAAGTCTAACACCCTGTCCCCCAAGAAATTGAACTACGGTAGGAGCTAATATATGCTAGTGCAAATCTGGCAGTAGTCATGAGAATAGATATTGCCATAACCTTGACACTAACTACTAAATCTTGCTAAAAATAATATGAGACTTGCTTTGTCTCACGTCTATGACATTACACTTTGTTTATGTACAGTACATAAAAATTATTTATTGTTCCAAAATCTCATTAACAAAACTGAGTTCAGCTTCAGATTTTGGAACAATAATTTATGTGCATAAATGAAGTGTTATGTCATAGACGCGGGACGAAGCAAGTCTCATATTATTTGTAGCAAGATTTGCCAGGCCTCAGTGGGGCCCATACAGTTTAGCACACTGCGGAGGAGATATTGTAAGCAAAGTATTCAAACTAATCAGTTTCGGATAAAGCAATCCAACCTGATTTTCTCAAGCCTAATGGAGACGATATGACCTATCAGCATCTGTCTACCCACTCCACTCTATGTATTTAGTATATTTAAAAATATAGTCTAAAAATACTATGCATTTAGAAAGTTTTCAGACGACTTCACTTTTTTCACATTTTGTTATTTTGCGGCCAACAATCTGCACTCAATACCTCATAATAAGCAAGAGAAAACAGAATTTTAGAAATTAAAAAAAAAAAGAAAAACTTAAATATTGCATAGACACTACTCTATTGGTGGTCTAACAAAAAAAGAGGCTATGAGCTTTTAAAGTTCCCATCAAAAACATAATTTTATTGGATAAATTTAAACATGACAATGGGATCTAATAATTAAATCGGCAAAATAGGATTCAATAATTATGCCAACCAAAATACTAGCAGGCCGGATGTATGCAAATTCAGAGAATTGCACCATGCTCTGTAATACAACTAATACAAGGTCTGTTTTCATATAAGGCCAATTAATACATGCCAGATAACACAACAAGTATATATGTGCTGATAGTAAGTGATAACAAATGCAAGAAACTATCAACAGTGTGCTAATCAAAACCACCTTGCACCTACCCTAACAATAACATTTACCTATTGAGGTGTAATAGTGATCATCAATACAAATAAACGTTTGCTCACCCTATAGTGCGGTAGTCAATGCGCGTTTCATGTGAGGCTCGTCAGGAGAAGATTTATATGAATTATTTTACAGTGCATGGTGTAATTGTCTATATTTGTATATAGCTGCCCTGCTTTTTTTTTGGTTGGCACAATTATTGGATTCCATTTATATTGGATTGTCATTTTTGTATTTATTCAATAAAATTATGTTTTTAATGGAGAACTTTAAAAGTTCATGCCATTTGTTAGATTGTCAAAGATGAGCAAAGTTTTTCGATTCGGCTGCTTTGCCAAACTTTGTCAAAAAATGTGATTTGTTAAGAATTACTTTGTAATGCATTGCATTCCACTGTATGGAGTGGGCACAATGACATGGAATGGCGATCACGTCACCCCTGTTTCTTAACCCCTCAGATGCCACATTTCAATGCAGCATCTTAGAGTCACATTCAGGGGGTTAATCAAAGGTTAAAACAAAAATATATATATACACTCACCTTATCTATTTGATTGTGGGGAGGCCATTGCGGCCATCTTGATTGAAGAAAATGGGCTAATTATTGCATGCACTGACGTGATGATGTCACCACGACATCACGCTGGGCAGGCGTAGTGATGTCATCACTGATGACCCCGCCCAGAGCCTATACAATGGGTGCGTATGCACTCACATGACCACTACTCCCAACACCTCCGAAAGCTAGAGCTTAACATCCTAAGTGGAAAATAATTTGTTGACACAATCATCTTCTTAGTCTAATGATACACCCCATCCCAAGGTCTGTCAACTACGCAAAATGTCTTTAAGTATGTTAAAGAGGCATGTCTAGTAGTCAACTCTGAGAGACTTTTTATAAGTCATGGGGGAAAGCACTTTTATGCCTTTTTATATAATCAGACCACGATTGTAATCATTTACATATTTTTCTGAGACATAACTGCCTACCAATGTTTGCAACAATCTAACATTTCTATCTAGGCGCGTTATTAATTTACCTTGTCAATGAGTGTATTTTAGGTCTTGTTTTTAAGAAAAAAGTTGTATATCATTTTACTATCTTTTAGATACATATAAGTTAACATTAAGCTGCAGTTGTACTCCTGTCCACTATAATTTTGTCAGTTATGTCTATCCATAGAAAATACATTCCCACCACACACTCACCTGTATGGATAATTGGACATTAATGACATTTATATAAACATTCACAATTTGTGGACAATACATTTGTCCAGCACCATTTATATACATTTTTGAAAAAAACTACTTACTTTTACTGCCTTTTTTGCATTAGCCAGTTTTAAAAGCAATTTTCCTATTTCTTTTTATACTACAATCACACAATGTACTAATACAAGCATTACGAGGAAATCTAAGCTTGAACACCATGGAAAATAGTGTACCACAATATGAAAAACAGGAAAGATATATGTAAAATCCACACACATTATTTTAGAGCAAGCTGTAGGATAAACATGTTTATCATGAATACCAAATCATGAATAATATAATGCTCCCAATGCTTTATCTGACATAAACATAATGTGTCCCACCAGAGCCAAAACTGCACTACAAAGCACACAAGTACTGGCACACAAATCACACCAACCCATTTGTGACTTTAATTTAAAAATTATTTCTTAACAAGGTGGTTGCCCTCTTGAAGAATATCAAGAGATGCACTTGGGTGAGAGACCATTGCAATGCTCAGATATATACCATTTTACTACTGCATACAATGAAGTGGGAAGCTGTAAAAAAAATTCAAATGGGGTGGAATTTGAAAAAACCCCCACAATTTCACCATTTTTTATGGGGCTTTTATGGTGCTCCTATGGTGTAAACTGACCTGTTACTGTACCTTCATTCTCTGGGTCAGTATGATTACCACAATACATCACTTGTATGGTTTTACTTGCATTTTAATGCTGAAGAAACTGAAGAAATAAAAACTTTGGAAAAAAAATTATTTTCTGCATCGGCATACAAACTTTTTTTTTTGCATCCCCATTTTAACTTTTTTATAGTTATGTTTATGGAGCTATGTCATGTCTCATTTATTGGGCAGTCTTTACTTTATATTGGTAGCATTTTGGAGTGTGTTTGATTTTTTGTTCACTTTTTATTTAATTCTGTATGGCCATTTAAATTTTTTTTCCCTTTATGGCATTCACTAGAGATGAGCGAATCTTTCAAACATTCGATTTGGCCGGTTCACCAAATTTTTCAGAAAAATTTGTTTCGATCCAAATTTATTCGCTGTGGATTGCATAAAAAAACGGCTATTTCCTGGCTGCTGAGAGCCTTTATAGTGGTGTAGAACACTATGCCTTGTAGGAACACGCATAGGGAGTCTGCTTTGGTAGTGAAATAATACTGTGAGTCCGTATGACATGCGGATGACAGGCGTCACTCTTAGAATCACTGCATACTTCAGTTATTAGGGTAGTCACTGGCCAAATAACTCAAGTATGAACTCAGCCTTACAGGTCGATGTTAGTGCCAAAAAGAAGCGCACTCCTTTTACACCATCACCAGCTGATTCCATATAGATGTAATCAGAACCTGTTCTATTAAACGCGTATACAAGATGACCCCACCGGACAGTCACTGATTAATTTGCCCTTCCTCTGATCCGTAAGAACAATAACCCACAAAAACGGATCCTGTCTGTGGAGCATACACCTTCACTCGGTCAGCATTTGCTCAATAATCCATCAGTATTGCTAATGCCAAAAAAAACAGGAGTGGATTCAAAACAGAGATGACACGTGAATGGAATATTTGCATGTCTTCTGTGTTTTGTACCCACTCCTGCTTTTGGCTACCAAATCATAAGTCAGTTCTGATGGGACCATACAGGCCTTACAGCTGCTACAAAGACAGGATCCGTTGTGCGTCCCAGAAGTAAGTTCAAATAAATGATGATGTCAGCCAGGCCAAAAGGCAAAATAGTGGCCCAGTCATGAAGTGGGGAGGGTGGGAACAGCATGAGAAGTCCACAGGGTGGACCTATGACATAGTGGTGAAGTGGAAGCAGCATGAGGAGACCACAGAGTGGCCCAATGACAGGGTCTGGATTTTTCAGCAGTATGAGGAGGCCACCGAGTAGCACAATGACAAAGTCTAGAGTTGTGGCTGGTTAAGTGAGGGACACTGGATGGGTGATGTGACCGTTAATATGTTTGTTTACAATTGAATGAGCTATTATATGTGGTTCCTGGTCTACTTGAGGCACTATTGCTATGTACTTTACTAGGCTCTTTGCCTGTGTGTGAAAACCTGCTGTATCTATTTCTTTAATTTTCTGTTACTAACTTGGGGCACCATTTACACTTGTGTATTTATTTGTTTAATTACATTTGTTGCTTCCCCTATATGTATTCACATTTATCGGTCCCCTTCCCCCTGTGTCCCTATTTCATACTTGTTTTACTCCACCCAATGATGTAAGACTCCATTATAGGTGTTTTATTGTGTTGTTCTAATAAAGTATATATTTTTTGCTTACATATGGTCGCTTTTTCTTTAGTGATCTGGGTATACACATAGTGTTATAGGTTGTGGCCGCAGTATGAGGAGGCCACTGAGTGGCACAATGACAGAGTCTGGAGGTGACGACATCAGGAGAAAGCCACCAAGTGGCACAAAGACTGAGTCTGGAGGTGGCGAATGCAGCAACAGCATCATGAGAAGGCCACCGAGTGGCATAATGACAGAGTTTGTAGATGGCAGCAGTCTGATGAGGCCACCGAGTGGCACAATGACAGAGTCTAGAGGTGGCGGCAGCATCAGGAGGTTGTCATTGTTTTCATGTACTTTTTGTATATTTGTTCTTTCATATATATATTTTCCTCACACTTTGACACGTCACATGACCTCATACGACGTCATTATGTCCATACAGCAAAAGGAGTTTTTCAGTCACCCATCATTTTTACCAAAGAAAAAAAAAATTAAATAAAAAATTTCACCACAACGTCATTTGGTTCATACATCAAAAGGAGTTTTGCAGTCACCTATCAACATTGCCGAAAAAAAAACACTTTTAAAGAGTGGTACAATGACAGAGTCTGGAGGTGGTGGCTGCAGCAGCATAATGAGAAGGTCACCAAGTGGCACAATGACAGAGTCTGTAGATGGCAGCAATATAATGAGGCCACCAAGTGGCACAATTACAGAGTCTGGAGTTGGCAGCAGTATGAGGAGGACACCGAGTGGCACAATGACAGAGTCTGGAGGTGGCGGCAGCATCAGGAGGTTGTCATTGTTTTCATGTAGTTTTTGTATATTTGTTCTTTCATAATATATATTTTCCTCACACTTTCAGACATCACACAACCTCACACAATGTCATTCTGTCCATACAGCAAAAGGAGTTTTTCAGTCACCCATCATTTTTACCGGAAAAAAAACCCCACTTTGAAAGAGTGGCACAATGACAGAGTCTGTAGATGGCAGCAGTATGATGAGGCCACCAAGTGGCAAGGTGACATAGTTTGGAGGTGGCGGCAGCATCCGGAGACCACAGAGTGGCAAGGTGACATAGTGTGGAGATTGCAGCAACATGAGGAGACCACAGAGTGGCAAGGTGACATAATGCAGAAATGGCAGCAGCAGCAGCAAGATACCACAGAGTGGCAAGGTGACATAGTGTGGAGATAGCAGCAGCACGAGGAGACCACAGAATGGCAAGGTAACATAATGTGGAAATGGCAGCAGCAGGATACCACAGAGTGCAGGGTGACATACAGATGTAGCAGGGGTAACACACACACTCTTAACTCAAATTTCTTAACTCATCGTGCTATCTTGAAACAAAAGCCATTGAAAAGCAATTGCCTAACGCATTTAGTTGCATTTAGGGTTATATAACATGTCTCATAAATCATGTGTGTTAACCCTGCTACATCCGTAGTGTGGAGATGGCAGCAGCAGGATACCACAGAGTGGCAAGATGACATAGTGTGAAGATGGCAGCAGCATGAGGAGACCACAGAGTGGCAAGGTGACATAGTTTCGAGGTGGCAGCAGCATCAGGAGGCTACAGAGTGGCAAGGTGACATAGTGTGGATATTGCAGCAGCAAGATACCACAGAGTGGCAAGGTGACATAGTGTGGAGATAGCAGCAGCATTAGGAAACCACAGAGTGGCAGGGTGACATAATGTGGAGATAGCAGCAGCAGGATACCACAGATTGGCAAGGTGACATAGTTTCGTGGTAGCGGCAGCAGCATCAGGAGACCACTGAGTGACAAGGTGACATAGTGTGGAGGTGGCGGCAGCATGAGGAGGCCACAGAGTGGCAAGGTGACATAGTGTGGATATGGCAGCAGTAGCAGGATACCACAGAGTGGCAAGGTGACATAGTGTGGATATGGCAGCAGCAGCAGGATACCACAGAGTGGCAAGGTAACATAGTATGCAGATGGCAGTAGCATGAGGAGACCACAGAGTGGCAAGGTGACATAATGTGAAATGGCAATAGCAGTAGCAGCAGTATCAGGAGACCACAGAGTGGCAAGGAGACATAGTGTGGATATGGCAGCAGCATGAGGAGGCCACAGAGTGGCAAGGTGACATAGTTTGGAGATGGCAGCAGCAGCTGCATCAGAAGACCACAAAGTGACCCGGTAACAGAGTGGGTCGGTGGGTGGCAATACTAGTACCCATTGATGAAGGTGGATGCAAGAAGGAGCAGAATAGAAACCAGTTTCTTTTGTCAAATTGTTGGTATAGCCCCATGGATGATCTAGTCTGATGCATAAGGCATTGGTGTGTGGAAATCCTGGCTGATCCACGCCTGATTCATCTTGATGCAGTGTCCCACTATGTGCTATATGTGGGCAGTGGGCACTTTAAACTGTTGCTAAATGTGATTGTGGTATCATGTTATAATTCCCTTTAACAGGCTGGCAGTGTCATTTACCTTTATTCGCCCCTAGGTGGTGCTACCACCACTTATATATATAGGTGGGTGGGGGAGGTCAAGTCAGTGTGTGTGTTGAGGATGAGAATGAAGAGTAGAGGAAGTTAACGGAGGAGGTGGAAATTAGTTTTTCCATCGAAATAATTCACAAAAGATTTTACCACATATAACTGCAATGCTGAAAGCTGCATAAAATTTGTTTTTCCACCAAAATAATTCACGAAAGATTTTACCACATATAAGTGTTGCGCTTAACACTGCATAAAATTTGTTTTTCCACCTAAATAATTCACAAAAGATTTTACTACATATAAGTGCAGTGCTTAACGCTGAATACAATTTCCCCCCCCCCCTGAAATAAGTCACAAAAGATTTTACCGCATATAAGTGCAGAGCTTAACGCTGAATAATTTTTTTTTTTCTACAAAAATACTTCAATAAAGATTTTACCACATATAACAGAGCACAGAGATGGAAAGGGTCTTCGGATTACCCCGCACTGTACGGATGTCTCAGAAATGAACCATTGCTCCCGACAGCGGCTTCTGGGAAGGTCATGGAGCGTCCCGGTCATCCGGCATCTATTCGCTCCAAAAAGATTATTTTGAAAGTGTGTAGAAGCCACATGGGGCTCCCAATCTGCAGATTTATGGAGACATCATGAAGATTTAACCGCATATAACCGCAGCGCTGACTGCTGAATACATTTTGTTTTTCGACCTAAATACTTCAATAAAGATTTTACCACATATAACCGCTGCACTGACTGACTGCTACCGCAGATACTTCCATGAACCCCTGCTACTTCCCGGTAGGTAGGCTGCTGCGAAGCAGGTGCTCTAACCCTGGGCACGTGTGGCTCCTGACCTCCCACTGCTGCCACCCTGCTGAATCCCAGTCATGCTTTTAACACATATAAACGCCAACGTTAACTGAGAATGTATTTTTCTATTTGTACTGAAATAGGCCAGTAAACACTTTCAACACATCTAACCGCTGCCGACATGAACTGAGAATGCATTTTTCTGTTTGTACTGAAATAAGCCAGAAAACGCTTTCAACACATCTAACCGCTGCCGACATGAACTGAGAATGCATTTTTCTGTTTGTACTGAAATAGGCCACTAAACGCTATCAAAACATATAAGCACAGACAACTTGTACTAAGAATGTATTTTTCAATTTGTACTGAAAAACAAATTAACACATATAACCGCCGCACTGACTGACTGCTACAGCCGCTACTTCCGTGAACCCCTGCACCACTACTTCTCGGGCAGGTAGGCTGCTGTGAAGCAGGTGCTCTACCCCGGGCATGTTTGGCTCCCGACCTCCCACTGCTGCCACCCTACTGACTCCCAGCTATGCTTTCAACACATATAACCGCCGACGTGAACTGAGAATATATTTTTCTTTATGTACTGAAATAGGCCAGTAAACGCTTTCAGCAGAAATAAATGCATCAGTGATGTGCGTATATATTTTTCTTTCTGTACTGAAATAGGCCACTGAACGCTTTTGCCACAAATAAGTGCACCAGTAAAGTGCGTATATATTTTTCTTTTTTTTCTGTAATACGCCCCTATACGCTTTCAACAGAAATAACTGCAGAAGTTTACTGAGCATATATTTTTCTTGTTGGACTGAAATAGGCCACTATATGCCTTCACCAGAATTAACTGCAGTAATGCACTGAGAATATATTTTTCTTTTTTTAATGAAATATGCCCCTATACGCTTTCACCAGAAATAACTACAGAAGTGACCTGAGACTATATATTTATTTTTGGAATGAAATAGGCCACAGCTGATTGGTTTCATACAGGCATGTCAATCAGGGTGATCCCGCCTTCCCAGAGTTCCTTGCCCCATGTCCTTAGTGCTCACATATGTAGGCGCCATTTTAGGAAAAATGCGATTTGTTACCACCAAGTGCGAGGAGATTCGCATTCGTTGCGAATCAAATTTTTTCAAAAATTCTAAATGAATTCTATTTCATCAGCTTCGATTTGCTCATCTCTAGCGTTCACTAGAGATGAGCAAAAGTTTTCAAAAATTCGATTCGGCTGCTTCACAGAATTTTATCAAGAAATTCAATTTGTTATGAATTACTTCTTAATGAATGGCATTCCATTGTTTGACAAGCACACTGGTGGGGAATGTTGATTGCACCATCGCCATCATTTAACCTCTAAGATATGGCGTTCAACGCTGATCACAGCATCTGAGAGTCAAATTCAGCCTATCTGGGGGTTAATGAGGGGTTAAAAAAATACACTCACCTCATTCATTTGATCGCAGATCTTGATTGAAGAAAATGTGCCAGTTCTCGAGCACGCTGATGTGATGACGTCAGATGCTAGGCGGGCGTCTGACTTGGTGACGTCACACGTCAATGTGTGCAAAATTTGACGTATTTTCTTCAATCAAGATGGCTGTGACAGCCTCTTTGCGCTGAAATGGATGAGGTATGTTTGTTTGTTTTTATCACAATTTAAGTAAAAATTGATTCATTACCACAAAGCACCAGGAAATTCAGATTTGTGGCGAATCAAATTTTTCCTGAAATTCAGATCAAATTCTACTTTCTTAACTTTGATTCTGTCAACACTAGTGTTCACCATATGAAATATATAAATTTATAATTTTAATAGCTTTTTTAGGCCATGGTTATGCTGATGATGTTTACTTTTTGTCTATTTATTTTTATTATAGGGAAAAGAGGTGATTTGAATTTTTATATTTTTAAAACTTGTTTTACACCTATATTAGAACCTCTTAGGGACTTTAATGTGCAATCTTTAGCTTGCTTCTCATATACACTACTGTGATTTAAAATAGTGGTGCATGGGAAATTCCTTATATTCTTGCCACCTAAAGGGTTTGATAAGAGCTACCACTTCATGAGCCTAGAACATTTTATAAATGTAGGCTATTAGAGAGAACAAACAGCTTCCCCAATCTTCAGCCATGGAAGCTGATTATGGCCAGGAAATGAAGTTCTTCCCAGGGAAATCCAGGGAAAATCACCTCAGATGGTGTGGTCACTGGTATGCCAATTGACCATGGCATCTGAGATGTTAAATCTCTGTGACTGCCATTATCTCGAATCCCAGACATTAGCCCTGGATATCTATTTAAAGCAATCTTTAAAGACTAGACCTCCACTGTAAACGTATGGGGGCAGACTGGAAGGGGTTAAAACATAGTGATCTCGATTACTTGAGTAATTTTAAAGCTTTATCATAGAACAGATGTTATATGTAAGGCCCATTGTGGATTGTGAGTAGGATTAAGCTTGCACATTGGCAACCAATGTAATGAGTTTACAATAATGTTTGTTAAAGCAAATGTAGGAAAATACTAAAATAATTTGTTTCTGTATCACTGGTTATTGACAATGCTTAAAAAAGAAAAACTATGAATTTCTGTTCTATGATGAAATGCAATTTAAATGATCTCACCTTCAGAACATCAGTTGTTTGTAAAGCTTTTTTATCACCTTCGTTCCCAAGTCCAGAATCATCAGCATCAATAAGATTATCCACAGGGACATCGGGATTTGGTTTAATGTAAGTAAAGTTATTTTTACTGGTGTCAAACCCCACACAGACATTGTATGAGTAAGGAAATGGCAATGTTCCACTTCCATAATGAGAAAGGATTCTGGGATCAACTTCAGGATATAGCCCTGAACTGAGGTTACTGAAAATTGGGACTGGTTCCGATTTCCTACACTTTGAGATAATGACCAACATCACAGTGATAATAAATAGCATGGAAATTAATCCAAGGGTAATGATTAAGTACAACTGTAAATTAGATTGTGGATTTTCTTCTATTACTTCTTCATTGAACCTGGGAACTTGCTGTTGGAAATTGTTTGCAATCAGAACATTTAAGGTGACTGTAGATGAGAGAGCAGGGTCTCCATTGTCCTTCACTATCACCACTATCTTATGATTCAATACATCTTTTTCTTGAAAGATACGGGATGTCCTAATTTCTCCAGTATGCTGAGTGATAAAAAAATAAGAAGAATCAGACGACTGTAAAAAATTATAAGAGAGCCAAGCATTGTGTCCAGAATCTGGATCTATGGCAACCACCTTAGTTATTAAGGAACCAGGTTCAGAATCAAAGGGGACCATTTCAAACTCGCTGATACCTGCACTGTCTGGGGATGGGTATAAAATTTTTGGTGCATTATCGTTTTGATCTACAATATTAATAACTAAGGTTATATTGCTGCTTAGAGATGGAGATCCATTGTCTCTAGCAATTATTCGCATTTTAAACTCTTTATGCTGCTCATAATCGAACGATCTCTGTGTGTAGATAACTCCAGTCTCCATATTCATGGAGAGATAAGAGGTTGCTTGAAGATCTTCTGTATTAGAAGTAGAGATTGAATAAAATATTTTTGCATTTTCCCCTATATCAGGATCTGAAGCTTGTATATTGTATATTGAAGATCCTAGTAAATTGTTCTCTGGGACATATGCAATATAAGTGGATTTGGAAAATAACGGTGGGTTGTCATTGACATCTGATATCTCCAATGTGATGGTTCTTCTGCGGGAAAGCGGAGGAGATCCTCTGTCGGTGACTAAAAGAGTGATGTTATAAGTAGAAACTTTTTCCCTGTCCATGGATCTTGTGATAACAATTCTGTAGTAATTATCAGATGATAATACTAAATTAAATGGTATATTTTCTGAAAGTCTACACTCCACTTCTCCATTCTTCCCTGTATCTTTATCATGAACTTCAACCAGAGCTATCATTGTACCAACAGCAGTGTCCTCAGGAATAGGAGTGGATAATGAGGATAAAAATATCTCAGGAACATTGTCATTCTCATCTATTACTTCTATTAATACCTTGCAATGGGCCACAAGGCCTCCTCCATCTTTGGCTGTCACAGAAAGTTCATAATTATCTGTTAGCTCAAAGTCTAACTTATTGTGCAATTTAATATCCCCTGTTACAGGGTGGATGCTGAATTTTTCTGTATGATGGATGTTACCTGATGTTTTACTGAAGGAATATGTGATCTGCCCATTTATTCCGTCATCCTTGTCCGTGGAATTCACAGCAATTATTGTAGTATTTATTGGTGCATTCTCATTTACACTGATTTTATATACTGACTGTGTGAATATTGGGAAATTATCATTAACATCAGTAACTATGATCCGTATTGAAGCAGTTCCAGATCTCATAGGTTTCCCTCCATCCATAGCTGTTAATATCAGCTCGTGAAGACGTTGTGTCTCTCTATCCAATGGCTTCTCTTGGACAAGCTCTAAAAATATGCTGCCATCTGGATTTCTGTCTTCACTCAGTGTAAAATACTGGTTGTCACTGAGCTTATATGACTTTACAGAATTAGAACCAGTATCTGGATCTTCTGCAGACTGCAACGCAAATCTGGTTCCTGGTGATGTTAATTCAATTGTTTCTATACTAAATATATCAGGAAAAAATATTGGAGCATTATCATTTATATCCTGAATTTCCACCCTTATTTTAACAATACTGAATGGATTTTCAACCACAGCATCAAAGGTTAGAAAGCAGGAGGCTGCTCTTACACACAGTGTTTCTCTGTCTATTCTGTCTTTAACATACAGATTTCCATTATCTATATTTACATAGAAATATCTCTCTGAAGCTCTGGATACAATCCTTAGTTTTCTAGATGAGAGCTGCTTAATATCTAATCCAAGGTCATCTGCAATATTTGCTATAACAGAGTCTTTCCTCATTTCTTCTACAATGGAATAATGAATTTGACCAGAGACTGAATGACACAGCCAAGAAAAAAATATAGAAATTGTTACTTGCCATCTGAGTCCTTTGTATTTCTCTGTATGAGGTTTCATATCTTGCAGCAGTGTCAAAATTATTTTCCAATGAACAATCTTTGTTAAATCAATATTGATAATCCAGATATATATATAGCAATTGTTAATATGAATCCAATAGTTTATGGAATAATGTAGAAAGAATCCAGATAATGTCTGTCTCCTTATGTAGATCTGCAGTATGAGTGAGTTAGTAAGGAAAACACCAGTGGATCCCTAGTTCTGTATTCCTCTTTTTATTGGTTAAACAGCGGCGCTCTGAGGCGAAAGTGAGGAACTGCAATTTTGTAGCATTTTAAGTTAGGATTAAGTCTTTATATATTTGTAAACCTTAAAGACATAAAGATTCTAAACTTAATTTTAAGGGCACAAAAACAAGCAAATATGATATGTACTTAACATTTTTGTACATTCTATGTATGTAATATTTTTACAGAAAATTGGCCTAGCATTCACTTAAAAGGGATGCAATATACTACTAAATATAAAAGATATTTTAGAACTTTAATAAATAGTTTTTCATTCCTATCAAATGTTTTATTATCTCTCCTTATTTAGGTTTATACAGCATTTTATCCCATTTGCAAACTACCAAGCAAATATTCATAAACAATATTAGGACAGCTATCAAATATTCAGTTCAATTTCGATCTTTGAAAGTAACTTCAGATCTTTGGATAACTTCAGACACACCTTCAGTTATAGACAGTCTAATACAATTAAGGGGTTCTATTCTTTATATCTATTTATCTTCTATCTATCTATCTATCTATCTATCTCATATCTATCTATCTATATATCTATCTATCTATCTATCTACACATAATCAAAGTGGCAGTATTAGATCCAAATGAAAAAAAGGCACAAAGAGAGGTACAAGCCTAATAGAACTAGACCATTGTCCAAAAGGTAAAAAAACTTGTATTCACCCATGTGGACACAACATTTCGGCTCAATGTTTGAGAAAGGCCCAGCTAAAATGTCGGGTCCACATGGGTGAATAAAAGTTTTTTATTTTTTATTTGAGTGTGTTGCATTTTTGCATTTTTCATCTATCTATCTATCTATCTATCTATCTATCTGAATTTCTGGAAAAAAATTGGATTTGCCGCAAAGCCGAATTTCCTCGTGGTAATGAATCAATTTTCGCTGAAATGGAGATAACAAAAAAAACATACTTCCTCTATTTGAGCGTGAAGAGGCAATTGCAGCCATCTTGTTTGAAGATCCCATGCAAAACCTTGAGTGTGATGATTTATGACGTCACTACACCAGCCAGTGTCATGATGTTGTCACGCACCGCACAAGATTTTGCATGGGATCTTCAATCAAAATGGGTGCAACGTCCTCTTGGCCCTCAAATGGATAAGGTGAGTATTATTAATATTTTTTTCTTATTGATTAACCCCTGAAAGCCGTGATCAGCGATTAATGTGGCATCTGAGGGGTACAAAGATGGGAGGTGGTCTAATCGCCGTTCCCTGTCATTGTGCCCATTACTTATAAAGAAATGTGCTTCATGACAAAGTTATTCATCACAAAGAGAATTTCTTTTTGAAAGTCGTCAAAGCAGCTGAATCAAATTTTTGGAAACTTCGCTAAATATCACAAAATAAACTATTTTGACTTAAAGGAAAAACAGAAGAATAATGCAAGATTTCCTATAGTGTCTCAAAGGAATCATTCTATGAAATAGAATAACACTCTCCTTTAGCTGCGGAAAAACACGAGACTGAAGCAAGGTTAGTAGATATAAACATAGGGGCACATTTATTAAAAATTGTGTTTTAGACGCTGGCCTCTTCATAACTTTTGCGGATCCTCCATAGCTTTAAATCTAAGACAGTTTCTAAGCTGTCTTACATTTAAACCTTTTTCTATGCCTGACACAGGCGTAGAAAATGGTAAATGAGATGGACCCACTGGCCCGTTCCCTTCCCCGTATACGCCATGCCCCCTTTTTCAGACTTGGCGTGAGGGAGAAGTCACAAATTTCGTATTTCAGCTTCATAAATGACCCTTATAGTTTTTATTGAGAAACCTGGGCACAATAAACAGCGCAGTGCTATTAGCATAGGCCTCCTTGATGATCATCTGATCAGCAGGCATGGTTCTTACTTTATATGGGAAGTGCTAGCATTATATTATATAGCATGAGGAGCTGATCAGATTGATAAATAGTTATTTGGGAAAATATTCAGTAAAACTTATAGTTTTTTATTTACTGCATACTCTCTACCCACTGGAATTCTAAGCACAGAAATAGCAGGGATTTAATTTAAACTAATAAATTATACTAAATATTTTTCCATAAAACTATATATCAATCTGCTTACCTCCTTCTGCACTATAACATGATGCCACTTGATTAGACAGTTTTTTGCGATAACAAGAATAAGACAAACATTAGAACCCCCCCAAAAAAATAAAATATCAAATGGTAATTTGTAAAGAAACCCCTAATCACCAGCATAATATTTTTAATATTGTTGCCTTCTTATATGCAAAAGGTGCCTTCAGGCATCCAATTGCCACCTCCATACCCATTATAGCAATGCCCCAGATAAAATGCATAAACTAGTTAAATATTAGGCTACTTTCACACTCACGTTTAGTGCGGATCCGTCATGGATCTGCACAGACGGATCCGTTCAGATAATACAACTGTCTGCATCCGTTCAGAACGGATCCGTTTGTATAATCTTTAACTATAGCCAAGACGGATCCGTCTTGAACACCATTTAAAATCAATGGAGGACGGATCCATTTTCTATTGTGCCAGATTGTGTCAGAGAAAATGGATCCGTCCCCATTGACTTACATTGTGCGCCAGGACGGATCCGTTTGGCTCCGCTTTGTCAGGCAGGCAGCGTTTTGGTGTCTGCCTCCAGAGCGGAATAGAGACTGAGCTGAAGCATTCGGAGCGGATCCTTTTCCATTCAGACTGCATTAGGGCAAAACTGATCCATTTTGGACCGCTTCTGAGAGCCCTGAATGGATCTCACAAACAGAAATCCAAAACAACAGTGTGAAAGTAGCCTTAGATGGAAACAACATTATCCATTGTTAGATACACAATATCCCATACTGTAGTTGTATCACTGATGTTCAATTTATCATAAGATTGATACGAACTAGTAAAAATACTGACATAAGAATATATTATTTTTAATCTCATATCAGAAAGGATACTGCATTAAAGAGAGACTGTCATCAAAAATGCAGTGCAATCTGCAGACAGTATGTTGTAGAGCAGGAGGAGCTAAGTAGACTAATACATAGTTTTAGGGAAAATACTTAGAAAAACTTTTAATTTCTGCATTAAAATATCTTCTCTTTCTATGCACAGTAACTCAAGTGAACCATCTTATCAATGATTGTCAGCTACCCCTGTATGACTATATATATATATTCAGCTCCTACCCTATAACATGATATCTGCATTATAGTTAATTTTATGGTGACAGGTTCTCTTGAAAAAAAGAGGATCATATTATGCATAATAAATAATTTCTTCCATAATCTTCACAAGAATATGCTATTTGAATTTTGTACCACCATAAGATGGATTTCATTATGACTAAAATTTCCAACCATATCATATTCTTCTAGAAGCCTTGACCATATACTTATATTTTAGATAAACTCACCGGCAGAGCATCTGTTATTGGTATAACTTCTTTTATACATTCATTACCATGTCCAGAATCATCAGCATCAATGAGATTATCCACAGGGACCTCTTGATTTGGTTTCACATAAGCAAAGTCATTTTCACTAGAGTCAAACCCCACACAGACATTGTATGAGTAAGGAAATGGCAACGTTCCACTTCCATACTGAGAAAGGATTCTGGGATCAACTTGAGGATATAAACTTGAACTAAGGTTACTGAAGATTGGGATTGGTTCTGATTTCCTGCACTTCGAGATAATAACCAACATCACAGTGACAATAAATAGCAGGGAAATTAATCCAAGGGTAATGATTAAATACAACTGTAAATTGGATTGTGGATTTTCTTCTATTACTTCTTCATTGAACCTAGGAATCACCTGTTGAAAGTTGTTTGCAATCAGAATATTTAAGGTAACTGTAGATGAGAGAGAGGGGTCACCATTGTCCTTCACCATCACCACTATCTTATGAGTCAATACATCCTTTTCTTGAAAGATACGGGATGTCCTAATTTCTCCAGTATGCTGAGAGATTACAAAATAAGAAGAGTCAGACATCTGTAAAAAATGATAAGAGAGCCAAGCATTGTGTCCAGAATCTGTATCCATGGCAACTACTTTAGTTATTAAGGAACCAGGTTCAGAATCAAAGGGGACCATTTCAAATGCACTCATACCTCCAACTTCTGGGGATGGATATAAGATTTTTGGTGAATTATCATTCTGATCTACAATGTGGATAACTAGTGTAACATTGCTGCTTAGAGATGGAGATCCATTGTCTCTAGAATTTATTTGTATATGAAACTCTTTATGCTGCTCATAATCAAAAGATCTCTGAGCATAGATGACTCCAGTCTCTACATTAATGGAAAGATATGAGGTTGCTGGAAGATCCTCTGTATTAGAAGTGGAGATTGAATAAAATATTTTTGCATTTTCTCCTGTATCAAGATCTGAAGCTTTTATATTGTATACTGAGGACCCCGGTAAATTGTTCTCTGGCACATAGGCCACATAAAAACTTCTGATAAACAATGGTGAGTTGTCATTGACATCTGATATCTCCAATGTGATGGTTCTTCTGCTGGAAAGTGCTGGAGATCCTCTGTCTATTGCTAAAACAGTAATGTTATAAGTAGAAACTTTTTCTCTGTCCATGGAACTTGCGGTAACTATTCTGTAATAATTGTCAGATGATAATACTAACTTAAATGGTACATCTTCCAAAAGTCTACACTCCACTTCTCCATTCTTTCCTGAGTCTTTATCATGGACTTCAATCAAAGCTATCATTGTACCCACAGCAGAGTCCTCAGGAATAGGAGAGGATAATGAGGAGAAGGATATCTCAGGAACATTATCATTCTTGTCTATTACTTCGATTAATACTTTACAATGAGATATAAGTCCACCTCCATCTTTACCTTGGACAGAAAGTTCAAAATTCTTTGTTTGTTCAAAATCTAACTTATCATTTATTTTAATTTCTCCAGTTACAGAGTGGATGTTGAATATTCCGGTATAATGGACATTTGCTAAGGTTTTACTAAAGGAATATGTGATCTGACCATAGACTCCTTCATCTTTGTCCGTGGAATTCACAGTGATTATTGTAGAATTTATTTGTGCGTTTTCATTTACACTGACTTTATATATTGACTGTGTGAATATTGGGAAATTATCATTAGCATCAGTAACGATGATCCTTATTAAAGCAGTTCCAGATCTTATAGGTTTTCCTCCATCCATAGCTGTTAATATCAGCTCATAAAGACTCTTTGTCTCTCTATCTAATGGCTTCTCAAGGACAAGCTCTAGAAATATGCTACCATCTGGATTTTTGTCTTCACTAAGTGTAAAGTGGTGGTTTTCACTGAGCTTATATGACTGTACAGAATTAGAACCAGTATCTGGATCTTCTGCAGTTTGCAAAGAAAATCTGGTTCCTGGTGATGTTAATTCAATTGTCTCTAAATTAAATAGATTAGGAAAAAATGCTGGAGAATTATCATTTATATCTTGAATTTCCACCTTTATCTTGACAATATTGAATGGATTTTCAACCATAGCATCAAAGGTTAGAAAACAGGACATCTCTGCTCCACACAATGTCTCTCTGTCTATTCTGTCTTTAACATACAGATTTCCATTACTGAGATTTACATAGAAATACCTCTCTGATGCTCTAGATACAATTCTCAGTTTTCTAGATGAAAGCTTTTTAATATCTAATCCAAGGTCATCTGCAATATTTGATATAACAGAGTCTTTCTTCATTTCTTCTACAATGGAATAATGAATCTGACCAGAGATTGAATGACACAGCCAAGAAAATAAGATCAAAATAATTACTTGCCATCTGAGTCCTTTGTGTCTCTCTGTATAAGGTTTCATCTTTGTCATCAGCTTCTAAATTCTTCCAGCATTTAGCTTTGTAAATCAGTACTGGTAATCCAGAATATTGTAGTAAATACTAAAATAAATCCAGTAATTTAATAATTTAGACATATAATCCAGATAATGTCCGTCTCCTTGTGTAGATCTGCAGTATATGTTAATAAGGAAAACATCAGTGGATCCCCAGTTCTGTATTCCTCTTTTTATTGGTTCAACAGCGGCGCTCTGAGGTAAAAGTGAGGAACTACAGTCCAGATTTCTATCATATATTCTATACTAGTATCAGATGTTCATATATTTTTTAAAGAAATAAAAGATATTCATATTCTAATTTTAAATCTATAAATCCAAACACACACAAAGAGGGAAGATTTAATAAACTAATATTAGCAGTCATTTTTGTCGTTCAGAAATCATGATAGAAACTTTATACCTTTTGAATATATTTTTAATGCTTATCAATTTTATTAGTAACTTCCACAACTAAAAGTATACATAGCATATTCGTGAATATCAAGCAAACATATTTTTTTGACAATATCACCAGACCATTCAACATTTAACTAGAGGCAGAGAAAGAAGAGTCACATTCAGTGTATAAATAATACTAGGATTGTATCTATTGTTATCTAAGGTTGCGCTATAATCTATACTTGAATATCTGAAATATTTTCATATTTCATGATTTAAAAAAACACACAGTCCTTCATATCTCAATCATATACATGACTATATACAAAAAGAGAAGAGAATATTACCATATCCACTGTTGTAGCCAGCGCTCAGATTTGAAGCAGAAAGAATTACTGTGACCAATATAGAAAACTGATAGAAGAAAAATGATAGATTTCCACTGAAATGTCCTTTTATATTGGCAGAAAAACTGCCTATAAAGATCACTGATTAATAATCGATCATTTTCATGTTGCATTTGTCATGAGAGTTGTGTATCAATGATTGAGAATGCACTCACTAATTTATCTTTCCACTCATACAGTCAACTTTATTTTAAACACCACATCCATTCCTTACATGATCGGATGTGCTACAAAACAATAATTTAATGTCCATATAAAAGATATTATAATTAATTATCAATTGCTTCATCATTTGATCTGTTGGGACTGAATATCTGGGAGATAGTTACCCAATATGAGGGTTTTGATAGCATAGAACAAATACTTCTGTAATTGTAGAAAAGGATCAGGCTACAGTATTTCTAGATGAGGATATTATTATAGGTATTGTTTAATTAAAAAACAACCAATTTATATAAAAATAGGCCCAACAATCAATAAAACATAAGGTGTCTAGCTTTAGAAATATGTGGAAATCAACTGTTATGCTAAGAAGAAAATGTGGCCAACCATACATTTCCACTGCATGTGTTGCTTAAAAGAAGGTCCAACTATAAGTGACCAAGTAAGAATGCCAAAGCAAAATCTGTTGTTTGTTAGGAATACTATGGTCTAATAGAGAAGCTTCCAAAGCAGGAGATCTCATTGTTATGTCCATAAAGCCTTACAAGGCTTACAGTATGATATATTTCAGTCGAGCTGTTAAATTAAGCAGGTTACGTTGTGGAATAGAATAAGATTCTTCCATATTGCAAAAGTTAAAGAGGTTGTCACAGCCCAATGAAACAGACAATAATTAGATTAGTTTAGATTAGTTTCAGGCAAAATACAGATATTAACATATATTTCTCTAAGTTCTCCACTAGTGATAAGCAAAGTTTTCAAAAATTCTATTCTACTACTTTGCCAAACTTCTACATGAAATTTGATTTATTCCGAATTACTTCCTAATGAATCACATTCCATTGTGTGGAGTGGGCGCAATGATAGAGAATGGCGATCGCATCACCCCAATCATTTAACCCCTCAGAGTCCGCGTTTAATGTTGATTGTGGCATCTGAGAGTCACATTCAGCCTATCAGAGGGTTTCAGGGGTTAAAACAAACAAAGGTACATACTAACCTCATCCATTTAATAGTGGAGGAGCTGTCACAGCCATCTTGAATGAAGAAAACATGCCAATTCTCACACATGCTGACGTGAGGACATCACTGATGACATCAATGCGTCTGCCCAGCATGATGATGTGGTGACCTTATGCATCATCGCGTGTGAGAATTGCCACATTTTTTTCAAACAAGATGGCTGCAATGGCCTCTCCACGATCAAATGGATGAGGTGAGTATGTATTTTTTTTACTGCCATTTCAGAAAAAATTGGATCGAGTTCTAGTTCGTCAACTTCAATTCACTCAACACTATTCTCCACTTTATAAAATAGTATGGCACATAGGTTAAGTTCTAGTTGGACATCTCCTTTAATTTAGCTTTTGAGCAACCTTGAGCAAAAAAAAAATGACAATGACAAAAGAAAGTCCATATCATTAGTTATATTCTTGTTTAGACATTCACTTCTAATTTACACTAAAGCAGTAGCATCAAGGTTCAATGATAATCTAAGTTCAAAGTAGCAAAGCCAACGTTAACTTTTTTTTTAGCAATTTCTGCTACAGTACCTCTTCTGTGGAATTAGACCAGATGGGGTAGACAATTTCTTCCCATGTGCATTAGTGAGGCTTTGGCATCCCTGACCCTATGGCTGGTTCATCGGTTGTCCTTCATTCATTTGGAACGAGTGATGAGCTTCAAAGTCAATATTCGAATTCGCAATATTTTGCGAATTTTTGGGTGCATATTCGCCATAAATTTGCAAATTCGAGAATTCGTGATCTCCAGTCATTATTTTCTTGATTGCGAAAAATGGCAATGTAATATATTCCCAATAAAAATTAGCAATTAGAATATTTGCGATTAACACTAAGGGGTAGGCAACTTTCCCATTGGTTGCTAGGGATGTTGCTAAGTGCCGATATTCGAGATAGATTCGCGATAAATTCACGATTAGAATATTCACAATCAACACTATTCAGGAATACGAATATATAGCACTATATTCTAAATATTTGCAAATTCTTGAAGTGGCAATATTCGCAATTAAAATTCGCGATTCGAATATTCGCCCTCAACACTATTTGGAACACCCCAAAAGTCCTGCTGTTTTAGAGATGCTCAGAACCAATCTTTTGGTCAATGTCTGAACCAATCTTTTGTCAAGATCACTCAGATCCTAATGCTTGCATTTTTTTAAATCCCACACATCAATTTCAAGAACGGACTGGTCATTTGCCACCTAATATATCCTATCTCTTAGCATTTTACAACATAATCAGTGCTATTTACTTCATAACCCAACAATTTTCATTTTTTGATTGGTGTTTTTAAATTATGTAAGCTGAAGTATAAAGCGGCGGAATGTCTAAATAGACTTTAAATCCATCAATGCAAAAGTATGTGTGGAAAAACAAGATAAACATATACACAATGCCAACACAAATAAATTCATAAACATATTTCAGAAATGACCACTAAGTACGTATCTAAACAAATAGGAAAAAAATGTTTCCAGTTAGGCATAGAAAGCCCACAAGTAGCTCGCTTGTTTCTACCATAATTTAGTATATATATATATTTTATTTGAAATTGGCCAGTATGAATTAGCACAGAGTAATAATATTCCTTTATTTGCTATTATTCATATAAACGCTTTAACCTAGTTTTTAAGAACAACTTGACTAAACCACATATAGCTAAATGACTGGGCTTGTCTGGGCCCTAACCCATTCCTCCCCATTCCAACGTAATGTACAGTACAGTAGATTATTTACATTTAGTCTTAGACTACTAATTTGCCTCGTCTTGCCATGTGTTTATTTTTATTTTTTTATCCCTAACACTTAACTTTTATTATCCTATAATAATCTAACTTGACTAGTGAATTAATTTAAAGTATCAGGGTTACCACCTATCAATTATTATTAGTGCTTGGATATGACACTTACCGGCTGCCAACTTATAAGTGTCATATCCAAGCACTAATAACAATTGATAGGTGGTAACCCTAATACTTTTAATTTATTCACTGGTCAAGTTAGATTATTATAGGATAATAAAAGTTAAGTTTTAGGGGTAAAAAATAAAAAATAACACATGACAAGATGAGGCAAATTAGTAGTCTAAGACTAAATGTAAATAATAATATAAAGCCTCTACATGTGTTAGGGTCCGTTTGTATCATTGTGTAAGTAGGTTGTTAGCACTGTGAGGATATAGGCTCAGGAGCTGTGCCACACCATCACTTTGAGGTGCCAGCTGTATTACACAATCTTAAAACATCATATGGAGTTTCCCTAAGTGTCCAGATACAGCAAACACTTCAATAAATGAACGTTGCTTCTGTGGGTTAGACAAAGTAATATAATGGTATGCTACAATAAGCTTATATTTTAGATAAACTCACCTGCATACAATTGGTTGCTGGCAAAACTTCTTTTGCACTTTCAATGCCAAGTCCAGAGTCATCAGCATCAATGAGATTATCCACAGGGACCTCTTGATTTGGTTTAAAATAAGTAAAGTCATTTTCAATGGCGTCAAACCCCACACAGACATTATATGAGTAAGGAAATGGCAATGTTCCACTTCCATACTGAGAAAGAATTCTGGGATCAACTTGAGGATATAAACTTGAACTGAGGTTATTGAAGATCGGGACTGGTTCTGATTTCCTGCACTTCGAGATAATAACCAACATCACAGTGAAAATAAAAAGTAGTGAAATCAGTCCAAGGGTGATGATTAAATAAAACTGTAAATTAGAATGTGGATTTTCTTCTAACACTTCATTGAACCTGGGAACCACCTGTTGAAAGTTGTTTGCAATCAGAAGATTTAAGGTAACTGTAGATGAGAGAGAGGGGTCACCATTGTCCTTCACCATCACCACTATCTTATGACTCAATATATCCTTCTCTTGAAAGATACGGGATGTCCTAATTTCCCCAGTATGTTGAGTGATGACAAAATATGAAGATTCAGACGACTGTAAAAAATGATAAGAGAGCCAAGCATTGTGTCCGGAATCTAGATCTATGGCAACTACTTTAGTTATTAAGGAACCAGGTTCAGAATCAAAGGGGACCATTTCAAATGCACTCATACCTTCAATGTCCAGGGATGGATATAAGATTTTTGGTGCATTATCATTCCGATCTACAATGTGGATAACTAGTGTAACATTGCTGCTTAAAGATGGAGATCCATTGTCTCTAGCATTTATTTGTATATGAAACTCTTTATGCTGCTCATAATCAAAAGATCTCTGAGCATAGATGACTCCAGTCTCTATATTAATGGAGAGATAGGAGGTTCCTGGAAGATCCTCAGTATTAGATGTGGAGATTGAATAAAATATTTTTGCATTTTCTCCTGTATCAGGATCTGAAGCTTGTAAATTGTATATTGAGGACCCTGGTAAGTTGTTCTCTGGGACAAAAGCAACATAAGTGGATTTGGAAAATGTTGGTGGGTTGTCATTGATATCTGATATCTCCAGTGTGATGGTTCTTTTGCTAAAAAGTGGAGGAGATCCTCTATCCATGGCTAAAACAGTAATGTTATAATTAAAAACTTTTTCTCTGTCCATGGGCCTTGTGATAACAACTCTGTAGTAATTGTCAGATGATAATACTAAATTAAATGATATATCTTCTGAAAGTTTACAGTCCACTTCTCCATTCTTTCCCGAGTCTTTATCATGAACTTCAATCAGAGCTATCATTGTACCCACAGCAGTGTCCTCAGGAATTGGAGTGGATAATGAGTTGAGGGATATCTCAGGAGCATTGTCATTCTCATCTATTACCTCTATCCATACTTTGCAATGGGCCACAAGGCCTCCTCCGTCTTTAGCTTGCACGTTGAGTTCATAACTCTTTGTTAACTCAAAATCTATATGTTTTTCTATTTTAATTTCTCCACTAGCAGGAGATATGCTAAAAATGTTATGCTTTATATTCTTTGAGGTTTTGCTAAAAGAATATATGATATGACCATTAACTCCCTCATCTCTATCAGTTGCATTTACAATGATTACTGTGGTGTTGACTATGATATTTTCTAATACACTAACCTTATATACTTCCTGGGAAAATGCTGGAAAATTATCATTGGCATCAGTAACAATAATTTGTATCAATGTTGTTCCAGATCTTAAAGGATTTCCACCATCCATTGCTATAAGAATAAGGTTATGGATATTCTGTGTCTCTCTATCTAATGTTTTCTCCAATACAACTTCTGGAGATTTACTCCCATCATTGCTGATTTTCTCATTCAGTGTAAAATATTGGTTGCCACTGAGGTTGTAGGATTGTATAGAATTAAGACCTATATCTGGATCTTCTGCATGCTGTAAAGCAAATCTTGTTCCAGGTTGAGTAAATTCCATTATTTCTAAAGTAAATGTGTCATGAAAAAACCTTGGAGAATTATCATTAATGTCTTTGATTTCTATTTTAACTTTAAAAATATTAAAAGGGTTTTCAACCACAGCATCAAATGTCAGGAAACAATAATCATCTGCTCCACACAATGTCTCTCTGTCTATTCTATCAATTATATATAAATTTCCGTTATCTAAATTTATATAGAAATATTTCTCTGAAGCTCTGGAAACAATCCTCAGTTTTCTAGATAAGAGCTGCTTAGTATCTAATCCAAGGTCATCTGCAATATTTGCTATAACAGAGTCTTTCCTCATTTCTTCTACAATTGAATAATGAATCTGACCACAGACTGAATGACACAGCCAAGAAAATAAGATAGAAATTGGTACTTGCCATTTGAGTGTCTCTTTATAGGGTTTCATTTCAGTCATTAGCTTCTAATTTCCTCCAAGAAGTAATCTTTTAAAAATCTGAATAGATAATCCAGAATCTTAATGCAACTAATAATATAAATCCAATGGCTTATGAAAGAAGGAATCCAGAAAATGTCAGAATCCTTTTGTGGAGATCTGCAGTGTGTGAGTGAGGATGACACCAGTAGATTTTTAGTTTCAAATATCTCTCCTTATTGGTTAAACAGCGGCGCTCTGAGGTAAAAGTGAGGAACTACAGTCCTGATTTCTCTTTTTTTATATTCTATACTTATATGAGATATTTTTATATTTGTAACTATAAAGATTTCACAATTTAAATTTAATTTTCATTTTAAAAGCGCACACTAACATTTAAAAAGAACTATAACTGACCAGTGATATTATTGTAGTTACAGATAGAACAGATCTAAATTACTGCTTTAAGTGAAGTAACACAAATTTACTAAGCTAACTTTGAAATTTAGCAATATAACAAATATTCTTTTTGCATAAATCAGTTTACTTTTACCCTCTTAATTTTATCGTTTTATATAATGTGAAATTAAAATCTATTTGCCACAAATACACCCAAGATTATATTTAACATTGATTATCAAACTTCCAATTTCTAAGGCTAGAATATAATTAACTCTAAAATGTATAATTATTGATGAGTGAAGTTTTCAAAAATTCAATTCGGCTGCTTCACCAAATTTTTACCAAAAAATTTGATTCGATATGAATTACTTTGTAACAAAACGCAATCCATGGTATGGAGCAAGCACAATGACAGGGAACATGTTGATTGCTGCATCTGAGAATCACATTCAGCCTATCAGAGAGTTAATCAGGTGTTAAAACAAAAAAAATACATAACTTATCCATTTGATCACAAAGAGGTCATTGCGGCCAACTTGACTAAAGAAAATGCACCAATTCTCGCTCGCGGTGACGTGATGACCTCACCATCTCATCACGCTGGGCGGGCATGGTGACGCCCTCAACCGATAATGTCACCGCGCTTACCCAGCGTGAGGACTTCGTGATGTGAGAATTGGCGCATTTTCTTCAATCAAGATGGCCGCTATGGCCATGAGTGCAGCAATGGCTTCTTTGCAAATGGATGAGGTTATTATGTATTTTTTTTACCGCCATTTCAGAATAAATGGATTCATTACCACGAAGCACCCAAAAATTTGGATTTGTGGCAAATCAAATCTTTCCTTCGGATTGAATTCCACTTTGTTAACTTCGAATTGCTTAACACTATTTATAATGCATTGCCAAATAAAAAACAAGAAAGAGAAAAAAAAAGTTTTAGACACTCATTATATAACCCTTTTCAGACATTATAATGCATAATGTTAGGTTTGTGGACAAGTTCAACATACGGTTCTATGGTAACTTTTGTATGATATAGTAGCACCATGTTGCCACTGTGAATTGTTGCCATAAAGCAATCTATAGTAGGCCTTTGGATATACATGTAATAGTAAGACTAATGTTCACATAGTATCCTATATTTTGTATATTGAAATACTCTACATTAAAAGGATATTAACATGATGATGATCATGAATGTATGGAACATAAAAAACTAAAATCATGATCTGTGACTCATGTCCTTACAAGTGAATGGATTGATTATTTCTAGGAACAAATCTTATTAACTTAAGGTATCAATAATATAAGGCATCACATGTGATGCTAGGGAGGCTCGTCCCTGTCGTGGTCTGCAATTGACTGCTCCCCCCATCGCCAGATGTTTTGATCTACGCAATGGGGAGATGCAGCGGTGACCATGAGGGGATCAAGAGTGGCAAAGTGTGCCAGGTAAAAGGGTAAGTAAAATCTATATGAGGGGCCCAGGCATTGGGGGCATATTTTATAATTTAATAACCCTTTTAACGTTAGTAATTAAAATTACATTTCTGTGATTGTGAGTAGGCAAGAAGCCACAGAAATATATGATGTCCTTTTGTGGTATATGTATCTGCAGTAGTTTAATCTTGTAATGTCACTCATATTTTGAACACCTTATATTGCTTCTGATAAGCCAATTTATAAAATTTCACTCATTAGCTCATTAACTCATTCATTCATTAACTAATTTGCAGATTAATGGATTTCTTACAATAGCTATTTTTCTTGAAATAAGAAAACTGAAAAGTGGACTTATTATAAACATTTCATCCTGTATTGTCTTATATGAGGCTTCTTCATAGGACATTTATCTGTCAAGAAAACACTAGCAATGTTCATTTCTGCTGTGTGATGCTATTATAGGTTCAGGCATTTGTGCTTGACTTTACTCTTACTCTCAGTTTCTTACAAAACAAGCTGCTTCCTATCTCCCATGTTCGTTCCGAGATGCCTCTGCCAGTCAAGCAGAGATTCTCCTCCCTCACTCTCTCTCTCTTTGATGCTATCAATCAAAATGCATATATATTTTATATTTCTTTAAAAAAACAAAGCATTAGCAGTTATATAGCTATTAGAATATCTGTAAAGAATAAATCAAGGCAACTGGACTTACTGTAGATTTCTTGAAAACGTTTCACTCGTTCTTCCAACGAGCTTTCTCAATTCTGAGTGACTGTACAAAAATTCTCTGGGAATAAATATGTAACTGAATCAACATCTGGTAATTATACCCAGCATGGGGTCAGAGGTCATTATACCCAGCATGGGGTCAAAGGTGTTGATACCATTATCATAATTGGAGTCAGTAGGTGATAATGACCTCCCAGAAAAAGGTGTCAAGACAGCATTGTATGTGGCAGACAATAGATGTCTAACCCCCCCGCCTCTATTCAAGCTTGGCTTCTCCATTTTTACGTAGATGGCCTCCTTCACACCTCGTTTGTACCAATCGGCCTCCTTATCCAAAACACGTACTTGACTGTCTTCAAAGGTGTGACCTGTTTGTTTTAGATGTAAGTACACGGCTGAATCTTGACCAGAGGTTTTGGCTCTTCTATGCCGATCTTTACTCCTGCTTCCAAATATTACGATATATGTGGTGCAAGAGAACCAGTTTTGAAAAATACAGAAGATTTAAAAATACTTTGTTTAAAAGATTATACCAAAATAGACCATACAGTATGTGGCCCCTGTTGTGGTTTTTCTCGATGAAGTATTTGTTTTGTGCAAATTTGGAGTCCTTAAAATTTCAAGTGGCCAATTGGAAATGGAGCACAGTAATAATTTATTTGGCAAGAGTTCAATGTAGTATTTGCCTATTTCTTTAAAAGTACAACAGGCGATTACCTGGTGTGGCGATTCAACTTTTTTGTGACTTTTAAAGTTTAAGAGGAGGAAAAAATAAAAATAAATTGTTTTATCAGACCTCAAATCAGACCCCCAATCTTCATCAGACCCCCCAAACTAGACCTTTGATCTTCACCAAACTTCAGAGCAAACCCTTGTATCAGACCTCAGATTAGACCCCCGCCATATCAAACCTCGGATCAGACCTCCATATCAAACCCCAGATCAGACTCTACATCAGACCTCATTTCAGACCCCTATATCCGATCCTACTCCCTATGTCAGATCTCAGATAAGACTCCATATTATATCAGATCATCAATGTCAGACCTTTTAGGGTCACTAGGAGGCACGAGAAACGGGATCGCCCTTATCAGGGCGGCTATTCCGTATCTAGGTAGGGAATTTTACATCAGGGCCAGAGTCAGGGACATCTATCCCTATAGGCCCCACTAACCTACCCTAACCCTTACACAACAGCCTCAGAAGGGTTCTACTACCAGACCTAGATTCTGATTTTCTTTCTTATTTATTATCATTTCTTTTTTTGTATTTACAAGGGTGTATTCACTTTTATATAATAATAATTAAGGTTATATTTTAGAATGGTGGTATTTCTGTGAATTTGTTGATATACAACCTCATTCTACTATAGAATCCCCTGAACAGGATTATGTTCAAGCTGTGAATACATCAATGTCAGACCTCAGATTAGACCCATATTAGATCAGACCTCATCAGTGCTTACATTAGACCCCTATATTAGATAAGACCCCCAACAGTGCTCACAGCAGTCCCCCCATGTCAGACCTCAGCGGTTTCTTCTGCAGTCACACTCCCTCTTCTTCTCTGGGTCTGTACTGCACTGTGACCTGACTGCACGAAGCATCAGATCATAGTGCGCACTATGTCCTGTGCTGTATGCAATCAGGACAGTCTAGCACAGGCCCACAAAAGATAAGGCAGGGAGAGATGAGTATCGGAAGCCATAGCACCACTTTACTCCCTGTAACTCCTGCATACTAGTGAGAAATTCCATAATGGAAGCTCTTACTAGTATTCACTTTATAAAATGCACTGCCATTTTCCCTCAACTTTTAGGGGAAAACAGCGAGTCTTATAAAATGGAAAAAATCATAGTCATGAATAAAAATCTCAATTTTAGCACTTATATTTTTCATTGTAAATGACATATCTAAAATCCAATATCTAAATTTTACCATAAAATAAATCTATATAATGTATAGCTTTAGAGTAATGTATGTGTAAAGAACTTGTGGGGTTCATAGAAATATTCTTGAGTCATTTCAACTAGATATATCAGTAGATATCACTAATGGTGGCTTAGAATTTCTAATCCCCATACACCTCTAAAAGGAAAGGGATATGCTACTATATAAATAATGTGGCCCCACTCCAACATCAAGTTTTGGCACATTTATAAGAACTGTTTATATTTACCCCATTACAAACTAGACAATAGAAGAAAATGTAACTAATGTAGAAAGTTGGTATTAAGCATTGTTATCAAAATGCTTTGCTTTAATAAAAAAGAGAGGGTTACAAAATGTAAAACTTAAACAATAACAAGAAGGAAGCTAGTGAAAATTTGTTGAGCTGTAAATTGTCCTCTCTAAAGCACCTCCACATTTATCTAACTTAAAATTTAAAAAGTTTCTCTACTCCTATGCCTATTTCAGTAGCCAGAGTTACCCCAAAACAGCTGATATCTAAAGTTACAGAGTTTTGGACCTCACCAATGAATCTTTATGGCTTATCTTGAGTATTGATCATAAATATAAAATGAGTTGATAACACCTTTAAACTTTTAATAAACTTTTAATAAAAAGGTTTGCTAGACTTAAGGTGTTCGACTTGCCACCAAAACAATTTTTATGTATTTTTATGAGGTCATCCTAGTAATCCATTCCTATATTTATTTAGGCCACATCTAAGGCATGTGCTAACTTTGACAGTGGCTCAACAATGTCTTACTGTACTGTGAAATACTGTAGTTAGAAAGGGGCAAATCAATATGGAATTCATCCCACCCATTTCGGAACTTCCTATGATAAGAGAGAAAATACTACCCTGGGATTATAGGAAATATATACACTGCTCAAAAAAATAAAGGGAACACAAAAATAACACATCCTTGATCTGAATTAATTAAATATTCTTCTGAAATACTTTGTTCTTTACATAGTTGAATGTGCTGACAACAAAATCACACAAAAATAAAAAAAATGGAAATCACATTTTTCAACCCATGGAGGTCTGGATTTGGAGTCACACTCAAAATTAAAGTGGAAAAACACACTACAGGCTGATCCAACTTTGATGTAATGTCCTTAAAACAAGTCAAAATGAGGCTCAGTAGTGTGTGTGGCCTCCACGTGCCTGTATGACCTCCCTACAATGCCTGTGCATGCTCCTGATGAGGTGGCGGACGGTCTCCTGAGGGATCTCCTCCCAGACCTGGACTAAAGCATCTGCCAACTCCTGGACAGTCTGTGCAATGTGACGTTGGTGGATAGAGCGAGACATGATGTCCCAGATGTGCTCAATTGGATTCAGGTCTGGGGAACGGGCGGGCCAGTCCATAGCATCAATGCCTTCATCTTGCAGGAACTGCTGACACACTTCAGCCACATGAGGTCTAGCATTGTCTTGCATTAGGAGGAACCCAGGGCCAACCGCACCAGCATATGGTCTCACAAGGGGTCTGAGGATCTCATCTGGGTACCTAATGGCAGTCAGGCTACCTCTGGAGAGCACATGGAGGGCTGTGCGGCCCTCCAAAGAAATGCCACCCCACACCATTACTGACCCAATGCCAAACCGCTCACGCTGGAGGATGTTGCAGGCAGCAGAACGTTCTCCACGGCGTCTCAAGACTCTGTCACGTCTGTCACATGTGCTCAGTGTGAACCTGCTTTCATCTGTGAAGAGCACAGGGCGTCAGTGGCGAATTTGCCAATCTTGGTGTTCTCTGGCAAATGCCAAACGTCCTGCACGGTGTTGGGCTGTAAGCACAACCCCCACCTGTGAACGTCGGGCCCTCATATCATCCTCATGGAGTCTGTTTCTGAACGTTTGAGCAGACACATGCACATTTGTGGCCTGCTGGAGGTCATTTTGCAGGGCTCTGGCAGTGCTCCTCCTGTTCCTCCTTTCACAAAGGCGGAGGTAGCGGTCCTGCTGCTGGGTTGTTGCCCTCCTACGGCCTCCTCCACGTCTCCTGATGTACTGGCCTGTCTCCTGGTAGCGCCTCCATGCTCTGGACACTACGCTGACAGACACAGCAAACCTTCTTGCCACAGCTCGCATTGATGTGCCATCCTGGATAAGCTGCACTACCTGAGCCACTTGTGTGGGTTGTAGACTCCGTCTCATGCTACCACTAGAGTGAAAGCACCGCCAGCATTCAAAAGTGACCAAAACATCAGCCAGGAAGCATAAGAACCGAGAAGTGGTCTGTGGTCACCCCCTGCAGAACCACTCCTTTATTGGGGGTGTCTTGCTAATTGCCTATAATTTCCACCTGTTGTCTATCCCATTTGCACAACAGCATGTGAAATTGATTGTCACTCAGTGTTGCTTCCTAAGTGGACAGTTTGATTTCACAGAAGTGTGATTGACTTGGAGTTACATTGTGTTGTGTAAGTGTTACCTTTATTTTTTTGAGCAGTGTATATACACTCACCTAAAGAATTATTAGGAACACCTGTTCTATTTCTCATTAATGCAATTATCTAGTCAACCAATCACATGGCAGTTGCTTCAATGCATTTAGGGGTGTGGTCCTGGTCAAGACAATCTCCTGAACTCCAAACTGAATGTCAGAATGGGAAAGAAAGGTGATTTAAGCAATTTTGAGCGTAGCATGGTTGTTGGTGCCAGACGAGCCGGTCTGAGTATTTCACAATCTGCTCAGGTACTGGGATTTTCACGCACACCATTTCTAGGGTTTACAAAGAATGGTGTGAAAAGGGAAAAACATCCAGTATGCGGCAGTCCTGTGGGCAAAAATGCCTTGTGGATGCTAGAGGTCAGAGGAGAATGGGCCGACTGATTCAAGCTGATAGAAGAGCAACGTTGACTGAAATAACCACTCGTTACAACCGAGGTATGCAGCAAAGCATTTGTGAAGCCACAACATGCACAACCTTGAGGCGGATGGGCTACAACAGCAGAAGACCCCACCGGGTACCACTCATCTCCACTACAAATAGGAAAAAGAGGCTACAATTTGCACGAGCTCACCAAAATTGGACTGTTGAAGACTGGAAAAATGTTGCCTGGTCTGATGAGTCTCGATTTCTGTTGAGACATTCAAATGGTAGAGTCCGAATTTGGCGTAAACAGAATGAGAACATGTATCCATCCTCTGATGGCTACTTCCAGCAGGATAATGCACCATGTCACAAAGCTCGAATAATTTCAAATACATGACAATGAGTTTACTGTACTAAAATGGCCCCCATAGTCACCAGATCTCAACCCAATAGAGCATCTTTGGGATGTGGTGGAACGGGAGCTTCGTACCCTGGATGTGCATCCCTCAAATCTCCATCAACTGCAAGATGCTATGCTAGCAATATGGGCCAACATTTCTAAAGAATGCTATCAGCACCTTGTTGAATCAATGCCACGTAGAATTAAGGCAGTTCTGAAGGCAAAAGGGGGTCCAACACCGTATTAGTATGGTGTTCCTAATAATTCTTTAGGTAGGTGAGTATATATATATATATACACTGCATGCAGAATTATTAGGCAAATGAGTATTTTGACCACATCATCCTCTTTATGCATGTTGTCTTACTCCAAGCTGTATAGGCTCGAAAGCCTACTACCAATTAAGCATATTAGGTGATGTGCATCTCTGTAATGAGAAGGGGTGTGGTCTAATGACATCAACACCCTATATTAGGTGTGCATAATTATTAGGCAACTTCCTTTCCTTTGGCAAAATGGGTCAAAAGAAGGACTTGACAGGCTCAGAAAAGTCAAAAATAGTGAGATATCTTGCAGAGGGATGCAGCACTCTTAAAATTGCAAAGCTTCTGAAGCGTGATCATCGAACAATCAAGCGTTTCATTCAAAATAGTCAACAGGGTCGCAAGAAGCGTGTGGAAAAACCAAGGCGCAAAATAACTGCCCATGAACTGAGAAAAGTCAAGCGTGCAGCTGCCAAGATGCCACTTGCCACCAGTTTGGCCATATTTCAGAGCTGCAACATCACTGGAGTGCCCAAAAGCACAAGGTGTGCAATACTCAGAGACATGGCCAAGGTAAGAAAGGCTGAAAGACGACCACCACTGAACAAGACACACAAGCTGAAACGTCAAGACTGGGCCAAGAAATATCTCAAGACTGATTTTTCTAAGGTTTTATGGACTGATGAAATGAGAGTGAGTCTTGATGGGCCAGATGGATGGGCCCGTGGCTGGATTGGTAAAGGGCAGAGAGCTCCAGTCCGACTCAGACGCCAGCAAGGTGGAGGTGGAGTACTGGTTTGGGCTGGTATCATCAAAGATGAGCTTGTGGGCCCTTTTCGGGTTGAGGATGGAGTCAAGCTCAACTCCCAGTCCTACTGCCAGTTTCTGGAAGACACCTTCTTCAAGCAGTGGTACAGGAAGAAGTCTGCATCCTTCAAGAAAAACATGATTTTCATGCAGGACAATGCTCCATCACACGCGTCCAAGTACTCCACAGCGTGGCTGGCAAGAAAGGGTATAAAAGAAGAAAATCTAATGACATGGCCTCCTTGTTCACCTGATCTGAATCCCTTTGAGAACCTGTGGTCCATCATCAAATGTGAGATTTACAAGGAGGGAAAACAGTACACCTCTCTGAACAGTGTCTGTGAGGCTGTGGTTGCTGCTGCACGCAATGTTGATGGTGAACAGATCAAAACACTGACAGAATCCATGGATGGCAGGCTTTTGAGTGTCCTTGCAAAGAAAGGTGGCTATATTGGTCACTGATTTGTTTTTGTTTTGTTTTTGAATGTCAGAAATGTATATTTGTGAATGTTGAGATGTTATATTGGTTTCACTGGTAAAAATAAATAATTGAAATGGGTATATATTTGTTTTTTGTTAAGTTGCCTAATAATTATGCACAGTAATAGTCACCTGCACACACAGATATCCCCTAAAATAGCTAAAACTAAAAACAAACTAAAAACTACTTCCAAAAATATTCAGCTTTGATATTAATGAGTTTTTTGGGTTCATTGAGAACATGGTTGTTGTTCAATAATAAAATTAATCCTCAAAAATACAACTTGCCTAATAATTCTGCACTCCCTGTATATATATATAGTCTAAAGCTAATTTGTATATATTTTGGTTTTTGGGAAATATATTAAAATTAACTTTTCTCCCTAATGGAAAAGAGAGCTAAGCCATTCTTATGGAAGCATGGAAAGATTAGCTATTTTGTATATATTTTCTAAGAAACCCAGAGCATAGTTGCCAGGCCTACAATAGTCCTTAGGCATACTTGATGCTTTCCATAATGAGAAAGCATACCAACCAAACAACACATATTTTTTTCCTAGAAATCCAGAGTAACATATTAGGCCCTCTCTTGCTCTCCCCAAAATGTAAATCATGAGAAAGCGCAATGTTATACACGCATTTTCAGGGCAATGGGTGTATGTTTAATTTGGATAGAATCAATTCAGACTTTTTGTTTAAATGACCAAATACTGAATAGTACACACATAATTTCAACTGTAGTTAACTCAAAGTACTAAATGTTTGAGAAATAATATTATATTTTATAGGAATATACAGTATTTCAAAGTACCTGTGTTTTCACAGCTAAACGTAAAGTTCAACAACGTATATCCTAGATGGAGTTTAGGAAGTACAAACATGAAAGTAATTATATTCCTAGACTTTATTTTAGGTAAGCTTACCTGCCGCATATCTTTTGGTGGCAAAACTTCTTTTACACCTTCATTGCCAAGTATTGAATCATCAGCATCAATTAGATTATCCACAGGAACATCTTGATTTGATTTCATATAAGTAAAGTCATTTTCACTAGAATCAAACCCCACACAGACATTGTATGAGTAACGAAATGGCAATGTTCCACATCCATACTGAAGAAGGATTCTGAGATCAACTTGCGGATATAAACTTGAATTGAGGTTACTAAAAATTGGGACTGATTATGATTTCCTGCACTTCGAGATAATGACCAACATCACAGTGACAATAAATAGCAGTGAAATTAATCCAAGGGTGATGATTAAGTATAACTGTAAATTAGATTGTTGATTTTCTTCTATTACTTCTTTATTGAACCTAGGAACCACCTGTTGAAAGTTGTTTGCAATAAGAACATTTAAGGTGACTGTAGATCAGAAAGAGGGGTCACCATTGTCCTTCACCATCACCACTATCTTATGACTTAATATATACTTCTCTTGAAAGATACAGGCTGTCCTAATTTCCCCAGTATGTTGAGTGATGACAAAATATGAAGATTCAGACGATTGTAAAAAGTGATGAGAGCCAAGCATTGTGTCCAGAATCTGGATCTATGGCAACTACTTTAGTTATTAAGGAACCAGGTTCAGAATCAAAGGGGACCATTTTAAATGCACTCATACCTTCAATGTCAGGGGATGGATAGAAGATTTTTAGCTCATTATCATTCTGATCTACAATGTGGATAACTAGTGTAACATTGCTGCTTAGAGATGGAGATCCATTGTCTCTAGCATTTATTTGTATATGAAACTCTTTATGCTGCTCATAATCAAAAGATCTCTGTACATAGATGACTCCAGTCTCTACATTAATGGAGAGATATGAGGTTCCTGGAAGATCCTCTGTATTAGAAGTATAGATTGAATAAAATATTTTTGCATTTTCTCCTGTATCAGGATCTGAAGCTTTTAGATTGTATATTGAGGACCCCAGTAAATTGTTCTCTGGCACATAAGCCGCTTAAAAACTTCTGATAAACAATGATGAGTTGTCATTGACATCTGATATCTCCAATTTGATGGTTCTTCTGCTGGAAAGTGCAGAAGATCCTCTGTCAGTGGCTAAAACAGTAATGTTATAAGTAGAAACCTTTTCTCTGTCCATGGAACTTGTGGTAACAATTCTGTAGTAATTGTCAAATGATAATACTAAATTAAACGGTAATTTTTCCAAAAGTTTGCAGTCCACTTCTCCATTGTTTCCTGAGTCTTTGTCATGAACTTCAATCAAAGCTATCATTGTACCCTCAGCATTGTCCTCAGAAACAGCAGTAAATAATGAGGTGAGAGATATGTTATCATTCTCATCTATAACATCAATTACAATTTTACAGTGGGAAACAAAGTCACCTCCATCTTTAGCTTGCACAGAAAGCTCATAAATATTTGTCTGTTCAAAATCTAACTTATCATTTATTTTTATTTCTCCAGTCACAAGTGTTGAGCGCGAATATTCAAATTACGAATATTTATCTAGAATATTGCAACTTCGAGAATTCGCTAATATTTCGAATATAGTGCTATATATTTGCTATATTGAATATTCGTCATTTTTTAACATCTGAAAACATGATTCCTCCCTGATTCTTGCTTGTGACCCACAAGCAACTTAAGCAAAGAGAAATCATGTTTTCAGATGTTAGAAAATGATGAATATTCAATATAGCGTATATATAGCACTATATTCAATATAGTGCTATATATTCGTTTTTTAGAATATTCGTCATTATTTTTCCTTCTTAAGTCATGATTCCCTCCTGATTAAGTTGCTTGTGGGCCAATGACTAATTGGCCCACAAGCAAGAAGCAGGGAGGAATCATGTTCTCTGATTGAAAAATTGACGAACATTCTAAAAATGAATATATAGCACTATATTATATAGTGCTATATATTCGTTTTTTAGAATATTCGCCATTGACAAATATTCTAAAAAAACAAATATATAGCACTATATTCTAAATAGTGCTATACGGTACGGATGGAGTAGAGTTAACACTCCTGTTTTCTGAGATTTCTGAGTTGTGTTATATAATCTAAGCAAACACCTTCAATTGCTTTTCAATTACTTTTGTCTTAAGATAACGCGATGAGTTAAGAAATTTGAGTTAAGAGCTGGAGTGCTAACCCTGCTGTCTTTAACATACAGATTTCCATTATCTATATTTACATAGAAATATCTCTCTGAAGCTCTGGATACAATCCTTAGTTTTCTAGATGAGAGCTGCTTAATATCTAATACAAGGTCATCTGCAATATTTGCTATAACAGAGTCTTTCTTTATTTCTTCTACAACAGAATAATGAATCTGACCAGAGATTGAATGACACAGCCAAGAAAATAAGATAGAAATAATTACTTGCCATCTGAGTCCTTTGTAATTATGTTTAGTTGTTTTCATTGTTTTCCTGAATTGTTCAGATTTGGGTTGCCAAAAGTTGAAGTCCTAGAAAATATCTTAATAAAATCAAATGTTCGGCATTTTCAATAGATATAACCTAAACATGTCTGTGCTTCTTCTTTCAGATCTGCAGTGTTCAAATGTTGAATATATCAGTGTATCCAAGGTACTGTATATCTTTTTTACTTATTGGTTAAATAGCGGCGCTCTGAGGTGAAAGTAAGGAACTGCGTTTCTGGATAATAATTTCTAGCAATTTTTTTTACCCTTGTGCATACATGTGTTACTTTTTTAAAATTGAATACCACAGTTCCACCGTATAAAGTTTCATTAAACATCTTTTATCTATATTTATGACATAAATATCAAAGCATCAATTTTGATTAATAAAATAAGTATTGTTTTTTGTGAACTTTAGAGAACACTTCATGTGAATATATTTGGAAATAACATCTCAGTTTAATATAATACCATACATAATATTCAATAGTACATGTCATTTTATAATTTTAAACTCATTTTATAATTAGAACGCATAAGAGATGAGGGAGATGTCTTAAAAACAAATAGCATGTGTTTGCAGTACTGTGTGCCATAGAAAATAATGAAAACTTATCAAAAACTATATGGGGATCATTTACTATCCAGAATTATGCCTATATTAGGCATATTTCTGGTGTACAAACTACAAATTGGCGTGGTATTAAAAAGCAGGAAGTGCTCAACCCCATATGCAGTGGTGCATCTATACCGAGGGGGGCCCAGGTAGGTTTAGCTTTAGGTCCCGAGCTACTTGAGAAACCTTGGCGCGGTGCTCGGGCTCAGACATGTCCTCACGTAGGACATGTTGGCTAATCTCTCAATTTTAACACCAGTTCCAGTTTGAGGGCTTAGTAAGACCGCAGAGTGCACCTGTGTTTGTTTTTGTTATATTATTTATACTGTTTATCACATCCACACATTTGCTATCCTGTGTAGGCTGTCCATTGTGGTACTTGTGGTCCGCTGCAGGCATCTTCCATTGTATGCATTTTTGCTGGGGATTGCCATTAGCAGCAGACCACAAGTGCAGGATCTGCCCCCCCCCCCTGGTATAGATGCACCACTGCATATGGGGTTAAGCACTTCCTGCTTTTTTATACCACGCCAATTTGTAGTTTGTATTTTGAATTTTTTGGAGGTGTAGAAACTCCTAGTCTGAATGTGCCTTTATTTCCATCTACAGGCAGCATTCTGGTGCACATGTGAGGCCCGGGCTATATCAGCCAGTCTTGGGTGGGGCTCAGAGCTCTCTGCCTCCTCCCATTGTATGCATGGTCACATGTTGGAGGTTACTGGGATATTGCTTTGAGTGCGCTCCTGTAATTCGCCCACTGGCTCCTGGTATTGCCCACATGGCCCAGGTAGGTTTAGCGTTAGGTCCCGAGCTACTTGAGAGAAACCTTGGCTCGTTGCTCGGGCTCAGACATGTCCTCATGTAGGACATGTTGGCTAATCTCTCAATTTTAACACCAGTTTGAGGGCTTAGTAAAACCGCACCTGTTTTAGGCATAGAAAATGGTTTAAATGTAAGCCAGCAAGAAAGCTGGCTTACATTTAGACTGGTGCTAGATCCGTCAAAGTTATGTAGAGGCTGCCCCCAATATGTTTATAAATATATACAAGTGAATTATCAAAACATTTAAAACTACTACCTATATATCATAAATAATTAAAAACATATTAAGTAAGATTACAATTTAAAATAAGCCTTTAAGAATAAACCAGTAAAATGTGTATTTGGCAATTGCATTCATTTAATATATTATCTTTACAAGATACAAAACTCTATTGATTCTTAAAGGAACAGTGTAGTCAAAATTAACATGTTCTATTATGACTATTTCAGGGTCCTAGAGTGAGGTGTATGACATAGAACTGAAGGAGAGAATTCCTTTGACATATATTGCTCCTTTGCTTGGTATAACAGAGATAACTATCTTTACTGAGTATTTCTTTACATAGTTTAAAACAATTTTTATAACTTACAAATGTAGCTAGGTTAACACAAATCTTAACTCAAATTTCTTAACTCATCATGTTATCTTGAAACAAAAGCCATTGAAAAGCAATTGAATGTGTTTGTCTAACACATTTACGTTTAGATAACACGTCTCAGAAAGCATGTACTGTACTTCATAAGTAGAATTAAGTTTCCTTTCATATATGTCTGGCCATCCGGTTCAGTTCCCCTTGGGGTTGAAGTAGAAAATGCCGGAGGGGAACTGAATCCAAAACAGATCAAATAATTTTGCACAAGATAGTTGTCATATTTCTGGAGCATCAGGTGTGATGCCTGATACCAAATAGGTAGCTCCAGACAGAAAAAAATCTCAGTGGATAGATGCCAGATCTGTGAACTGAAGTGCAGTTTACATATATGAGGTTTATCTGGCTGGCCAGAAACAACTGATTCAAGTGGGCCTAATGAATGAAAAGCCATTGAAATGAAAAATTTAGTATAGCCACTAAACCTAATAATAAAATATATTTGTATTGCGCCACTTGCTGTTTGTTCTTTTTATTATTTCTCTGTTGACCTCACTGAAGTGGTTGCATATGTTCAATTTAAATAGTCAATTGTTATAGCTATATCTTCTGTTTAAAGCTGTGTCCATTACAGAAAAAAAAAACTGCAGCTGAAAGGACAAGACTAGAGTTGGGCGAGAATGCTCGGCCGAACACTAATTTTACTTGAGCATCGCAATGCTTGGCACATCGCGGTGTTCGACCGAATACCACGTGTCCTTGAGCGCTATGCTCGAGTCTCCTCCCCGCACATTTTTTGGCTGATACGCAGCCAATAAACGTGTAGGTAAGTACTACCATTCACTGTAATGCCATAGCCTTGTTGGCTACTGGCATTACAGTGATTGGCTGGCCAGAACGCATCATCGAGTGCTATATAGCACCCGATGACACGTGTTCGGCTTAGTCTTAGGGCTCTTTCACACTTGCGTTCTTGTCTTCCGGCATAGAGTTCCGTCGTCGGGGCTCTATGCCGGAAGAATCCTGATCAGGATTATCCTAATGCATTCTGAATGGAGAGAAATCCGTTCAGGATGCATCAGGATGTCTTCAGTTCCGGAACGGAACGTTTTTTGGCCGGAGAAAATACCACAGCATGCTGCGCTTTTTGCTCCGGCCAAAAATCCGGAACACTTGCCGCAAGGCCGGATTCGGAATTAATGCCCATTGAAAGGCATTGATCCGGATCCGGCTTTAAGCTAAACGTCGTTTCGGCGCATTGCTGGAGCCGACATTTAGCTTTTTCTGAATGGTTACCATGGCTGCCGGGACGCTAAAGTCCTGGCAGCCATGGTAAAGTGTAGCGGGGAGCGGGGGAGCAGCATACTTACCGTCCGTGCGGCTCCCGGGGCGCTCCAGAGTGACGTCAGGGCGCCCCAAGCGCATGGATCACGTGATCGCATGGATCACGTCATCCATGCGCATGGGGCGCTCTGACGTCATTCTGGAGCTCCCCGGGAGCCGCACGGACTGTAAGTAGACCGCTCCCCCGCTCCCCGCTCCTACTATGGCAACCAGGACTTTAATAGCCTGGGTGCCATAGTAACACTGAAAGCATTTGGAAGACGGTTCCGTCTTCAAATGCTTTCAGTTCACTTGCGTTTTTCCGGATCCGGAGTGTAATTCCGGCAAGTGGAGTACACGCCGGATCCGGACAACGCAAGTGTGAAAGAGGCCTTAGTCAGGGAGAGCTGGAGAGCAGAAGGGAGAGATAGTGTAGGGAGTGAAATAGGAATATTTTAGTTTTTATACTTGTTATAAACCCAAAAGTCCTTTGTGTGTGGCAGCAATATATATTTTTAGCACAACCTGCGCTAAATTGCTGAAACTTGTTAGAGACCTAAAAGTCCTTTTAAGGACTATTGTGTGTAGCAGCAATATATATTTTTAGCGCAACCTACACTAAATTGCTAAAACTTGTTAGAGACCCAAAAGTCCTTTTAAGGACTATAGTTGTATCTGGCAGCAATATATACTTTTAGTGCAACCTGTGCTAAATAGCTTGCAATTGTTTGGCTGCTGCAGACAATGGCATTATCTGCGCTTCATCGCCTTTGTAACGTGTGCGTAGCTTAAAAATATCTATGACATACAGTGTACTTTTTCTGTAGATGGTGTCCGCTGCGGACAGTTACATTAACTGCGCATCTCCTGTATAACGTTTGCTCATCCTGAATATCAGTGACATTGAGATAAATTTTTTCGCCGCTGGTGACAGCGACATTACTTGTGCTACATCTCCTGTATAACGTTTGCGTATCCGAAATATCAGTGACATTCAGTCAAATTTTTTTGCTGCTGGTGGCAGCGACATTAACTGCGCTACATTTCTAGTATAACGTTAGCACATCTGAAATATCAGTGACATTCATTGTCATTTTTTTAGCCGCTGGTGACAGTGACATTATCTGCGCTATATCTCCTGTGTAACGTGTGCGCATCCTAAAAATATCTGTGATATCCACTGTACTTTTTCTGTAGATGGTGTCCGCTACGGACAGTTACATTACCTATGCTATATCTCATATATAACGTTTGCGTATCCAAAATATCAGTGACATTCATTCTAATATTTTTGCTGCTGGTGGCAGTGACATTACCTGTGCTACATCTCCTATATAACGTTTGCCTATCCTAAATATCAGTGACATTAATTTAATGAAATTTTTAATTAGCTGGTCACAGCGACATTACTTGCGCTATACCTCCTGTATAACGTTTGTGCATCCTAAATATCAAAGACATTAGTTCAATGTAATTTTTTATTAGCCGGAGGTGACAGCGACATTACTTGTGCTATACCTCCTGTTTAACGTGTGCGCATCCTAAATATCAGTGACATTCATTCAGTGTAATTTTTAATTAGGAGGTGGTGACAGCGATATTACTTGCGCTATACCTCCTGTTTAACGTGTGCCCATCCTAAAAGTATCTGTGACATTCTGTGTACTTTATTTGCGTATATACACTTACAAAGCCTGCGATACTGTACGTGTGACATACTTGCAAGCATATATACCATTTAATATGCAAAAGGCGAGACGTAAGGGACGGGGAAGTGGCCGTGCTGCTTATAGTGCACGCAGAGGCTGTGGCCCTTGGCGCAGTGAAACTGTGCCTGCTGCCAGAGCACATGAAGGGCGGGGCAGGACACCCCTCTCGAAGTCACACCAGTGCGACCAGGTGGTCAGTTGGATTGCAGCAGATAATGCTTCCAGTCGGTTAAGCACCATCCTGTCTTCCACAAAGTCCAGTCTTAGTAGCCAAGAGTCTGGTCAACAGAATCCTCACCCTAACACTCCTTCCACCCACCATGGAGAGTCTTGGCCAACAAGTGATCCCACACTCGGATATTCCGAGGAGCTTTTTTCATCGCCATTCCTTGATTTGGGCCTCTCGCCAAGCCTGTTTGAAGAGGGACATGAGGAGATCTTGTTCCCTGATTCCCTAACTCTGGAGCATCCACTGACAGAAGAAGATGACGGTGGGGAAAGGCAAATAGTGTTTCACGAGGTGGATGATGATGATGAGACACAGTTGCCAATAAGTCAAACGCAATTAGTGTCTCAAGAGGTTGATAATGAGGATGAGACACAGTTGTCAATAAGTGAGGTTGTTGTTAGGTCAACAAGTCAGGAGGAAGTGGAAGAGGAGGTGCTGGACGATAACGTCACTGACCCAACCTGGGTAGGTGGCAAGCCGAGCGAAGACAGCAATACAGAGGGGGGGATCCGCAGCACCGCAACAGGCTGGAAGAGGCAGTGGGGTGGCTAAAGGGAGAAGGCGGGTCACACCAAACAGGCCCACAACTGTTCCCCAGGGCACCCCCTTGTAGCAATCTCCCTTGCAAAGGGGGAGTTGTTCTGCAGTCTGGCGCTTTTTTGAGGAAAGTACGGACGATAAAAGAATTGTTATTTGCAACCTGTGCCATACCAAAATGAGCAGGGGCGTTAACACTAGCAACCTCCCCACCATCAGCATAATCCGCCACATGGCATCAAAGCACCCTAATAGGTGGGCTGAATGACTGGGTCCACAACCAGTGTCTGTGGGTCATACCACTGACTCCTCTTCCCTTGTTTTTCGGGCTGTCCAATCCCCTGTCCAAGTCACAGGCCCAGATGCCTCCTGCCATGCACCTGGACCTTTGCAAGCACCATCAGCTAGAACATCCACTTCTGTGTCCCAGTACAGCGTACATATGTCTATACCCCAAGCCGAAAGCGCAAATACCCAGCCACCCACCCACAGGCCATAGCACTAAATGCGCACCTTTCCAAATTGCTGGCCCTGGAAATATTGCCATTTAGGTTTGTGGACACTGAGGCTTTGCGTAGCTTGATGGCGGCAGTACTGTCCCCAGCCGCCAATATTTTTCACGGTGTGCAGTCCCAGCCTTACACCAGCATGTGTCCCGTAACATCACAGGTGCCCTGACCAACGCAGTTATTGGGAAGGTTCACTTAACGACTGACACATGTGCTTTTGGCCAGGGATGTGTCACGGATGATATAGCAGATAGCTGGAAGTTATGGATAAACATCCGACTGGCTTGATCCCAAACTAAGGAGCATAAAGGTGACCCCTATAAAACCCTAAGAGCTCACCCTGACTGCTAAGCACAAAAGGTCTCAAAGGTAGACGAATGCATGCCCTCGTACCTCGACTGTGTGACACCTGAAAACCCTATAATAGTGAGGGGACACGACCACCGGCTCCCTGCACTTAATATGGAGGGAGTCAGGGTCACCTAGAATCAAGCCAGCAAAGAAACACAATACATGAAAGGACTTATCTGAACAAGCAGTAACAGAAGCCTCCAGCAGTGATCACTTCAATCCAGGAAGTAGTATAAACCGCAAAGAGAGGCAGTATGGGAGGGAATATAAAGGACAAAGGATTAGTCTAAATAGGTGACACCTGGGAGAAGGAAATGAGATGACAAAGTGAAACCAAAACAAAGATCATCATGCAAGAGGTACAGAAGAACATCTGCCAGACCTTCTCAGAGAGCTGGCGGTGACAGTACCCCTCCCTCTACGAGTGGACTCCGGACACTCAGAGCCCACCTTCTCAGGATGGGACCTATGGAAAGCCCTGATGAGACGAGTGGCCTTAATGTCCACCACTGGGACCGACATCCTCTCCTCAGGACCATAACCCTCCCAATGAACGAGGTACTGGAGAGAACCGCGGATAATGCGAGAATCCACAATCCTAGAGACCTGAAATTCAAGATTACCATCAACAACAATCGGAGGAGGAGGCAAAGAGGAGGGTACAGTGGGTTGGACATAAGGTTTTAATTGGGACCTGTGAAAAACATTATGGATCTTCCAAGTCTGAGGAAGATCAAGATGGAAGGCAACGGGATTGATGACGGACAAGATCTTGTAAGGCCCAATAAACTTAGGACCCAACTTCCAGGAGGGAACCTTCAGTTTGATATTCTTTGTAGACAACCACACCAGATCACCCACATTCAGGTCCTGACCAGGCACACGTCTCTTATCCGCCACACGCTTATATCTCTCACTCATCTTCTTACGATTACCCTGAATCTTTTGCCAAATAAATGACAAAGAGGAGGAAAATCTCTCCTCATCAGGTAAACCAGAAGACCCCTCTCCAGAGAATGTCTCAAACTGCGGATGAAACCCATATGCACCAAACAATGGTGACTTATCAGAGAACTCCTGGCGACGGCTATTTAAAGCAAACTCAGCAAGGGACAAAAAAGAACACCAATCCTCCTGATTCTCTGCCACAAAACAGCGCAGATATGTCTCCAGATTCTGATTGACGCGTTTGGTCTGACCATTCGACTGCGGGTGAAAAGCAGAAGAGAACGACAACCGAACCCCCAAGCGAGAACAGAAGGCCTTCCAGAATCTGGAAACAAATTGCGTGCCCCTATCAGAAACGATGTCTGAAGGAATGCCATGCAATTTGACAATGTGATCAACAAATGCTTGCCCCAGCGTCTTAGCATTGGGTAACCCAGGAAAGGGAATGAAATGCGCCATTTTGCTAAAACGGTCCACTACTACCAGAATCACAGTCTTCCCCGAGGAACGAGGCAGGTCCGTAATAAAGTCCATGGACAGATGCGTCCAAGGACAGGAAGGAATGGGTAACGGGAGGAGAGAACCCGATGGCCGTGAATGAGGGACCTTGGCACGAGCGCAGGTTTTGCAGGCTGCCACAAAACCCTCAACCGTCTTACGAAGAGCCGGCCACCAGAATCTCAGAGCAATGAGATCCACTGTGGCTCTACTCCCCAGGTGCCCAGCAAGGACAGTATCGTGGTGCTCCTTTAAAAACCTTGTGTCGTAAAGCGAGAGGCACAAACAACCTCTCAGGAGGACAAAGATCAGGAGCCACTGCCTGGGCTGCCTGAACCTCTGCCTCCAAATCAGGATAAAGAGCAGAGACGACCACCCCTTCAGCCAAAATGGGACCCGGGTCTTCAAAGTTCCCCCCTCCCGAAAAACTACGTGACAGGGCATCAGCCTTCACATATTTAACCCCAGGGCGGACCGTGACAACAAAATTAAATCTAGAAAAGAATAAAGACCATCTGGCCTGTCTCGGGTTCAGACGCTTGGCTGATTCCAAGTAGGCCAGATTCTTATGATCGGTAAACACGGTAATAGGGTGTCTGGCTCCCTCTAGCCAATGGCGCCATTACTCAAAAGCTAATTTGATGGCCAACAACTCCCTATCTCCCACATCATAATTTCTCTCTGCGGAGGAGAGTTTCCTTGAGAAAAAGGCACACGTTCGCTATTTGGCAGGAGAGGGTCCCTGAGATAAGACCGCACCCACACCCACCTCAGAAGCGTCCACCTCAACAATAAAAGGTAGAGAGACATCAGGTTGTACCAAAATGGGAGCGGAAGCAAAACTCTCCTTAAAACTAGAAAAGGCCTTAAGCGCATCCACCGACCAGGAGGAAAAATCTACCCCCTTTTTAGTCATATCAGTGAGTGGATTAACAACAAAGGAATAATTCAAAATGAACTTTCTGTAATAATTGGCAAAACCCAAAAACCGCATCAGCGCCTTCTGATTCTCAGGGAGCTCCCAATCAAGCACAGCGCAGACTTTCTCAGGGTCCATTCGAAAACCAGAAGCGGAGAGAAGAAAACCAAGAAATTGAATCTCCAGAACCGCAAACACACATTTTTCCAGTTTAGCGTACAATTTATTCTCCCGCAGAATGAGCAAGACTTGACATAGGTGGTCCCTATGAGTTTTGAAATCAGGAGAAAAAAATCAAAATGTCATCTAGATACACCAGTACAAATTTCCCCATTACATGATAAAAAATGCTGTTCACAAAACGTTGGAAGACGGCCGGAGCATTCATCAAACCAAAGGGCATCACCAAATTCTCGAAATGACCCTCAGGGGTATTGAAGGCCGTCTTCCATTCGTCCCCTTCCCTGACCCTGACTAGATTGTATGCCCCTTTTAAATCCAACTTAGAAAAAACTTTTGCCCCAACAATCTAGTTAAAAAGGTCCGGGATCAGAGGAAGGGGATATGGGTCACGAATTGTGATACAGTTCAGATCCCTGAATTTCAGACAAGGTCTTAAAAAAACATCTTTTTTCTTAACAAAAAAAACCCCAGCGGCAACAGGTGACTTTGAGGGTCGGATGTGTCCCTTTCTCAGGCTCTCAGAGATATAAGTACGCATAGCGACTCTTTCAGGTTGGGAGAGATTGTATGAACGAGATTTTGGCAGCTTGGCGCCTGGGATGAGATTAATAGGGCAATCGTACTCCCGGTGAGGGGGCAGCTCCTGGACACCATTTTCGGAAAACACATCAGAAAATTCGGAGAGAAAAGATGGTACAGTCTTGGTAGAAACCTCTGAAAGAGACGCCGTGAGGCAATTCTTTCTGCAAAAGTCACTCCAACCATTTATTTGCCTTGCTTTCCAATCAATGGTGGGGTTATGTTTAGTGAGCCAGGGTAGCCCCAACACTAGAGGAGTAGGTATTCCGCTTAGGACGAAACATGACATATCCTCAACATGAGCATCACCCACAGTCAAACGGATATTGTGAACTATGCCCTTTAACGATTTTTGAGAAAGTGGAGCGGAATCGATAGCAAAAACAGGTATATCCTTTTCCAAAGTGCATACCTGGAAACCATGTGTTATAGAAAATTAATTATCAATGAGATTGATAGCTGCTCCACTATCTACAAAAATCTCACAAACAATGTTCTTGCTATCTAGCGCCACCCTGGCATGTAGGACAAAATGGGAACTACAAGCAAACGGCAAACCTTCAATTTCTGCATCAACCTTGCCAATAGTAGCAAATGGAAAGTTTTTAGAGGGTTTTTTTCTTTTTGTTTCTTTATTACCCTCAGAAAACTCCCTGAATCTCCTAGAGGGGCAAACATTAGCCAAATGATTTATTCCCCCACAAGAGAAACAAACGCTCCTCTGAGAGCTGAATCCTCTACTATCAGAGGCAAGCAAACCCAGCTGCAAGGCCTCCTGCTCAGAGGGAATTGAGAGAGATTGAGGCCCCTGCGCACTGAATGAAACCCCTCCACTGTTCTTTGACTGAATATGACATGAAGGAGTGGTCTCTCCTCTCTCTCTAAGACGCCTGTCAATACGGACAGCTAGAGACATAGCAGAGTCCAACAAGGCAGGTCTCTCATGAAACGCAAATGCATCTTTCAATCCCTCCGAAAGACCATGGCAAAATTGACTTCGGAGTGCAGCATCGTTCCAACCAGTATCAGCTGCCCATCTTCGAAATTCAGAACAATATATCTCTGCGGACTGTTTACCCTGGCATAAAAGACGCAGTTTAGATTCAGCCAGAACAATACGATACGGATCATCATATATCTGCCCCAGGGCTACAAAAAATTCATCCACCGATCGGAGAGGCCGTGCCCCCACCGGCAGCGAAAAGGCCCAAGACTGAGCGTTATCCCTGAGCAGCGAGATGATGATCCCCACCCTCTGCTCCTCATCACCAGAGGAATGGGGAAGTAGGCGAAAATGGAGTTTGCAAGCCTCTCTAAAGCGAACAAAATTCTCACTACCCCTGGAGAACGTATCCGGAAGCGAGATCTTAGGCTCTGAACAAACTCCATGAACGCAAGCAGAACCAGTCACCTGAAACTAAGACACAGTTTTACGGAGATCTGCTACCTCCAGTGAAACACCCTGCATGCGGTCAATCAAGGCTGAAACCGGATCCATGCTTAAGACACTAATGGCGGTTTATAATGTCACGGATGATATAGCAGATAGCTGTAAGTTATGGATAAACATCCGACTGGCTTGATCCCAAACTAAGGAGCATAAAGGTGACCCCTGTAAAACCCTAAGAGCTCACCCTGACTGGTAAGCACATACAAAAGGTCTCAAAGGTAGACGAATGCATGCCCTCGTACCTTGACTGTGTGACACCTGAAAACCCTATAATAGTGAGGGGACACGACCACCGGCTCCCTGCACTTAATACAGAGGGAGTCAGGGTCACCTAGAATCAAGCCAGCAAAGAAACACAATACAAGAAAGGACTTATCTGAACAAGCAGTAACAGAAGTCTCCAGCAGTGATCACTTCAATCCAAGAAATAGTATAAACCATAAAGAGAGGCAGTATGGGAGGGAATATAAAGGAAAGAGGATTAGTCTAAATAGGTGACACCTGGGAGAAGGAAATGAGATGACAAAGTGAAACCAAAACAAAGAACATCATGCAAGAGGTACAGAAGAACGTCTGCCAGACGTTCTCAGAGAGCTGGCGGTGACAGGATGCTATATTTCCCTGACGGCATACTGGGTGAACATTGTGGAGGCCAGGAGCGATTCGTACCCAGGGATGGCACAGGTGCTACAGAAGCCAAGGATTGCGGGCCCTACTTCCATCACGGTTTCCCCAGCCACCTACGTTAGTGGCTCCAACACCCCCTTATCCTCCTCCGCCTGCTCCTCCACTTCCATCTCTGAATTCTCATCTTGCTGCACCAGTCAGCCATCAATCAGTAGCTGGAAGCAGTGTAGCACTGCAGTGTGGAAGCGGCAACAGGCTGTGCTTAAAGTGATCTTCTTTGGTGACAAACAGCACACCTCCACAGAGCTGTGGCAGGGGATAAGGGAACAGACTGAGCTGTGGCTCTCGCCACTCAAACTACAACCAGGCATAGTTGTGTCTGATAATGGCTGTAACTTGGTGGCGACTTTGTAGCTCGGCAAGCTCACACACATACCATGCCTAGCCCACGTGTTCAACCTAGTGGTTCAGAAGTTTCTCAAAAACTATCCCAATTTGCCTGAGCTACTGGTGAAGGTGTGCCGTTTGTGTGCCCATTTTCGCAAGTCATCGACAGCTTCTGCCGGTCTGGCAACGCTTGCAATTGCCAGCTCACCGACTGTTATTCGACGTGAGCATGCACTGGAACTCCACGTTCCACATGTTGGCCAGGCTTTGCGAGCAGCAGAGGGCAGTAGTGGAATACCAGCTGCAACATGGTCATCGCCTTTCCAGTCAGCTTCCGCTCTTCATAAGCGATGAGTGGAATTTGATGTCTGACCTCTGTGAGGTTTTCCGCAACTTTGAGGAATCAACACAGATGTGAGCATCAATAACGCTATTATCAGCGTAATGATCCCACTTCTGTGTCTACTCAAACGCTCGCTGCTCACAATTAAGGCAGATGCTTTGCATGTGGAAGAGATGGAAATGGGGGAAGAAAGTACACAGGGTGATAGCCACACCAACCTCAGCACGAATTGGATGATGAGGAGGTGGAGGAGCAGGAGACGGTTGCCTCTGCTACAGAGGGTAGTACCTATGGAAGTTTTATTCCATCTATTCAGCGTGGATGGGTAGAAGAGGAGGAAGAGGATGAGGAGATTGAGAGTCATCCTCCTGATGAGGACAGCGAAGTTTTGTCTGTTAGGAATCTGGCACATATGACTGACTTTATGTTTGGCTGCCTTTCCCGTGACCCTCGCCTTGTACGCATTTTGGCCAACACGAATTACTGGCTGTTCACACTTCTAAACCCCCACTACAAAGAGAACTACTCATCTCTCATTCCTGTGGTGGAGAGGATGAGCAAAATAGTGCAATACCAGAAGGTCCTTGTGGAAAAATTGCTTCAAAAATTTCCATCTGACAACACTGGAAGCAGAGTATGTAGTTTCTTGGCCAATCGAGGAAGGCAGACGAGGGGAACACACAGCAGTTCCAACAGAGGCAGGGCAACACTCTCCAAGGCCTGGGACAGTTTTATGACACCCCGCCAGCACCCTGAACCTGATGCGCAGCCTAGTGTCACAAGGAGGGAAACATTTTAGAAGATGGTGAAGGAGTACGTAGCCGACCGTGTCAGCATCCTCAGTGATCCCTGTGTGTCTTACAACTTTTGGGTGTCCAAGCTGGACATGTGGCATGAACTGGAGCTCTATGCCTTGGAAGTGCTGGCCTGTCCCGCCGCCAGCATTTTGTCAGAGCGTGTATTTAGTGCTGCTGGGGGCATAATAACTGATAAGTGCATCCGCCTGTCAACTGGAAATGCTGACCGGTTGACTCTTATAAAAATGAACAAGGCCTGGATTGTCCCTGACTTCTCTACTCCACCAGAGGAAAGCGGCTGAATATAAAGGCACTCTAAATGTGGCTTTTATGATGTATTGAATACATTGCATTCCCATGCACCCCTTCCACCACTAAAAAGGGTATGTGGTTCAATCTCCCTTTTCTCGTCCTCCTCATATCAACATGCTTATTAGGCTGCCTTCACTTCTAATGTTTTAGAGGGTCACCAGCAGGCCCTCAGCTCAGTAGCAGACCCTCACCCCTAAATTTTTAGATGGTCAGCTCGACAGCAGGCCCTCGCCCACTACGTTTTTTGAATGATCAGCTCGGCAGCAGGCCCTCGCCCACAACATTTCTTAGATGGTCAGCTTGGCAGTAGACCCTCACCTATAATTAGTGATGAGTGGCAGGGGCAATATTCGAATTCGCAATATTTCGCGAATATTTTGTTTCGCGAAAATCTGAAATGTAATATACGCGTAATGCGCGCACAATACAGGCGTGGGTCACTATACGGTAGCTAAATTTTTCAAGCTGCTAGAAGTTTCCTGAGACTGGAGAAAATGGTTGGCATGGCAGAACATTATAATAGATTTATATGCAGATAGGGTGCTCCAATATATTTGCGATTGCAAAATCAACACTAATGATGCAAATATTTTGGCGCAATACGTGCAACTTCACATTTTAACAGGTCTGACTACTTATTAGTGATTGGTGCACTACATACATACATACATACATACAGCACTACCGTATTAGTGGGGGGGAATGGCAGTGCGTCTTATTGGGCGAATGCTGCCATTTTTATATCGATAACACTGAAACATCGCTGGCTGCGATGCTGCACAGTGCGGTGATGTATCAGGGGGAGGGAGGAGGGGCTTGAGGCCGGCAACTGCTGCCAATGCAGTCACTGTACTCTTACACCGGGCCCTGCCGCTCACAGCAGTATTCATATGTAAACTGTAATCCTTAACCTCTTCTTAACTTTAGTTAAAGTAGGGCTATCCTGTGTACTACTACTTACTATCAAGCTCCTGTAGCAGGCAGAGCAGCCGGCAGCTAAAACGTCACTCCCTCACAACCCGCGCATGCTCCTCCCACTTTATGAATGAAGCAGGCGGAGCAGCCGTGTGACATGAGTGAGTGACGTTACACTGCCGGCCGCTCTGCCTGCTATGGTACGGAAGCATGATAGTAAGTAGTAGTACACAGGATAGCGCTACTTTGAGTAAAGTTAAGAAGAGGTTACAATTTTAGTTACAGATTCCTTTTTGTTCTTTTTTACTCGTTTTATTGAACGAATTATCAGAAAAGTTCAGAGAAAATCAGTATACATGAAGGTCGATAAGACATTCAAGAACATAAACACTACCATATACATACCATTATCAATAAAGGTGAGATGACAATTCACGTTTGCAAAACATGTACAAATCAATCATATTTAACATAACACATGTGTGTGGTGGGCACATATCCATATTATCCTAGCACTGCGTTGAGATTATCAAAAAATCTAGGAGCTGAGTACATAGTTTGCATAGATGAGCACCATGTTCCCCATACTTTACCAAATTTCTGGGGGCAACCTCGGTTTTTGAATACAATATTCTTGTAGGATACCACATTATTCACTAGTATTTTCCATTGGTTGAGAGAAGGGCGTCTCTCACCCATCCAACGGATCGCAATTGCTTTCTGCGCGAGAAACAATATGTCTCTCAAGAAAATTCTAACATGGTGGGGATATACCTTTTCATCAACTATACCAAACAGGCACATTTGTGAAGTTAGTGGTACCGGGAGGTGTGTAAGTATAGAGAGAAAGCTTGTAATATCAGACCAGAAGGTTTGTATGAATGGACACTCCCATATAAGATGCCAGAAAGCTGCCCCTTCTGAGTCGCACCTATGACACCTAGAGTGTGACAGTCTGCCCATCTTTTGTAACCGGACAGGAGAGAGATAGCTTTGGTGGATAATATATAGCTGTATAAATTTATTGTTAATGGATGGGGAAATCAGTACAGGAGATTCCAATACATCACTAATTTCCTCATTTGTAATACCAGGTATTAGAGTTTCCCATTTGGAGAGTACTAAGAGCGGGGCCTTGTGCATCTTGGTGCTCAGTAAGTGAGTATAAAGAGCGGAGATAAATCCCCTGGGGCCTTGGGAGCGGATAACACAGATCAGTGGGTAATCAGAGATAGCTATTGGGGTACCCTTAAAGTCTGCGTTCATAGTATGTCGTAGTTGAAGGTATCTATAAAATGTGGTTCTAGGTAGGTCATGGTGGTCTTTCAGTTGTTCAAAAGTGTTAAACACATTATTAGTAAATAGGTCACCCAGAACGGTAATCCCATGATCCTTCCAAAAATGCTTATCCATCCCAGCTTGGAGAGAGGGGAACATAGGGTTTTCCCATAAGGGTATATTGGAGGCCATTCCTACATAAGAATGTAACCTTTTACTAGTATCCCAAACCTGAATAGCTAATTTATGTACGGGCAGAAGTGCTCGGTGGAAGAGTCATGGTTGTTCCAGCACTGGCCACAAAGAGATGTTCAAAAACGCAGCAAGCTGTCTTTCTGCCCTATCCAGACCGCCACCAGGGGAGACCCATGATCTCAGCTGTCTTAACTGTCCCGCTAGATAATATAAATATAAGTCAGGGAGGGACATACCTCCGTTCCCTCTAGGGCGACATAGTACATCTATGGATAGCTTAGGTCTATTATTGCCCCAAATAAATGGGGACATTAACAACTTATAGCGTTGGAATATCTTTTTGGAAACAATGAAGGGTGCATGCTCCAACACGTATAACCACTTGGGCAGTATAATTAACTTGATCAGGTTTATTCCACCCGGCACGGATAATGGGAGACCACCCCATACCCTAAATTTGTCTGCACTATAGTTCAGGAGAGGCTGCATGTTGAGGGTATGAAAAGAGGCCGCATCTTTAGTGATATGGATCCCTAGGTACTTAAATTCAGAGACTATAGGTAGCTCGGTGTTGAGAGAGGATGAGGGTAAGGAGTACAGCGGAAATAGAACAGATTTAGACCAATTTATCCTTAAACCTGAAAATTGACTAAATGTCTCAATGAGAGCAGTAGCTCGAGGCAACGTGGATTCCACATTTGACATAAAAAGTACCATGTCATCCGCGTATAGTCCCACTCTGTCCTCCTGATCACCTATAGGTATCCCCTTAAATTGGGCATTGGACCTAATGCGGATGGCTAAAGGTTTGATTGCTAAGGCGAATAGCAGTGGCGACAACGGGCACCCCTGCCTAGTCCCACGGCCCAGATCAAAGTTCGCAGAACACATACCATTCACCAGAATACCAGCTGAAGGCTGTTTATACAATATTGATATCCATCTAATAAATGCAGGACCAATCCCAAAGCATTCCAGGGTGGCTAGTAGGTATGGCCATTCCATCAATTCAATGGCCTTGGCAGTGTCCAGAGACGCCAAGGCCCATCGACTCCCCCATTGAAGGCCTATTTGAGTAACTACATGTACTCTACGGATATTATCCGTTGTGGACCTACCAGGCAAGAATCCAGACTGATCCGGGTGAATAAGGTTTAGAATAACTCTGTTCAAACGCTGTGATAAAATCTTGGCCAAGATTTTGTAGTCCAGATTTAATAGCGATATGGGCCTTTATGATCCACAATCAACTGGATCCTTGCCTGTTTAAGGAGTATCACAATGGTAGCTTCATACAGTGAAGGCGGCAGGATACCTTTCGAAAAGGCGTCATGACACATTTGTAGTAGAGGAGGAGCTAATTGGTCAATGTACCTAGAGTACACTTCTAGGGGTAGCCCATCTGGGCCAGGGGATTTCCCATTCGCCAAAGACTTAATGGCCTTTAATATTTCCTGATCCTATATAGGACCCTCCAAAGATTGAGCCATCTCATGAGAGAGTTTGGTATACTCTAATTCTTGCAGGTAGGTATTGACTGTCTCTGTGGTATAGTCTACTCGGGCCTCATACAGGTCTTGATAAAACTCCCGGAAACGGTGAGCTATGCCCTCCAGTTCCGTTACCACAATGCTCCCCTCATCTCGAATACGTAAGATAGCAGGAGAGGCCTGATTCTGGTGAACAATGTGCGCCAGCAACTTGTTAGCCTGGTTGCAGAGTTCAAAATAAGATTGCTTGCTAAAAAACATTTTGCGATGGGCTTTTTCATGTAACAAAGTAAGGTATCGTCTACCTATTTGTAGCCAATTGTCCCTATTCTGAGGCGTCGGGTCCATGACATACAGCCTCTCCATCCCAGCACATTTCTCAGCCAGGTATTTTTCTTGTTTAGCTAAGTTACGTTTGATAAAGGAAATAGAAGATCTCAAGCATCCTCTTAAGTACGCCTTCAGCGTCTCCCACACCAGTGACTTATCATTATAAGAGGCATGGTCGGACAAGAATACAGACAACTGGTCTGGGATATGATCCGAAGGCGGGAACAGTGTGAGCCAAAAAGGGTGTACTCTCATGGAACACCCCAGACCCCTAACACTAGTTAGTAAGGACAATAGGATAGGGTTATGGTCCGACATACAGTACAGACCAAAAGTTTGGACACATCTTCTCATTCAAAGAGTTTTCTTTATTTTCATGACTATGAAAATTGTAGATTCACACTGAAGGCATCAAAACTATGAATTAACACATGTGGAATTATATACATAACAAACAAGTGTGAAACAACTGAAAATATGTCATATTCTAGGTTCTTCAAAGTAGCCACCTTTTGCTTTGATTACTACTTTACACACTCTTGGCATTCTCTGATGAGCTTCAAGAGGTAGTCCCCTATGCAATTAATATATGCTGACACAAAAATGTACCTTCCCGCATTGTCTATCTGTAGTTTCTTCACCTCCTATCTGAGGGATTTATGCACCATCAGGGAGACTCCCCTAGCCAGATTAGAGTAACATGAATGGCGAGACCATTGGACCCAGGGCTTACACAACCCCATGGTCTTTTCAGGAAGTAAGTGTGTCTCCTGTAGACACAAGATATGGGGGTTAAACTGACCGATCACTGAGAACACCATAGTGAGAACACCAAAGCCCCTAACATTCCAATACATTAACCGTATATCTGCCATTGTAACATCATAGAATAGACATGTCGCTCCTTACTCTCTAATAAATGCGCCCACCTCTGGCTATACATCTTCAAATATCTCACATGATATGATAGTACATACTGTAGGTAAGTATGCAATGGTAGTTAAAAACTAAGAAAATCCAAACATTTAACATTGGTTCATTAAGAGTCATCTAAAAGACAGATCTAGCACCAGGTATCCGGACCATTACATATATGCAACAGGATACAAGGTGATAGATCCAGTGTGGCACAGCAGTATACGGGGTGTGCTATTATTTGACTTAACCCTTCGCACTAAAACGGACTTAGGAAGTACGTAAAGAACTTGTACCCCAACTTCGTATTATGTGAGCACACCTATCTAAAGGGAGAACCCCCCTCACTATGCCAACGATCATATCTCTGCCCTCCCATAGCGATTAATCTACGGCATATCACAGAATACACTTGGTATAGGTGCTGCTTATAAACAGCCAGTGCAGATCAACAACATTGTGCAACAATGCAATACTGAAAAGCAAATGCTATGCAGTGAACATTAAATGCCAGCTATTAGGAGGACAAAATATAAGAAGCACCAAAATATTAGATGAATAAAGCATTCACATGTCAGAGCATATCTTCAAAAATCCCTGAGATTAACGGAGAAAACCTTGACAAATAACGGCATCCAGGGTTTGTGACGAGTGTTCATCTCGGGGATCTCGCTGGACGCGGTTTGCCCTCCAGCCAGGCCACAGCTTCCGCAGGAGTGTTGAAAAATCTGTTTGACTCTCCGTCCACTACCCATAGCCTGGCTGGATAGGCCATTGAGTATGGGAAGTTTAAATCCCGGAGACATCTCTTCACCACTGTGAACGTCGCTCTGCGTTTCTGAAGCTCTGCTGAGAAATCCGGGAAGAGCATGATGTTTGCATTCTCAAAGCGAAGCTCCTGCTTGCGACGAGCCAATTGTAGTATGAGGTCTCGATCTGCAGACGTTAGTAGTCGCGCCACTAACGGCCGCGAAGGCGCTCCAGGAGGTAATGGTTTGGCCGGTACTCGGTGTGCCCTTTCAATAATAAAGGCAGAGGAGAAGGTGGCATCAGGGAAAGTGGCTCGCAGCCATGTAGACACAAATTCACACGGGTTATTACCCTCTGCACGCTCAGGAAGTCCCACTATACGTAGGTTGTTGCAGCGGGTGCGATTTTTGTAGTCGTCGCATTTTTGCTGACAATAATCCACTTTCTTTTCCAAGTCAGCCAAGCGGGCCGGCAATGGGTTCAGTTGATCTTCCACCGTGGACACACGGGTCTCCGCCTCCGTAATACGTTCACGCATGTTTTGCATGTCATGCCTCAGGAGACCAATGTCTATCTTAACCTCCTCCATCTTTCCAGAGAGAGAGGAGCGACAGGTAGCTATAGCTTGGAGCAGTTGATCGGTCACCTGCTTGAGGGAGGGTTCGGTGTCTGGTGCAAAGTCCTCACTAGAAGCAGGAGAGGCACTCCGGGAGGCACTCCGGGAGGCCGAAGTATGCGTGCACGGCACAGGGCCTGCGCCATCTTGGAAATCAGACCGAGCAAACTCTTTGAGCTTTTCAGCGGCCGACATCGCCTTGTTCCGTGCCATCCCGGTTCTGCGGGGGCGTCCCGACCTTCTCTCCTCCGTGAATGTTATGGTTGCAGTTGGTAATTTCAGGATAATGGTGAAAATAGGGCAACGATGACGGAGCTCAGCTAGACACGTCCGTCCATCTTGATCTCAGGCCACGCCCCCTAAGGATTACAGTTTACATATGAATACTGCTGTGAGCGGCAGGATTCGGTGTAAGAGTACAGTGATTGCACCGGCAGCAGTTGCCGGCCTCCAGCCTCTCCTCCCTCCCCCTGATACATTGCCGCGCTGTGCAGCATCGCAGACGGCAATGAGGTTAAGGATTACAATTTACATATAAATAATGCTATGAGAGGAGGGGCCCGGTGTATTGGGGGACACTGTTATGGGGGGGGGATATCTGTGGATGATACATATATAGGATAAGATGCTATATATGTGTCATCCACAGATCCCCCTATAACAGTGCCATCCACAGATCCCCTCCCCATAACAGTGTCATCCACAGATCCCTCTCCCTATAAAAGTGCCATCCACAGATCCCCCTCCCCATAACAGTGCCATCCACAGATCCCCCTCCCCATAACAGTGCCATCCACTTATCCCCCTCCCAATAACAGTGCCATCCACAGATCCCCCATAACAGTGCCATCCACAGATCCCCTCACCATAACAGTGCCATCCACAGATCCCCCATAACAGTGCCATTCACATATCCCCCTCCCCATAACAGTGCAATCCACAGATCCACCATAAAAGTGCCATCCACAGATCCCCCACAACAGTATCATCCACAGATCCCCTCCATAACAGTGCCATCCACCGATCCCCCATAATAGTGTCATCCACAGATACCCCATAACAGTGTGTCATCCACAGATCCCCATAAAAGTGTCATCCATGGATCCCCCATAATAGTGTCATCCACAGACCAGCATTAGTTCAAAACCCACCAAAAGCGCACCTTTTAGTTCAAAATATATTTTTTCTTTTTTCCTCCTCAAAAACCTAGGTGCGTCTTATGGGCAGGTGCCTCTTATAGGTCAAAAAATACGGTATGTATGTAGCATGTATGTATGGACAGCAGAATCAGCTACACTATATCACTATCTAGCCTACACTGACTATCTCCCACTAACTAACGAACTAACTAACTAATGTAATGACACAGGAAAGCAGAGAGCACAGCAATAACACTGCTGTCTCTCTCAGATCTGCAAAATACTGCATACAAGGGCTGCTTGGGAGGTTCTTATATACTAAAGGGGTAGGCACCTTTCCTATTGTTTGCTAGGGATGTTGCTAAGCTCAGACAAAGACATTGCAGCCTTCTCATTGGCCAACAAGCAAAAAGGGAGGATACTGATAAAAAAAAAAATTATTAAAAATATTTGCGAATTCTCGAAGTGCTGATATTCGCAATTAATATTCGCGATTCGAATATTCGCGCCCAACACTACCCATGTTTTAGAAGGTCATCTTTGCAGCAGGCAATCGCCCACAATTTTTTTTAGATGGTCAGCTCGGCAGCAGGCACTCCCCTACAAAATGTTTTAGATGGTCAGCTCGGCAGCAGGCCCTCCCCCACAAAATTTTTAAGATGGTCAGCTCGGCAGCAGGCCCTCGCCCACAAATTTTTTTAGATGGTCAGCTCGGCAGCATGCCCTCGCCCACAAAATGTTTTAGATGGTCAGCTTGGCAGCAGGCACTCACCTATAATGTTTTAGATGGTTAGCTGGGCAGCAGGCCCTCGCCCACAAATTTTTTTAGATGGTCAGCTCAGCAGCAGGCCCTCGCCAATAATGTTTTAGATGGTCAGCTGGGCAGCAGGCCCTCAGCCACAAAAATTTTTAGATGGTTAGCTCGGCAGCAGGCCCTCTCCCATAATGTTTTAGATGGTTAGCTCGGCAACAGGCCCGCACCCACAAAATGTTTTAGATGGTCAGCTTGGCAGCAAGCCCTCACCCACAAAATCTTTTAGATGGTTAGCTCGGCAGCAGGCCCTCGCCCACAAAATGTTTTAGATGGTCAGCTCAGCAGCAGGCCCTCACCCCTAATCTTTTAGAGGGTCACAAGCAGGCCATCAATAATAATTTTTCAAGGGTGTGTATGATGCCCTCCTTTATGTGTAATAAATGGTGTATTGGAGTGCCAGTTCCTTGTAATTTTTGGCAGCCCTTTCCCTTTGTGCATAGGCTTTATGAGTGTAGGAGTCCCACTACCTGAACAATTGTACCACAATGTGAATGAGGCCCTCCTATTGGTGATATACAGGTTGTATCAGAATGCCTCTTCCTTGTAATTTTTTGCAGCACTTGCACTTTATATACGTACAAGTAAATATACAGGAAAGAATGTTTCCTAACAATTTTTCCTCTAAAATCGATTTTATCTTCGGTTTTGTGCGTATTATTGTCAGTAAAAGTGGCATACTACTCATACAACATCATGCCCAGCAGTGAGCTGGGAGTCCAAGATGCATCCAGACATCCTCCCCATGCTGTTCCCAAACCATTTCAGTGGTATTTCCATCAATTTATGACCTTTTCCTATAAACCAAAAACCCTCCCCTCTTCAGAAAAGGGGGTGCCTGGTTTAATGCTCGGGTTCTTACATCGGGTGCTCGACCAATACTAGACAAGACCCCTGAACTGTGATAGGGACAGAGGTATAGCATAAGGACACACCTCCTGAGCTGTGATATGGTTAAAGCTAGAGATGAGCGAATCGAAGCTGACGAAGTGGAATTCAATCCGAATTTCAGGAAAAATTTGATTCACACTGAACCCGAATTTCCTCACGATTCGCGGTAACGAATAGCATTTTTTCCTAAAATGGCTGCTGCACGTGTGAGGACATGGAAGTCCAATTCAAACATGTTTTTTTCTGGAAAATTAAAGGGTGATTATAGATAGTAGAGTTGAGCGAACACCTGGATGTTCGGGTTCGAGAAGTTCGGCCGAACTTCCCGGAAATGTTCGGGTTCAGGATCCGAACCCGATCCGAACTTCGTCCCGAACCCGAACCCCATTGAAGTCAATGGGGACCCGAACTTTTGGGCACTAAAAAGGCTGTAAAACAGCCCAGGAAAGAGCTAGAGGGCTGCAAAAGGCAGCAACATGTAGGTAAATCCCCTGCAAACAAATGTGGATAGGGAAATGAATTAAAATAAAAATTAAAAAAATAAAAATGAACCAATATCAATTGGACAGAGGTCCCATAGCAGAGAATCTGGCTTCACGTCAGCAGAGAATCAGTCTCTTCATGCCATAGCAAAGAATCTGGCTTCATGTCAGCAGAGAATCAGTCTCTTCATGTCATAGCAGAGAATCAGGCTTCACGTCACCCACCACTGGAACAGGCCACTGTCACACATTTAGGCCCCGGCACCCAGACAGAGGAGAGCGGTCCCGTAACAGAGAATCTGGCCTTATGTCAGCGCAGAATCTGTCTTCATGTCGTAGCAGAGAATCAAGCTTCACGTCACCCACCACTGGAACAGGCCACTGTCACACATTTAGGCCCCGGCACCCAGACAGAGGAGAGAGGTCCTGTAACAGAGAATCTGGCCTTATGTCAGCACAGAATCTGTCTTCATGTCATAGCAGAGAATCAGGCATCACGTCACCCACCACTGGAACAGGCCACTGTCACACATTTAGGCCCAGGCACCCAGGCAGAGGAGAGAGGTCCCGTAACAGAGAATCTGGCCTTATGTCAGCGCAGAATCTGTATTCATGTCATAGCAGAGAATCAGGCTTCACGTCACCCACCACTGGAACAGGCCACTGTCACACATTTAGGCCCCGGACCCAGACAGAGGAGAGCGGTCCCGTAACAGAGACTCTGGCCTTATGTCAGCGCAGAATCTGTCTTCATGTCATAGCAGAGAATCAGGCTTCACGTCAGCCACCACTGGAACAGGCCACTGTCACACATTTAGGCCCAGGCACCCAGGCAGAGGAGAGAGGTCCCGTAACAGAGAATCTCGCCTTATGTCAGCGCAGAATCTGTATTCATGTCATAGCAGAGAATCAGGCTTCACGTCACCCACCACTGGAACAGGCCACTGTCACACATTTAGGCCCCGGCACCCAGACAGAGGAGAGAGGTCCTGTAACAGAGAATCTGGCCTTATGTCAGCACAGAATCTGTCTTCATGTCATAGCAGAGAATCAGGCATCACGTCACCCACCACTGGAACAGGCCACTGTCACACATTTAGGCCCAGGCACCCAGGCAGAGGAGAGAGGTCCCGTAACAGAGAATCTGGCCTTATGTCAGCACAGAATCTGTCTTAATGTCATAGCAGAGAATCAGGCTTCACGTCACCCACCACTGGAACAGGCCACTGTCACACATTTAGGCCCAGGCACCCAGGCAGAGGAGAGAGGTCCCGTAACAGAGAATCTGGCCTTATGTCAGCGCAGAATCTGTATTCATGTCATAGCAGAGAATCAGGCTTCACGTCACCCACCACTGGAACAGGCCACTGTCACACATTTAGGCCCAGGCACCCAGGCAGAGGAGAGAGGTCCCGTAACAGAGAATTTGCCCTTATGTCAGCGCAGAATCTGTATTCATGTCATAGCAGAGAATCAGGCTTCACGTCACCCACCACTGGAACAGGCCACTGTCACACATTTAGGCCCCGGCACCCAGACAGAGGAGAGCGGTCCCGTAACAGAGAATCTGGCCTTATGTCAGCGCAGAATCTGTCTTCATGTCATAGCAGAGAATCAAGCTTCACGTCACCCACCACTGGAACAGGCCACTGTCACACATTTAGGCCCCGTCACCCAGACAGAGGAGAGAGGTCCTGTAACAGAGAATCTGGCCTTATGTCAGCACAGAATCTGTCTTCATGTCATAGCAGAGAATCAGGCATCACGTCACCCACCACTGGAACAGGCCACTGTCACACATTTAGGCCCAGGCACCCAGGCAGAGGAGAGAGGTCCCGTAACAGAGAATCTGGCCTTATGTCAGCACAGAATCTGTCTTAATGTCATAGCAGAGAATCAGGCTTCACGTCACCCACCACTGGAACAGGCCACTGTCACACATTTAGGCCCAGGCACCCAGGCAGAGGAGAGAGGTCCCGTAACAGAGAATCTGGCCTTATGTCAGCGCAGAATCAGTCTTCATGTCATAGCAGAGAATCGAGCTTCACGTCACCCACCACTGGAACAGGCCACTGTCACACATTTAGGCCCCGGCACCCAGACAAAGGAGAGAGGTCCTGTAACAGAGAATCTGGCCTTATGTCAGCACAGAATCTGTCTTCATGTCATAGCAGAGAATCAGGCATCACGTCACCCACCACTGAAACAGGCCACTGTCACACATTTAGGCCCAGGCACACAGGCAGAGGAGAGAGGTCCCGTAACAGAGAATCTGGCCTTATGTCAGCACAGAATCTGTCTTAATGTCATAGCAGAGAATCAGGCTTCACGTCACCCACCACTGGAACAGGCCACTGTCACACATTTAGGCCCAGGCACCCAGGCAGAGGAGAGAGGTCCCGTAACAGAGAATCTGGCCTTATGTCAGCGCAGAATCTGTATTCATGTCATAGCAGAGAATCAGGCTTCACGTCACCCACCACTGGAACAGGCCACTGTCACACATTTAGGCCCAGGCACCCAGGCAGAGGAGAGAGGTCCCGTAACAGAGAATCTGGCCTTATGTCAGCACAGAATCTGTCTTCATGTCATAGCAGAGAATCAGGCTTCACGTCACCCACCACTGGAACAGGCCACTGTCACACATTTAGGCCCAGGCACCCAGGCAGAGGAGAGAGGTCCCGTAACAGAGAATCTGGCCTTATGTCAGCACAGAATCTGTCTTAATGTCATAGCAGAGAATCAGGCTTCATGTCACCCACCACTGGAACAGGCCACTGTCACACATTTAGGCCCAGGCACCCAGGCAGAGGAGAGAGGTCCCGTAACAGAGAATCTGGCCTTATGTCAGCGCAGAATCTGTATTCATGTCATAGGAGAGAATCAGGCTTCACGTCAGCCACCACTGGAACAGGCCACTGTCACACATTTAGGCCCAGGCACCCAGGCAGAGGAGAGAGGTCCCGTAACAGAGAATCTGGCCTTATGTCAGCGCAGAATCTGTATTCATGTCATAGCAGAGAATCAGGCTTCACGTCACCCACCACTGGAACAGGCCACTGTCACACATTTAGGCCCCGGCACCCAGGCAGAGGAGAGGTTCATTCAACTTTGGGTTGCCCCACAATATAATGGTCAAATGAAATTAAAAATAGTATTGAATGAGGAAGTGCCCTGGAGTAGAATAATATATTGTTAAGGGGAGGTAGTTAATATCTAATCTGCACAAGGGATGGACAGGTCCTGTGGGAGCCATGCCTGGTTCATTTTTATGAACGTCAGCTTGTCCACATTGGCTGTAGACAGGCGGCTGCGTTTGTCTGTAATGACGCCCCCTGCCGTGCTGAATACACTTTCAGACAAAACGCTGGCCGCCGGGCAGGCCAGCACCTCCAAGGCATAAAAGGCTAGCTCTGGCCACGTGGACAATTTGGAGACCCAGAAGTTGAATGGGGCCGAACCATCAGTCAGTACGTGGAGGGGAGTGCACAGGTACTGTTCCACCATGTTAGTGAAATGTTGCCTCCTGCTAACACGTTCCGTATCAGGAGGTGGTGCAGTTAGCTGTGGCGTGGTGACAAAACTTTTCCACATCTCTGCCATGCTAACCCTGCCCTCAGAGGAGCTGGCCGTGACACAGCTGCGTTGGCGACCTCTTGCTCCTCCTCTGCCTTCGCCTTGGGCTTCCACTGGTTCCCCTGTGACATTTGGGAATGCTCTCAGTAGCGCGTCTACCAACGTGCGCTTGTACTCGCGCATCTTCCTATCACGCTCCAGTGTAGGAAGTAAGGTGGGCACATTGTCTTTGTACCGGGGATCCAGCAGGGTGGCAACCCAGTAGTCTGCACACGTTAAAATGTGGGCAACTCTGCTGTCGTTGCTCAGGCACTGCAGCATGTAGTCGCTCATGTGTGCCAGGCTGCCCAGAGGTAAGGACAAGCTGTCTTCTGTGGGAGGCGTATCGTCATCGTCCTGTGTTTCCCCCCAGCCACGCACCAGTGATGGGCCCGAGCTGCTTTGGGTGCCACCCCGCTGTGAACATGCTTCATCCTCAGCCTCCTCCACCTCCTCCTCATCCTCGTCCTCCTCGTCCTCCAGTAGTGGGCCCTGTCTGGCCACATTTGTACCTGGCCTCTGGTGTTGCAAAAAACCTCCCTCTGAGTCACTTTGAAGAGACTGGCCTGAAAGTGCTAAAAATGACCCCTCTTCCTCCTCTTCCTCCTGGGCCACCTCCTCTTCCATCATCGCCCTAAGTGTTTTTTTAAGGAGACATAGAAGTGGTATTGTAACGCTGATAACGGCGTCATCGCCACTGGCCATGTTGGTGGAGTACTCGAAACAGCGCAACAGGGCACACAGGTCTCGCATGGAGGCCCAGTCATTGGTGGTGAAGTGGGTCTGATCCGCAGTGCGACTGACCCGTGCGTGCTGCAGCTGAAACTCCACTATGGCCTGCTGCTGCTCGCACAGTCTGTCCAGCATGTGCAAGGTGGAGTTCCACCTGGTGGGCACGTCGCATATGAGGCGGTGAGCGGGAAGGCCGAAGTTACGCTGTAGCGCAGACAGGCGAGCAGAGGCAGGGTGTGAACGCCGGAAGCGCGAACAGACGGCCCGCACTTTATGCAGCAGCTCTGACATGTCGGGGTAGTTGCGAATGAACTTCTGCACCACCAAATTCAGCACATGCGCCAGGCAAGGGATGTGCGTCAAACCGGCTAGTCCCAGAGCTGCAACGAGATTTCGCCCATTATCGCACATCACCAGGCCGGGCTTGAGGCTCACCGGCAGCAACCACTCGTCGGTCTGTTGTTCTATACCCAGCCACAACTCCTGTGCGGTGTGGGGCCTGTCCCCCAAACATATGAGTTTCAGAATGGCCTGCTGACGTTTACCCCGTGCTGTGCTGAAGTTGGTGGTGAAGGTGTGTGGCTGACTGGATGAGCAGGTGGAAGAAGAGGAGGAGGAAGCTGAGTAGGAGGAGGAGGAGACAGGAGGCAAAGAATGTTGCCCTGCGATCCTTGGCGGCGGAAGGACGTGCGCCAAATAGCTCTCCGCCTGGGGCCCAGCCGCCACTACATTTACCCAGTGTGCAGTTAGGGAGATATAGCGTCCCTGGCCGTGCTTACTGGTCCACGTATCTGTGGTTAGGTGGACCTTGCCACAGATGGCGTTGCGTAGTGCACACTTGATTTTATCGGACACTTGTTTGTGCAGGGAAGGCACGGCTCTCTTAGAGAAGTAGTGGCGGCTGGGAACAACATACTGTGGGACAGCAAGTGACATGAGCTGTTTGAAGCTGTGTGTGTCCACCAGCCTAAATGACAGCATTTCATAGGCCAGTAGTTTAGAAATGCTGGCATTCAGGGCCAGGGATCGAGGGTGGCTAGGTGGGAATTTACGCTTTCTCTCAAATGTTTGTGAGATGGAGAGCTGAACGCTGCCGTGTGACATGGTTGAGATGCTTGGTGACGCAGGTGGTGGTGTTGGTGGTACATCCCATGTTTGCTGGGCGGCAGGTGCCAACGTTCCTCCAGAGGCAGAGGAAGAGGCCGAGGCGGCGGCAGCAGCAGCAGAAGAGGCCGAGGCGGCGGCAGCAGCAGAAGAGGCCGAGGCGGCAGCAGCAGAAGAGGTAGCAGGGGGAGCCTGAGTGACTTCCTTGTTTTTAAGGTGTTTACTCCACTGCAGTTCATGCTTTGCATGCAGGTGCCTGGTCATGCAGGTTGTGCTAAGGTTCAGAACGTTAATGCCTCGCTTCAGGCTCTGATGGCACAGTGTGCAAACCACTCGGGTCTTGTCGTCAGCACATTGTTTGAAGAAGTGCCATGCCAGGGAACTCCTTGAAGCTGCCTTTGGGGTGCTCGGTCCCAGATGGCGGCGGTCAGTAGCAGGCGGAGTCTCTTGGTGGCGGGTGTTCTGATTTTGCCCACTGCTCCCTCTTTTGCTACGCTGTTGGCTCGGTCTCACCACTGCCTCTTCCTCCGAACTCTGAAAGTCAGTGGCACGACCTTCATTCCATGTGGGGTCTAGGACCTCATCGTCCCCTGCATCGTCTTCCACCCAGTCTTGACCCCTGACCTCCTGTTCAGTCTGCACACTGCAGAAAGACGCAGCAGTTGGCACCTGTGTTTCGTCATCATGCTGAGGTGGTATTCCCATGTCCTCATCATCAGGAAACATAAGTGGTTGTGCGTTAGTGCATTCTATCTCTTCCACCCCTGGTGAAGGGCTAGGTGGATGCCCTTGGAAAACCCTGGCAGCAGAGTCTTCAAACAGCATAAGAGACTGCTGCATATCTTGAGGCTCAGACAGTTTCCCTGATATGCATGGGGGTGATGTGACAGACTGATGGGCTTGGTTTTCATGCGCCATCTGTGCGCTTTCTGCAGAAGACTGGGTGGGAGATAATGTGAACGTGCTGGATGCACTGTCGGCCACCCATTTGACTAATGCCTGTACCTGCTCAGGCCTTACCATCCTTAGAACGGCATTGGGCCCCACCAAATATCCCTGTAAATTCTGGCTGCTACTGGGACCTGAGGTAGTTGGTTCACTAGGACTTGTGGCTGTGGCAGAACGGCCACGTCCTCTCCCAGCACCAGAGGGTCCACTAACAGCACCACGACCATGTCCACGTCCGCGTCCCTTATTAGATGTTTTCCTCATTGTTCCCGTTCACCACAATTTTGAGAATGGCAAATTTGGGAATGCTTTTTCAACCCAGAACAAAAAGTCTGCTTTGACGGTCACTACAAATAACTTGACCAGCTAAAACTGTGCAGATTTGGTTGAATAGAGATTTGAGACCTGTTTTTTTTTTGCGCTGTGTGACAGTTATAGGTTTAATCACAGAATGACACTTCTATCAGCACGCTAGCGTGTGTCTTAGGTTTTTCTGAATGATACTATCAATAACTTCAATGGAAGATTTTCTTTTTGGGATAGATTTCAAGTAGGCCTGAAATACCACAAACTAGTTATTTTCAGAATGGCAAATTTGGGAATGCTTTTTCAACCCAGAACAAAAAGTCTGCTTTGACGGTCACTACAAATAACTTGACCAGCTAAAACTGTGCAGATTTGGTTGAATAGAGATGTGAGACCTGTTTTTTTTTGCGCTGTGTGACAGTTATAGGTTTAATCACAGAATGACACTTCTATCAGCACGCTAGCATGTGTCTTAGGTTTTTCTGAATGATACTATCAATAACTTCAATGGAAGATTTTCTTTTTGGGATAGATTTCAAGTAGGCCTGAAATACCACAAACTAGTTATTTTCAGAATGGCAAATTTGGGAATGCTTTTTCAACCCAGAACAAAAAGTCTGCTTTGACGGTCACTACAAATAACTTGACCAGCTAAAACTGTGCAGATTTGGTTGAATAGAGATGTGAGACCTGTTTTTTTTTGCGCTGTGTGACAGTTATAGGTTTAATCACAGAATGACACTTCTATCAGCACGCTAGCGTGTGTCTTAGGTTTTTCTGAATGATACTATCAATAACTTCAATGGAAGATTTTCTTTTTGGGATAGATTTCAAGTAGGCCTGAAATACCACAAACTAGTTATTTTCAGAATGGCAAATTTGGGAATGCTTTTTCAACCCAGAACAAAAAGTCTGCTTTGACGGTCACTACAAATAACTTGACCAGCTAAAACTGTGCAGATTTGGTTGAATAGAGATGTGAGACCTGTTTTTTTTTGCGCTGTGTGACAGTTATAGGTTTAATCACAGAATGACACTTCTATCAGCACGCTAGCGTGTGTCTTAGGTTTTTCTGAATGATACTATCAATAACTTCAATGGAAGATTTTCTTTTTGGGATAGATTTCAAGTAGGCCTGAAATACCACAAACTAGTTATTTTCAGAATGGCAAATTTGGGAATGCTTTTTCAACCCAGAACAAAAAGTCTGCTTTGACGGTCACTACAAATAACTTGACCAGCTAAAACTGTGCAGATTTGGTTGAATAGAGATGTGAGACCTGTTTTTTTTTGCGCTGTGTGACAGTTATAGGTTTAATCACAGAATGACACTTCTATCAGCACGCTAGCGTGTGTCTTAGGTTTTTCTGAATGATACTATCAATAACTTCAATGGAAGATTTTCTTTTTGGGATAGATTTCAAGTAGGCCTGAAATACCACAAACTAGTTATTTTCAGAATGGCAAATTTGGGAATGCTTTTTCAACCCAGAACAAAAAGTCTGCTTTGACGGTCACTACAAATAACTTGACCAGCTAAAACTGTGCAGATTTGGTTGAATAGAGATGTGAGACCTGTTTTTTTTTGCGCTGTGTGACAGTTATAGGTTTAATCACAGAATGACACTTCTATCAGCACGCTAGCGTGTGTCTTAGGTTTTTCTGAATGATACTATCAATAACTTCAATGGAAGATTTTCTTTTTGGGATAGATTTCAAGTAGGCCTGAAATACCACAAACTAGTTATTTTCAGAATGGCAAATTTGGGAATGCTTTTTCAACCCAGAACAAAAAGTCTGCTTTGACGGTCACTACAAATAACTTGACCAGCTAAAACTGTGCAGATTTGGTTGAATAGAGATGTGAGACCTGTTTTTTTTTGCGCTGTGTGACAGTTATAGGTTTAATCACAGAATGACACTTCTATCAGCACGCTAGCGTGTGTCTTAGGTTTTTCTGAATGATACTATCAATAACTTCAATGGAAGATTTTCTTTTTGGGATAGATTTCAAGTAGGCCTGAAATACCACAAACTAGTTATTTTCAGAATGGCAAATTTGGGAATGCTTTTTCAACCCAGAACAAAAAGTCTGCTTTGACGGTCACTACAAATAACTTGACCAGCTAAAACTGTGCAGATTTGGTTGAATAGAGATGTGAGACCTGTTTTTTTTTGCGCTGTGTGACAGTTATAGGTTTAATCACAGAATGACACTTCTATCAGCACGCTAGCGTGTGTCTTAGGTTTTTCTGAATGATACTATCAATAACTTTAATGGAAGATTTTCTTTTTGGGATAGATTTCAAGTAGGCCTGAAATACCACAAACTAGTTATTTTCAGAATGGCAAATTTGGGAATGCTTTTTCAACCCAGAACAAAAAGTCTGCTTTGACGGTCACTACAAATAACTTGACCAGCTAAAACTGTGCATATTTGGTTGAATAGAAATGTCAGGTCTATTTTTTAGGCGCTGGGTGACATGCTCAACTTGCCCCTGATGTAATATATGGCCAAAAAATAACCAGACTGTTGATGGTTAAATGCACTTCGGTGACACAGGCTCAGCCTGCAGCTGATGTAGTATATGGCCAAAAAATAATCAGACTGTTGATGGTTAAATGCACTTGGGTGAAACAGGCTCAGCCTGCAGCTGATGTAGTATATGGCCAAAAAATAACCAGACTGTTGATGGTTAAATGCACTTCGGTGACACAGGCTCAGCCTGCAGCTGATGTAGGATATAGCACAAAATAACCACACTATCGATGGTTAAATACACTTGGTGATAGCTCGTGCTGGCGCACCACAAGTCACAAAATGGCCGCCGATCACCCCAGAAAAAAAGTGATCTAAAAACGCTCTGGGCAGCCTCAAAAAAGTGAGCAAGTCAATAATAGCACTTCAATGATCCACAGCTGCAGATCGATCACAGAATGAAGTCTTTTGGAGGAGTTAATCTGCCTAATCTCGCCCTAACGTCGCAGCTGCAACCTCTTCCTATACTGATCATAGCAGAGTGACGTGCGGCGCTACGTGACTCCAGCTTAAAAAGAGGCTGGGTCACATGGTGCACTGGCCAATCACAGTTATGCCAATAGTAGGCAAGGCTGTGATGGCCTCTTGGGGCAAGTAGTATGACGCTTGTTGATTGGCTGCTTTGCAGCCTTTCAAAAAGCGCCAAGAAAGCGCCGAACACCGAACCCGAACCCGGACTTTTACGAAAATGTATACAGTTCGGGTTCGCTCATCCCTAATAGATAGCCTTTTGCTTTATGGGCCGAATTATGTAGTGGTGAACTTTTTTATGTGAAACAGGCTTTTTTTGGGAAAATTGATGGGTGATTGTAGACATTATTCTGTATGAACCAAATTCCATTATCATTTAATTGGTGACATTTTTTAATTTAAACATGTTTTTTTTCCGAGAAAATTGATGGGTGATTGTAGACCGCCTTTTGCTGTATGGACCAAATTACTTTGTTGTGGGTCCTTCAGTAAACATAATGAAAACACTGTTGACAACATACCAGCATACTTTGCCTTTACCATCTATTCACAATTAAATCAAAAAGCTTCAGTAAGTTGAAAATATTCATGTGTTTTTATCTGCTTCATCTGCATTTGATTTCAATAGCACACAAGACATGACAGGAGAACCTCTGCTTTGGATTCCAAGTCCAGTTTCTTAAGATCAGGAGTTCCAGCTGAAGCTGGTTGCCCCAAATTTAATTCAGGAGCAGTAAACAGCGGGAAGCAAATAAAGGTGGCTGAACTCCACTGATCTGCAACTCTTGTGAAATCAATGTCTCCAACTATGCCCCTCTCGCGATTTATAGAAAATACATTATTTTCATGTAGAGATCCAAGAATTATGTTGGAGGCATGTAGTGTATGCAAGCCATATGCGACCCCTCTCATCACTCTCACGCTGTTCTGCACCTGGTTTGCCTTGGCCAACGGAGTCACACAGGGGTGGAACTGCTCTGTGTCCTTCATCAAAAAATCTAATCCTGGCTTTCTCCCCGACAACTAAAAATCAGAACCATGGTGACTGACAACGGGAAGAACATAATGTTGGCGTCAAGGAGGGCTGATCCATGCGCCCTGCATGGCACACGTGTTCAATCTAAATGTAATAAACCGGCACTCTTCACTTGGTTGACTACACAGAGAGCAATATAAGTAAAATATACATTTATTTGAACATCAATCATAAAAATTGTTTCTTTATAATAAAATCACTTTAAAAATGTCCCTTTAAAAGAAATATCATTTGAAGGAAGGGGCAGGGGGTATTACCCTTCCATAAAATGGTACAAACAACTGATAAAAATAATACATACAATTAGTACATGGTAAGATTGTAAAATTGCAGATTAATACATGGTGAGATTATAAGGTGCATATACTGGCTTCACCCTTTTAGTGGGGAGGGGGGTTCCCCGTATTTATGGTGCTGCGTCAGTAAAAATGTGGATTTCCTCAGTGGTACCCTATAATCAGGCGTGAAGTAGTTTTTTGTAAGTAGTCACAGATGTATAAATGTGCAAATATAGGTGGCAGAATGAGTGGTCATTCAACGATCATCTCCACCATATATTGCTATTCATTAATTCCCCAATAGGTGATTCGGTCATAAAATGTCTCTCTATGATTTCTAAAGTCTAACTCCGTTAGTATATCCCAGATGACTTTCAATGAAATTAATTTGTTGATTGGAGAGTTAATAATATGTTTGAATTACTGCCTTATTTTAAGTTATATGCCAGTCACTGTTATTAGCAGGGTACATAAAATTGGTCTGTCAGTCGGTTGTTATGCCTAGTGTGGTGTCCCACACAATATTAAGGCTCACACCCTGAATGTAAATACCTTCTCCGATGATTTCGCTGGTTGCAGTTGCCGATGCGTCTTTCGGGACTCTGTGCTGTAAATTTTCTCCTTCGGCGTCCAACGTGTATATGACATCCTTTTTCTATCTAGCGTCCCACGTGTCTCGGATCGGTTGGCGTTCACTGTATTAGCGATCTTTAGGGAAGGTTATAAATTAGAAGCGCTTCCAGGATGTTCAATGGTCGTATCCAACTAGTGGTTTTGTTGCGGGTTTATTTATATTTTCATCACCATAGGCGTTTCAGGGGTCTAAACTGCCTCCTTCATCAGTGGTTACCCGCTGTCTGCCATTGGGCTGGTTTTTATACCCTGTTTCTGATTGTCATTGAAAGTCTGGACTGGATTCCATTATGTGGATCTGGCAAAACGCATGATGTTAGTTTTCTTTTTCTTTTTCTCTTACTTTCTTTATTTTCTTCTTTTTCTTAATTAGATGGTATGGGGAACCGACTTGGTAGTTATATAAAAATCAATATTATCATATTTGGAATAAAAAGGAGAAAGATTGGATAAGGATTCCACACTTATATCACTTATGCGGTATCGCTGATGTGTTTTTTATGTATAGATTACCCATTTGTATTCCTGAGTGTGTTCCATGTTCTCAGTAAATTCCATGGATTGGATTTCACTTTGTAGATGTAGCAGGATACATGGTGTTGGTTTTTTCTTTTCTTGTCTTTTTCTTTTTTAATTTTGATTCAATGATATAAAGCGTAAGCTTTATACTTATAGGAGATCAATATATGTGATTATGTGTTGTATCTGTGAATATCCATATATATGTGTACTTTATAGGGGATATCTATATAGGACTACGTATTTGGGTAGTGCTTAAATCCTCCTTTATAGAGTCTTTCAATTTTTCTACAAGTGAGAGAGAATGACAGTATGACACAGATACAACACACGTTTAAAAGAAGTATAAACTTAAACAAATGTTCTTTATATTGCCCACTTATGTCTAACACAAGTTTTCCTCACAATAAAGCCACTATGCGACTACACAATTATGGATCTCTCACACAAACAATATCGATTTCTACATGATATTCTTTATGATGTCACCTTTTTTTATCCACACTTCTCCACAAAAGGAATTCCCTTTAGATTCAGATGTCCCCTATAAAAAGGCTCTGGAAAATAAATCTTGACATGGAAAATATTCAGGAACACCAGGTGCAAACTATATATAAAAAACCCACCAATAATACAAAAAAACGCAACATTACCGCATAAGCGATTTAACTATGAAAAACTTTTAAATATATATTTTTTTAAATCAAACACTATAATATTGATCTCCCGCAATCATAAAGAAAACTTGCTATATCCTCAAACTAAAGGAATAAAAAGAAAGCTAGATAAAGAAAAAAATAACACATTAATTTAGCCCATAGAACACATTTAGAACATCGAATATACTCAGAAATACATTCAAAGATATGGTACAAACTACATATAAAAATGCATTAAGAATATATATAAAAAATGCAGTGATACCACATAAGTGACATAATCACATATATTGATCTCCTATAAGTATAAAGCTTGTGCTTTATACCATTGAATCAAAATTAAAAAAAGAAAAAGACAAGAAAAGAAAAAACCAACACTATGTATCCTGCTACATCTACAAAGTGAAATCCAATCCATGGAATATACTGAGAACATGGAACACACTCAGGAATACAAATGGGTAATCTATACATAAAAAACGCATAAGCGATATGTGTGGAATCCTTATCCAATCTTTCTCCTTTTTATTCCAAATATGATAATATTGATTTTTATATAACTACCAAGTCGGTTCCCCATACCATCTAATTAAGAAAAAGAAGAAAATAAAGAAAGTAAGAGAAACAGAAAAAGAAAAAGAAAACTAACATCATGTGTTTTGCCAGATCCACATAATGGAATCCAGTCCAGACTTTCAATGACAATCAGATACAGGGTATAAAAGCCAGGCCAATGGCAGACAGCGGGTAACCACTGATGAAGGAGGCAGTTTAGACCCCCGAAACGTGTATGGTGATGAAAATATAAATAAACCCGCAACAAAACCACTAGTTGGATACGACCATTGAACATCCTGGAAGCGCTTCTAATTATAACCTTCCCCAAAGATCGCTAATACAGTGAACGCCGACCGATCCGAGACACGTGGGACGCTATATAGAAATGTGACGTCATATACACGTTGGACGCCGAAGGAGAAAATTTACAGCACAGAGTCCCGAAAGACACATCGGCAACTGCAACCAGCGAAATCATTGGAGAAGGTATTTACATTCAGGGTGTGAGCCTTAATATTGTGTGGGACGCTACACTAGGCATAACAAACGACTGACAGACCAATTTTATGTACCCTGCTAATAACAGTGACTGGCATATAACTTAAAATAAGGCAGTAATTCAAACATATTATTAACTCTCCAATCAACAAATTAATTACATTGAAAGTCATCTGGGATATACCAACGGATTTACACTTTAGAAATCATAGAGTGACATTTTATGACCGAATCACCTTTGGGGAATAAATGAATAGCAATATATGGTGGAGATGATCGTTGAATGACCACTCATTCTGCCACCTATATTTGCACATTTATACATCTGTGACTACTTACAAAAAACTACTTCACGACTGATTATAGGCTACCACTGAGGAAATCCACATTTTTACTGACGCGGCACCATAAATACGGGGAACCCCCCTCCCCACTAAAAGGGTGAAGCCAGTATATGCACCTTATAATCTCACCATGTATTAATCTGCAATTTTACAATCTTACCATGTACTAATTGTATTTATTATTTTTATCAGTTGTTTGTACCATTTTATGGAAGGGTAATACCCCCCCCCCCTTCCTTCAAATGATATTTCTTTTAAAGGGACATTTTCAAAGAGATTTCATTATAAAGAAACAATTTTTATGATTGATGTTCAAATAAATGTATATTTTACTTATATTGCTCGCTGTGTGGTCAACCAAGTTAAGAGTGCCGGTTTATTACATTAAAATTTTATACCAAACCTCTTCTGATTGGGTGAATCAGCTAAACCTTGAGCACCTACACATCGTATTGGTTGGGTAAGCCACCATTAATCCACATTTTTCTCTATCTACGTGTTCAATCTGGTTGTCAAGCGGTTCCTGAAGTCCTCCACCCGTCTGCAAGACATCCTAGAAATGGCCAGGAAACTTTGCATGCACTTTAGCCACTCATACACTGCAAAGCACACCCTCCTTGAGCTGCAGTGGCAGAACGGCATACCACAACATGTTTCCAACTGTTGGAATTCCACCCTCCAAACGAACAGAGAAACGCCATCAACGATTACTTTATGATCCAAGAGGACAGGAATACTCCCCTGTATAACTTCGATGTCAGCCAGTGGCAGGTCATGCGTGACACCTGCCTTTTGCTCAGGCCCTTTGAGGAAGCCATGTTATTTGTCAATCGCCAGGACTCTGGGATGAACAACGTCATTCCACTGCTTCATGTCCTAGAACAGATGCTAGTAAATCTGGCTGGTCAGGGGAAAGGAGACATGGCCCCTAGATCTCACAGCCACATGAGCCCTGTGGGGGATTAACTGGAGGAGGAGGAGGACATTGGAGCACAAGCAATGTTTAACGAAATGGGTAGTTTTTATACATAAGTGACAGGAGAGGAGTAAAAGGAGGAACAGGACCAGCCAGAGGAGCTACAGGGCGATGAGGAAGACAAGGCAGAGGACCCAGACACACCGTGGCATTATGCAGTGGATATGGAAGAGGGAATCCCTTCGAGTCACGTGCAAAAATAGCCCTATGCATGATCACTTGCTTGTGTAGTGACAGCCGAATTGTCACCATTCGGCAGAGGGATTACTTCTGGCTCTCCACCTTGTTGGACCCTCACTACCGGTCCAAAATGGAGGCCTTTTTTTACCCCCTGAGATGGAGGACAAACTGAACTACTATAGAGACATCCTATATAGTCAGTTGGCCGCTGCCTATCTGCGCCATCGTTCATTCTCTCGCAGGTCTGATAGGGGGGGCCCTCTGCGCTCACGTTCCACTGCCATGCCTGCTGGGGAGGGGTGGGGTGGCAGGAGCAGTACCAGCTCTATCAGCAGCAGTCTTAGTCTAGAGTCGCTTATGAGCAGCTTTCTTCACCCGCATGGTGAAAAAACTACTCACCAGCAGCTAGACGTAGAGCAGAACCTGAACCAGCAGGTTGTGGGATAATTGAAGTGCACCCTGCCAGCTGTCATTAAAGATCCGCTGGACTACTGGGCAGCCAAACTGGATTTGCGGCCGAGTTTGCCCTGGAAAAGATGTCCTGCCCAGCCAGTAGTGTGGCATCAGAGCGGGTGTTTAGTGCGGCGGTGCCATAGTTACCCCAAGGAGAACTCGCCTGTCCACCCAAAATGTGGAAAGACTGACCTTTTGTAAGATGAATCAGGCATGGATCAGCCAGGATTTCCACCCACCAATGCCTTACGCATCAGACTAGATGATCCATGGTGCCACACCAATAATTTGCTTATGTCTAGTTAAAGCTCTAGCAGAAGGTCATACCTCCAAAGCTATGATAGGGGTAGAGCTTCATCAGAAGAACACATCCTCTACTAAAATGCACACCCCCTAAGGAAGGACATGCCCCCTAACCTGTCAGCCTTAAATAAATCTAGCAGAGCAATTAGAGAAACTAATGGGGAGATCGCTTGATCCATGTGAGGTATAGTGCTGGTTCTAGCTTTGTTAGAAAGAGACCATCATGTACTATATGATGTCTGATTTTAGTTGTTTACATCAATCATGGCATAACCCCTTTTACCTGTAGTAAAAATCCAATAATATGTAAGACAATAGCATATAGAATATAAATATATTTTCAATGGAAGTCTTCCAAAAATAGAACATGGGGGACACAGAGAAAGTAGTTTTCCTTTGACAAAATAATGAATGTACCTATCAGGTAATCAGTTACTTTTTATGGCATTTCTCTGCCAAATTTAGCCTTAAATGGTTGTCTGAGACTGGGAACCAAGTTAATTCCAAAGAATACTATGCTAAATGTTTTTAGGCTATGTTTGACACTAAAATATTAAATTTCAGTTCCAGCAGCAATAACTGATAACCTATGTGTTTTGAGAGTAAGAGCCACTTCTTGATTTATGGTAGCACAATCTGAAGGTGCTAGAAGCTTGTGGTCAGCTGTCTCTTTAGTAATTTACCCTAGGTTTGACACTCTAGCAATTAATTGAGCTATTACCTATGGATAAGTATGACAACGTTAAAAAAAAAAATAGACAAAAGAACATGGTACAAATCAAATCTGAGGTGTTAAAGCAGGCATCAAATCTAGATACCTATGTAATAAAAACAAAATTGATTGCACTTTAGCCCGATCATGTCAGTGTGACCCACAAGCATGTGTATATTCACCAGACATAATGTCCTCATCATTGTACACATTTATTTCATTACTCAGTCTATGGTCTTTGACTGCTGTATATTATATATGCTAATATTAACTTATACCTCAGAATCCTTTAGCAACCAATAAAACAGTTAAAGTTCCTCTTTGTATGCTATTCTACAGTCAGAGATCAGCACTCGATGCCTCCTTTGGGTAGACTTAATATACAGTAAGTGTATCAGGTATTTGGGATTCTCTTTGGGAAACTTATTGTACAAAGGATGTCCAAAGGCCATATACTCATATCATATTGTGGTAACTCTATATTTTCTGAGCAAATGAAATGTTTCAAAGTGGTAAGCATTATAGATGTTGTGTATAACTATAAATGTACTCATATTGCTTTAAACAGTCAACATCACACTGGCTGGCGTGGTGACATCATAATTCACTGCATGAGATTTTGCACAGTATCTTCAATCAAGATGGCCGTGCTAGCCTCTTTGCGTGCAAATGGATAAGGTGAGTATGTATTTTTTTTAGTTTTTACTGCCATTTCATGGAAAACTGATTCATTACCATAAAACACAAGGAATTTTGGCTTCGTGGCAAATCAAATTTTTCCTGAAATTCAGATCAAAGTCAATTTGTTTGACTTTGATTAGTTCAATACTTATTATAACATTCAAGCAATTCTTGTCTCTATCAGTTTGTTTTGAAATGGCACCTGCTATAGTCAACAAAACGAATGTTATTGTGTTAAGGCTATTGAGTCAAGACATAATACACTTGTAATTTTATGAAGACCTACCTCCATATCAGTGCTCATCAGTAAAACTTATTTTAAACTTTCAACTCCAATTCCACAGTCATCTGCATCAATAAGTTCATGAACACATACATTTTGATCTGATTGAGCAATAACATCACTTTCAGAGGGATCCAAAGCCACACAAAGATTGTAGGAGTATGGCAGAGGTAATGTTCCATCACTATACATAGATAGCACCCTGGGATCAACTGGGATACAGATTTGCACTGAAAGATCTAAAGGCTGTTGAAGGTTTAGACTTCTTACATTTTGAAACAACTGCCAGCATTAAAGTTAGAATAAACAAGAAGGAAATGAGTGCTAGAGCAATTAATAAATATATTTGCAAACTGTTTAGGGGTGATTCGTTACCAAAATCACAGATAGCCTTGAGTTTTGGACCAACTTGCTGAAAATTATCTGTACCAATGAGACTTAATGTGACAGTAGCTGAAAAAGTGGGTTCTACATTGTCCTTTACCATCACCACAACTTTGTGCTTCAATATGTCCTTCTCCTGAAAAGAATGGGCAGTCCTGATTTTACCAGTGTGCTTATTGATTAAAGGGAACCTGTCACCTCAAAAATGCATCTACACCCGCCAGCAGTACCTCATAGTAGCCCACAGCCTGTTAATAATCATATGTTTCATCCTGTTGTCCAATGCTGCATTAGTTAAAAAAAACACAGTTTTATTCTCCATCAGTGCTATAGTGCCGGGCAGCTTGAAGTCAAGGGAGCAGTGGCCTCCTTGCTTCAAGTCAAGATAACCATGCCCCCTATTGCCTGAGAGTGACCGCCTGCAGTGCGGCCACGATTCTCACGCATGTGCATTGCGCCGCTGAAACCCGCCTAACAGCGGCAGCAGGAGATGGGATAGCGCATTACTACAGAGCGCACCACGCATGCGCAAGACTTGGGGAATTGTGGCCGCACTGCAGGCTGTCACTCTCAGGCAAGAGGGGATGGTTAGGAGGCTGCTGCCCCCTTGACTTCAAGCTGGCCGCTGATGGAGAATAAAACTGCGTTTTTTTTTTAAACTTACGCAGCATAGGACAACAGGATGAAATATATGATTATTAACAGGCTGCGGGCTACTATGAGGTACTTCTGGCGGGTGTAGATGCATTTTTGAGGTGACATGTTCCCTTTAAAAAATGAGATGGTTCTGGTGCTTAGATGAAATAATAGGAAAGCCAAGAATTATGTCCAGAGTTGTTCTGCAGCCACCACCTTGGTTATTAAAGAACCTGGTTCAGAAGCAAAAAACACCATCTCAATTTCAACTAGGCTGCCACTATCCAGTGATGGGTACAAGATCTTTGGTGTATTATCATTCTCATCTACTATATGGATAAGTAGTGTTGTATTGCCGCTTAGAGATCCTCTAGGTCTCTCGCAGTCACTTGAATTTCAAATTCCTTTAGCTGCTCATAGTCAAATGTTCTCTGAGCATAGATGACTCCAGTCTCTATATTAATGGAGATATAAGATGAAAATTGAGGATCTTCTTTATTAATTGTGGAAATGGAATAGATTATTTTAGCATTATCACCAGTATCAGGATCTGAATCTTCTACAGTGTAGATTGAAGCTCCTGGTAAATTATTATCTGCCATATAAGTGACAAATAAAAGATAGAAAAAACATTGGTGGAACAAAAAAAAAAAAAAAAAAAACATTCGTGGATTGTCATTAACATCTGATATTTCTAATTTTAAGGTCCTTTTGCAGGATAGTGGTGGTGACCCTCTGCCTAAAGCTATAATTGAAATATTATAAAAATACATTTTCTCTCTGTCAATTTCATTTGTTGTGACAAGTCTGTAGTAACGGTCATCTGATAAGATTAAATTGAATGATAATTCTTCCATTAGTTTGCAATCCACTTCTCCATTTGCGCCAGAATCTTGATCATGAACTTCAATTACTGCTACCACTGCACATGGTGCAGCATCTTCAGGAATTGGAGTTGATAATGATGTGATAGATATCTCTGGCGGATTATCATTTATATCTGTAACTTCTAGCAATACTTTACAATGAGCAACAAGACCTCCGCCATCCTTTGCTTGTAAAGAGAGCTCATAATTCTTTACCAATTCAAAATCTAAAGTATTGTTTTAATTTCTCCAGTTATAGGATGAATACTGAAAGTTCCCATATAATGGATGTTTCCTGAGGTTTTACTAAAGGAATAGGGAATTTCTGAATATACGTATAACAAAACAAAACAGGGTAGAGGGCTCGACACCTAGAGGAATGGATAACGGTGGGTTCACTGCTGACTGGGTCACCCACCCAGTACACAAAACAAATAGAGAAATACAGTATACACATGGGCAGGCACACCACCTTTCGTAGCTGGCATTGGATCAGTTACACAAAGTTTTTGATCCAATACCAGTTACGAAAGGTGGTGTGCCTGCCCATGTGTAAATTTCTGAATATAGACCATCATCTTTATCAGTCGCACCTACAGTAATTATTGTAGCATTGACTGGAATGTTCTCATTCACTCTTACTTTTTATAACTGTTGGGTAAATATAGGAATTATCATTGGCATCCGTAACAATAATTTTTATCAATGCCATGTCTGATCTTATAGAGTTGCCTCCATTCAAAGTTGTTAGAGTTAATTTATGAATATTCTGTGACTCACGTTCTAAAGGTTTTTCTGAAACAAGCACTAGAAATATACTACCATGTGGATTTCTGTCTTCACAGAGCTTATATCACTGTACAGAAGTCAAACCAATGTCTGGATGTTCTGTAGTTTGTAAAGAAAATCTGATTCTTAGGGGTATTAATTAAATTTTTCCATTGTGAAAACATCAGGAATAAATAATGGGGAATTATCATTTATATCGCAAATTTCTACTCTGACCCTGAAAACAGTTAAATTCTGAAATTATATATCCATTTTCAATTAATTCTTGTGGAACACCTAAAGGGTAATCAGTTTGTAAAATCAGTTTTGAATACCTTGAGGGGTGTAGATTATAAAATGGGTTCACTTTTTGGGGAATATCTACTCTAGAGGTGCATCCGGGAGTCTTCAAATATGACATCACAGCTTAAAATTATCCCAATGAAATCTGCTTTTCAAAAACCATATGGCATTCCTTTCCTTCTGCGCAATACTGTGTGCCCGTACAGCAGTTTACGACAATATATGGGGTGTTTTTGTAAACTACAGAATCAGGGCAATAAATTTTGAGTTTTGTTTGGCTGTTAACCTTTGCTTTGTTAGCGGCAAAAAAATGATTAAAATGGAAAATCTGCCAAAAAAGTGAAATTCTGAAATTTCATCTTTATTTTCCATTAATTCTTGTGGAACACCTAAAGGGTTAACAACGTTTGTAAAATCAGTTTTTAATATCTTGAGGGGTGTATTTTTTGGGTCATTTTTGGGTGGTTTCTATTATGTAAGCCTCACAAAGTGACTTCAGACCTGAACTGGTCCTTAAAAAGTGGGTTTTGGAAATTTTCTGAAAAATTTATAAATTTGATTCTAAACTTATAAGCCTTCTAACGTCCCCAAAAATCCAAACATGAAGTAGACATATGGGAAATGTAAAGTAATAACTATTATTTGATGTATCTGTTTTTTAAAAGCAGAGAAATATAAATTTGTAAAGTTGCGAATTTTTTTTAATTTTAGGAAAATTTTGTATTTTTTAATAAATTAAAATTAAATATTTTGATTCAAATTTACCACTGTCATGAAGTACAATATGTGATGAGAAAACAATCTCAGAATGGCCTGGATAAGTAAAAGTGTTTAAAGTTATCACCACATAAAGTGACACATGTCAGATTTGCAAAAATCTGTCTGGTCTCTAAGGTGAAAAATGACCCAGTCCTTAAGGGGTTAAAGCCTTAGAAATACCTAAATCATAATAGAGGAAAATGGGGGATATTTGTTTCTATTATTTTTTATACAAGACCAGATGCATATAATTTTGTTTAGGTTAATGAGAAGTGAACTGTAGTTGTCAATTGGATTTCAGAGAGAAAAAAAAAACTATCCTATAATCACCTGCATTTCTCAAATATCTCCAGTTCTAAGAACTTCCAGAAACACTTCCCAGAAAAAATTATTCAGTTAGGCTTTACATACTGTCAGTTTCAGGCTGGGGTTCTTGGTCCCACCAGAGGATATTGTTCTCGAGGCCCTATATCATCGATAAGGCCCATTAAAATTTGAATAAGAGAACTAAAACCTAGTGGCAAGTGGTTGGCTCCAAAGGCAGACAAATGTCTTTTTTCTCTTAGAACTTTGCTGCCTAGTATGGTAACATATCCTAGGATCACCGGAGTATTCTCTGGTACTCTGGTCTGACCCGGCATACTGTACATAGATAGAAAGCTTTATGAAAACTAGTTCCTGGAAAAAGTGGTAAAAGTACTCATTGTAACCAATCCTATGGCAGCTAAGATAATACCACAAGCTGCAAAGTAAACTATATACAATTTTTTTCACTAGAGAAACGCAATTTAAGTAAAATTCTACATATAAATTATATTATCAATTTCCTTTATGTCATTCAATAGAAAAAAATACCTTCCAAACAACCATAACGTTATGGTAGGAAACCAGTAATGTCGTTAAGAAATCAGCAAGTTACTTACTGTATATGATACATAAAATTCCAAATTATTCAACATTTTAGTAACAAAATTGAACTTTGACTTTGTGACTTACAAAGAAGTTATCTCTAACCCTAGCATAAGAGTTTTAAAGTCAAGGTAAGTGCATACTGGCTATATCATATGCCATTAACTATTCCCTATAGGGAAAAAGTTTGGGGTAACCTGCCATGTTGACATGATTCCTTTAATTATCCTGTGCCTTTTCTATATGTAGAAAAATATTGAGGTAGTCATAGTAACCTACAATGTCAAGTTAACATCATATGACCAAAACTTTACCAACTAGAGACTACAGTAAATTACTGTATAATGGACATTATTGCCAGCATCATATGAAAACAAAGACCAAGTAGAGACTATAAAATGGACATAGCAGCTGTTTTCTATTTATACTATATCTATGTAATATCTACTGAATAAAAAATGTTACATATGTGTTTTTTTAAAGCTCTCCTACAGAACCCTCTTTATTGTCAAGTCTTCTTAAAGGTTTTCTTTCCTATCACCTAAGTCATCAGCATCAAGCAGAATATCCACAAGTACTGGACATTTTGATTTTGCTTCAGTTAACTGAAGTCACTTTAATTGGCATCCATAGGCACACAGATATTGTAAAAATATAAAGTGTTACTGTCTCATTTGTAGGATCAACTTATGTTGAAATGTGAGGGCCATTTTACAGTGATTTTGTATCCGTGCATTTTTATACAATAACCAATATACAGTAACTGTTATAATAAAAAGCAAAGATATGTGCTCATTTGATGACTAAAGACAGTTATAGATTTATTTGAAGCTCTTCAGCTGGGAGTCGGTAGCTTATTTTAGGAACCACTTGGACATTATCTATAACAACTAAACTTATGGTGACTATTGCTCAAATAGAAGGATCTCCTTTGTTCTTCACAATCATAACAACATTTTGCATTGTACCTTTGCATGAATGGCTGCCTCTACTTTAGGCTCTTCCTATCTGTTGAAAGCTTTTAATTAGAGACAAACAAACCTGGATCCTACCTACCCTCCTACCCTAAGTTGATTTTGTAGGCTTAAGCTCAGGAGAGGTACAATAAGTAAAATAATATAGATTTCCATCTGAAGATTGTTGGCAGATTGTTCCATATAGTTTTGATCAAATGTTTGCAACAAACTACAAACAAATTAATATATACCGTATAGTATGTATAGCAGTAATGTAATTCAAAATTGAAAAGCAAAATATGTCATATATATATATATATATCTATATATATATATATATATATCTATATTAATACACACACCACAAACATTCAATATATGCACACCACATACATGCAGTATAGTGTATTTACATATTACATACATATCTGTATCTCCTTCATAAGTCCTTCTGTCCTTCTAGTGAGAAGCATATAAGGACAAAATGTGGTCTCTGGAAAATTTGGGCCCAGGGCTGATAACAAAGATGCCAAACCAACAAATGTATCTTTATTAATATATAATTAATCGATAAAAAAATTAAAAACCATAAAAAATATCAAAGTTCATGGATTAGTAATGGAGGAGTAAATAAGAGGCAACTATAGGGTGGGCCATTTATATGGATACACCTTAATAAAATGGGAATGGTTGGTGATATTAACTTCCTGTTTGTGGCACATTAGTATATTTGAGGGGGAAACTTTTCCAGATGGGTGGTGACCATGGTGGCCATTTTGAAGTCGGATATTTTGAATCCAACTTTTGTTTTTTCAATAGGAAGAGGGTCATGTGACACATCAAACTTATTGGGAATTTCACAAGAAAAACAATGGTGTGCTTGGTTTTAACGTAACTTTATTCTTTCATGAGTTATTTACAAGTTTCTCTTTGTTTACAGCCATTGACATGTCGCCGAGGTTAACACGTGAGGAGCGGATAGAAATTGTGTTGATGTCAGGTGAACGCAGTAACCGGGTCATTGCAGCAGATTTCAATGCAAGACACCCTACGAGACCACCCATCTCCCATGCTACAGTTAGCAAACTGCTTGCTAAGTTTCGTGAAACTGGTTCAGTGTTGGATTTGCCAAAATGTGGACGCATGAAATCTGTCTCTAATGAAGAAACATCAGTGGCTGTCCTAGCTTCATTCAGCAAGAGCCCACAGTGTAGCACTCGCCGCATGTTACTGGAGAGTGGCATTAGTCGAACATCCCTTCGGCGGATATTAGCTACTCACAAATGGCACCCTTACAAACTCCAGCTACTGCAGCATCTCAACGAGGATTACCCAGATCGGTGCACTGAATTTGCAGAATGGGCAAAACAAAAATTGGAACAGGACCCTCAGTTTACGCCGAAGATTTTGTTCAGTGATGAGGCAAACTTTTATGTGAATGGTGAAGCTAACAAACAAAACCACCGCTATTGGTCTGACACTAACCCACATTGGATAGATCCCTCCAAGACTGTTAGAACAAAAATATTGATGGTATGGTGTGGTATATGGGGTACAAAGATAGTGGGGCCATTCTTCATCAATGGAAACCTCAAGGCCACTGAATATGCGAAATTGCTACATGATGATGTGTTTCCCTCTTTATGCACTGAAGCTGGCACGTTCCCTGAGTTTTTCCAGCAAGATGGTGCACCACCACATTATGGGTGTCAGGTCCGAGCATTCCTAGATGAACAGTTTCCTGGAAAGTGGATTGGTCGTCGTGGGCCATTTGAATGGCCCCCAAGGTCTCCCGATCTGACCCCCTTAGACTTTTATCTTTGGGGTCATCTGAAGGCAATTGTCTATGCTGTGAAGATACGAGATATGCAGCACCTGAAACTACGGATACTGGAAGCCTGTGCTAGCATTTCTCCTGCAGTGTTGCTATCAGTGTGTGAAGAGTGGGAGAAGAGGGTTGCATTGACAATCCAATACAATTGGCAGCACATTGAACACATTTTATAAGTGGTTAGAAACTTGTAAATAACTCATGAAAGAATAAAGTTACGTTAAAACCAAGCACACCATTGTTTTTCTTGTGAAATTCCCAATACGTTTGATGTGTCACATGACCCTCTTCCTATTGAAAAAACAAAAGTTGGATTCAAAATGGCCGACTTCAAAATGGCCGCCATGGTCACCATCCATCTTGAAAAGTTTCCCCCCTCACATATACTAATGTGCCACAAACAGGAAGTTAATATCACCAACCATTCCCATTTTATTACAGTGTATCCATATAAATGGCCCACCCTGTAGAGTACTTCAATGTAATGGTGAAACATAATTAAAACAACCAAATAACCATAATATCAAACCCAAATGCAGTCAATACTTAATGACTATAACAACCCATAAGATGTATATGGCCTCAAGAACAGACTAACGCCTCATAAGCCTAATGCACATTTCATAGTCATCTTCTTCATGGGGGTAAAGATAACACAAATAGGCCCAGTGCAGTTGATTCATTTGTACTGAATATACAATTCATTATTGTTGGTGATATTTCTGAAACGTTGACCACAAAGTTCATAAAATAAATATGAGTCATTTTCATTATTTGACACCATGTGTGCCTTGAGTAATCAAGATAACATGTCGCTCATACTATAAGTATGTTTAGTCATAGAATATTTCACAATAAAAGTACAGTATAAAGGGTTTACAAAAAGATATTCATGTGAACTGTGAAAAAAGACTGTAGATTCCTCATATGGATTTGCTGCAGATTGTACCCTGGAGGGGGGAAAAAATTGCCAAATTTGCAAAAAACCCATGCAAAAGTTCATATCTACTGCTTCAGTCTAAAAGTTTTTGAAATGTACAGTACAATTTTCTGCATGATTCAAGCAGATCCTAACCAAACCCAATGTATACCATTATTTGAAGATCCGCACTCAATCTGAAACATTCAATGCCCATTCATTTTTACCTATATAAAAGTTAAACATGACCTCCATCACAAACACAATTATATATTATAGTTCCCCATCTCAATATCTATCACTCTATCTAGACTATTTTTAAATATATTTTAGTCATTTCCTTGTAATGTAACTAATAAAAATACAAACTCTCTTGGGTATGATGCACCAAAAAATTATCAAGATTGATAGGTGCATAATGGTGTACTCTTGGGAGGTCTGTACATTAAAAAATTCAATATATGCCTATAAGGAGTTGGTGTAGACTTCATATGTAATGTGCACTAATTTTCTGGTGCACTTATTAGTAAATGTGTCAGGCCACCTGAGGCCTACCTTGTCCCAACCACCAGCTGTCCATTTTTGCACAAAAGGCCACTTTGCGACTTCTCTGTATAAAAAAATGTAGCATACAAAGTTAGTAAATTCCTTTAGTATTCTTATAAAAAAAAAGCTAAAAGTATAATGTCAGAGTTTGGTCAGTTGGTCAATCTAACTGTACCAGAAGACAAAGTACTTGTAGTTTGGGTTTTAACTAGCTTTCAAATATTGTCCTGCTATATTACAATACATTTAGATAACCGCAAATGCTACAATACAACTAAGTATACATTTGGTAATCACATAAGCAAATATAATATCTTAAACGTTTATTAATTAAAATTGACTGTGTTTAGGTGTAACTACTATTAACATAACTATCCGTTTTATAAAAATTATTGCACAATTATGATAAGAATATAGCAGTTACCTGGGCTTTTGTGTAGCCACACCATTATTTGCTAAACGTCGGTAACAATTTTGTTATAGCAAAAGAATATGCGGAAAAAAACTGTAAGCAGATGAAAAGCACAGCTCCCCATAGATTTATTACATAAATGAAAATGAAATAAATGTTTACAGCCACACACAAAGACACAAACTAATGTTTGGCAGATTATTGTAATTAGTGCCACCTCTTCACCAGAGCTACCTCATTGCACCTACTACATACTAGTGTTGATCACGAATATTCGAATTTCGAATTTTTATCGCGAATATAGAATCTTCGAAAATTTGCGAATATTTCGAATATAGTTATATATATTCGTAATTTCGAATATTCCAATTTTTTTTTCCCCCTTTTTTTTTTATTTGATTTTTTTTTTTAAATCAGTACACATGATCCCTCCCTGCTTCTAGCTTGTGGGCCAATAAGAAGGCTGCAATATACTTGACTTTAGGAGTAGTAGTGTTTGTGAATTTTGCTCTATATTAGTTTTTTTCGAATATTCGCTATATTGCTATATATTCTTGTTTTAGAATATTACGAATATTCGAAAAAACTAAGTTATAGCAATATAGCAAATATTCAAAAAAAAATCGAATATAGAGCAATTTAGCTAATATAGTGCTATAATCTTCTTTGTCTAATAGTTGTAAGTTGATTCGCATATTACACAATCATTACCTTGCCGATTTTTTTAATTTTCGAATATTCGCCGAATATTCTACAAAATATTCGCGAAATATCGCGAATTCGAATATGACCCCTGCCGCTCATCACTACTACATACAATGGACTGTGATTCATGACAAAGTACTTAGTAACAAATTTAATTTTTAGTCTACATTTCGCAAAGCAGCAGAATTTAATTTTTGAAAACTTCACTGATCACTAATAACTATACTGAAGTTAAAAATAAAGGGCAGCATATGTATTTTTTGTTACTTATGAAGAGTCTTCAATGAGTTTGAACCATAATCTTATCCAACATTAAGTTTATAGCACAAACTACCTTTGTAGTAAATTACTATAGCAAATTACATTTTATCATGTAGAGAAAGTTAATACAAGAAACTTACTAATATATTGTAACTGTCCATATTGCCTCCTTTACTGGCTTAATTCATTTTCCCATCACATTATACACTTTGGACAGGTGTTGAGTATTGGATCCCTACTGATTAGATATTGATAGCTTATCTTGAAGATATCCCATCAGTATTAAATTCCTGGACAATCTATTTATATAATAATTTTATCCAGAGTTTATAGTCAACACAAGATTTATTAAGCCAATTAAGATACCACAATCTATTTGTCCATAGGTGACAACACTCAGATTATTTCCTATCATCATGAGGTACATTATATTTAAGTTCTTAACTAATAAATAGAATAGGAGCAGCCGTCATCCAGCAAAACTTGATTGGACCCTTAGACCAGCTAGTCTTTAGCAGAAGGCAACTAGTCGATGTCAAAATGTTAGCATTTCATCAATCTGAGATGAAGGTATAAACAACTGTTTTTAGTTTAGCAAATTTGCAATTTTAAATGTCTAATGGATATGATTAGATAAACTCCAGGAATTGATAATGATGACATCTTCAGGATAGTTCATCATTATCACATTAGCAGGGGTCCGAGTACTGGCACCCCTGTCGATTAGCTGTTGTAGCCATATAGCCATGGCACTCCCTAAAACAGCTAAGCATGCAAACTCCAAGTAACTTACCAAACCCAGTGTCTTATATTGTATAGTGGCTATGCTTGGTATTGCAGCTCAGCCCCACTTCACTTCAATGGGGCTATGCTATAACTAGGCCTTATCAACAAATTACAGTAAGGTAGAAAGAGGCCGCAGAGCTTATGGAGTGCCTGACCTCTTCAAACAGCTGATCTATGGGGGTCCCGGGTGACATCCCCACACCTATCTGATAGTGATAACCTATCGTGAGGATAAGTCATCAATATTTTTTCAGGATAACCCCTTTAGTATTTCATGGATTTTATTTACACTATATAAATACTGCTTGGTTATTTATGGAAACATTTATACAGTCATATTAATGGAGAAAAATATATATTTTTGGCCCTAAAAATCAAGTTACATTCACCCGCTAGAGGACTAGTAAATTATTTGGTAAGATTAGGTTTCAACATTAACTTGAACCTCTAATATAACAGAGAGTAAAACAGCTAAAAAATGAAAATCCAATTTAACCACTGAAACACCCACTGTCTCTTGTCATTTTAGAGGGAGCCGAGCACTTTTTTGAGCACTTTTGCTCCATTAATGGACTATAACTAACAGCTCTAATTCTTAAAGTACCTTTTGCTCTATTGCCAGGATCAGAGGTAACTCCAATTCCAACAGTTTGCACTTATTTTTGCTACAGTCTGTATATCAGCATGATCAAAGGGAATTTCCCTCTCTGAAAGGGTCCCAATGGTCTGACCGGATGCTTGCTTAGCCATAGAAGAACCTAAAAGTGACTGAGGGGCTTTAAGTTCTGTAACCCTGCTGTTAGGGCACACTAATGCTGCCCTAACCTCAGCCTCTGCCATAGAGTGACCATGTATAATGTATTAGCATACAGTAGCTTTTCTGGGATTGTGATACTGATGACCTATCCTGAGGATAAGTTATCAGTTTCTGATTGGTGAGGGTCTGACATCCGGGACCCCTGCCGATCAGCTGTTTGAGAAGGCAACGGTGCTCCTATATGCGTCAAGGTCTTCACTCAGCTTACCAAGCGTAGCGCAAGCCTAACGCGATATATTGTATTGTGGCTGTCCTTGGTATCGTGCTCATTCTCATTCACTTCAATGAGTCTGAGTGCGATATCAAGCAGAGCCGCTATACAACATATGGCTCTGTGCTTGGTAAGCTGTGAGAAGGCATTGATGCTCAAAAGAGCGCTGGTGCCTTCTCAAACAGCTGATTGACAGGAGTCCTAGGTGTCGGACTCCCACTGATGAGATACTGATGACCTATTCCGAGACTAGGTTATCATTAGTAAAATGTAAAAACTCCTTTAATAGAATTATAAAGTAGTGTAATAAAATACACTGCTCAAAAAAATAAAGGGAACACAAAAATAACACATCCTAGATCTGAATTACTTAAATATTTTTCTGAAATACTTTGTTCTTTACATAGTTGAATGTGCTGACAACAAAATCACACAAAAATAAAAAAAATGGATATCTAATTTTTTAACCCATTGAGGTCTGGATTTGGAGTCACACTCAAAATTAAAGTGGAAAAACACACTACAGGCTGATCCAACTTTAAAGTAAGTCAAAATGAGGCTCAGTAGTGTGTGTGGCCTCCACATGCCTGTATAACCTCCCTACAACGCCTGTGCATTCTCCTGATGAGGTGGCGGACGGTCTCCTGAGGGATCTCCTCCCAGACCTGGACTAAAGCATCTGCCAACTCCTGGACAGTCTGTGGTGCAACGTGACGTAGAGCGAGACATGATGTCCCAGATGTGCTCAATTGGATTCAGGTCTGGGGAACGGGCAGGACAGTCCATAGCATCAATGCCTTCGTCTTGCAGGAACTGCTGACACACTCCAGCCACATGAGGTCTAGAATTGTCTTGCATTAGGAGGAACCCAGGGCCAACCGCACCAGCATATGGTCTCACAAGGGGTCTGAGGATCTCATCTCGGTACCTAATGGCAGTCAGGATACCTCTGGCGAGCACATGGAGGGCTGTGCGGCCCTCCAAAGAAATGCCACCCCACACCATTACTGACCCAATGCCAAACCGGTCATGCTGGAGGATGTTGCAGGCAGAACATTCTCCACGGCATCTCCAGACTCTGTCACGTCTGTCACATGTGCTCAGTGTGAACCTGCTTTCACCGGTGAAGAGCACAGGGCGCCAGTGGCGAATTTGCCAATCTTGGTGTTCTCTGGCAAATGCCAAACGTCCTGCACGGTGTTGGGCTGTAAGCACAACCCCCACCTGTGGACGTTGGGCCCTCATATCACCCTCATGGAGTCTGTTTCTGACCGTTTGAGCAGACACATGCACATTTGTGGCCTGCTGGAGGTCAGTGCTCCTCCTGTTTCTCCTTGCACAAAGGCGGAGGTAGCGGTCCTGCTGCTGGGTTGTTGCCTTCCTACGGCCTCCTCCACGTCTCCTGATGTACTGGCCTGTCTCCTGGTAGCGCCTCCATGCTCTGGACACTACGCTGACAGACACAGCAAACCTTCTTGCCATAGCTCACATTGATGTGCCATCCTGGATAAGCTGCACTACCTGAGCCACTTGTGTGTGAAAGCACCGCCAGCATTCAAAGTGACCAAAACATCAGCCAGGAAGCATAGGAACTGAGAAGTGGTCTGTGGTTACCACCTGCAGAACCACTCCTTTATTGGGGGTGTCTTGCTAATTGCCTATAATTTCCACCTGTTGTCTATCCCATTTGCACAACAGCATGTGAAATTGATTGTCACTCAGTGTTGCTTCCTAAGTAGACAGTTGGATTTCACAGAAGTGTGATTGACTTGGGGTTACATTGTGTTGTTTAAGTGTTTTACCTTTATTTTTTTGAGCAGTGTATAATTAAACATTTTTATATAAAAAAAATCAGAAAAATTATATAATCCATTATTTCTAAAATAAAATATTTTATTGTACATCGTTTATGTAAAAAATATTTAAAGTGTAAAATATGTAGTTTCAATAATAAAATAAAAAAGCAATGATTTTTTTTATATTTGCAACACAAAATAAATGTATATAAATTACAACTAATGTATATGTACCCCAAAAAGCACAAAAAAATACAATTTAATTCACACAAAGGTATGCCTTTTATAGCCATGCCAATGGAAAAAACTTATAGCTGCTTAAACATGGAGAGGCAAAAACCGAAGGGGTTAAAAATCTGACTTTGGAGCCAATCACTTTCAACTAGGATTTATTTTTTGTATGTTCTTGTTTAGAAATTGCCATTAATACTATAGGGATATATGACCAGATATTGGTGGTCTTACTTTAGTCTGGCATTGATACTGGTCTAGTCTTTTTAGAGTAGGAATTAAAACTTTTAAAGTAAATATAAAAAGTATAGAGGAGTTATATCACATTAACACTTTTATAAAACATACCTGTTCACTAGTTGGTGATGCTTCTTTTAAACTTTCATCTCCTAGTCCTGAATCATCAGCATCAAGAAGGTTATCCACAAGAACATTTTGCTGTGGCTTAACATAAGCAAAGTCATTTTCAGTTGAATCCAAAGCCACACAAACATTGTATGAGAAGGGAAAGGGTAAACTTCCATCACTGTACAAGGAGAGCATTCTGGAGTCAATTTGAGGATATAAGTTTGTACTTACTGCTCCAAATGTTGTTTCTAAAGATTTAGATTCTTTACATTTTGATATTATAACAATCATGACAGTGAAAATAAATAACAAGGAAATCAGAGCAAGCGCTATTACTAGATATAAGTGTAAATTTGATTGTGTGTCTTCATTTTCAATTTGGTTAGTGAGTTTTGGAGCCACTTGAATATTATTTGTCAAAAAAACATTTATGGTTACAGTAGCTGAGAGAGATGGTTCTCCATTGTCTTTCACCATCACCACAACCTTTTGCTTCAGTGTGTCCTTTTCTTGAAATGCCCGAGTTGTTCTTATTTCTCCTGTGTGCTCACCAATAATAAAATATGATGGCTCTGACACATGTATGAAATGATAGGAGAGCCAGGAGTTGTGACCGGAGTCTGGATCCACTGCTACCACCTTTGTTATTAAAGATCTTGGTTCAGCCGTGATAGAAACCATTTCATATCCACCTGGCCATCCATTTTCTGTAGATGGATACAAAATGTTTGGGCTATTATCATTCTGATCAACTATGTTAATAACCAATGTCGCATTACTGTCCAGAGGTGGGGATCCATTGTCTTTTGCATTTACTTGTATTTCAAAACTCTTGTTCTGTTCATAATCGAATGACCTTTGGGCATAAAGAACTCCTGTCTCTATGTTCATGGAAAAAAAAGATGACATAGATAGGTTTTCTGTATCTTTGGTTGAAATTGTATAAATAATTTTAGCATTGTATCCTATATCTGGATCTATTGCTTTTATACTAAATATAGAAGCTCCTGGTAAATTGTTCTCGGGAATGTATGCACTATATTTAGATGTGATAAACACTGGCGGATTATCATTTACATCTGCAATCTCCAATCCTATGGTCCTTCTATTGGATAAAGGGGGAGATCCTCTGTCAGTAGCCTCAATTGTGATATTATAATAGGCTTGTTGTTCTCTGTCTAGAGTCATGCTTGTGGATAATGTATAATAATTGTCAGATGACAATTTCAAGTTAAAAGGTACAATTTCAACAATTTCACAGTCAGTTTCTCCGTTGAATCCAGTATCTTGGTCATGCACTTCTATCAAAGCTATCATTGTACCTGGCTTGGCGTCCTCCTGGATCGGAGATAATAAGGAGCTAATTACTATCTGTGGGTCATTGTCATTCATGTCTATAACTTCTATCAATATTTTGCAGTGGGAAATTAAACCACCTCCATCTTTTGCTTGCACAGATAGTTCATAATTCCTTGTCACCTCAAAATCTACATTTCTATTTGTTTTAATATCTCCATTTATAGAGTTAATAATAAACATGCCAGTATGATGTATGTTATCTGAAGTTTTACTAAAGGAATATGTAATCTGAGCATTTATGCCTTCATCCTTATCTGTGGCATTAACATTTACTATAGTAGTGTCCATAGGTATGTCTTCTTGTATACTGACCCTGTAAATCTCTTTGCCAAATATTGGGAAATTATCATTAGCATCAGTAACAATGATGCTTATTGAAGCAGTTCCAGATCTCATAGGGTCCCCTCCATCCATAGCTATTAAAGTTAATATGTGTATATGTTCTGCCTCTCTATCCAAGGGTTTGTCTAACACAAGTTCTGGAAATTTACTGCCATCTGGTCTAACCTTTTCACTTACTATAAAATACTGGTTATCACTTAGTTTATATGTCTGCACTGAATTCATACCAGTATCTGGATCTTCTGCACTTTGCAGAGCAAATCTTGTTCCTGGTAAAGCTGACTCTATAATCTCAACAGAGAAGGTCTCATGGAAAAATGTAGGAGAATTGTCATTAATATCCTGAATTTCTACTTTGATTTTAAATATGTGAAATGGATTTTCAATCACAATATCAAAGGTAATGTAGCAGGAGTATTCTGCCCCACACAATGTCTCTCTGTCTATCCTGTCCTTAATAAATAGACTTCCATTATCAAGACTGATAAAAAAATATTTCTCTGAAGCTCTGGATACAATTCTTAGTTTTCTAGATGAGAGCTGCTTAATATCAAATCCAAGGTCATCTGTAATATTTGCTATAACAGAGTCTTTCCTCATTTCCTCTGTAATAGAATAGTGAATCTGACCAAAACCTGAATGATGCAGCCAAGAAAATAAGATGAAAATGGTTACTTGCCATTTGAGTCCATGGTTTGTCTGTGAATAAAGAGTCATTTCTTTTAGCTTTTGCAGTATCCAAAATTTGTAAAAGTTTTGTTTCAATAATCAATATAAAATCCTGAATATGTAAGCAACAATGATGATGCTTTGTTGAAGAGGATATCCAGAAAATGGCTGTGCCTGTGTTTGAAGATCTGTGATACATGAAAATCCAAGTGGATCTTGTTTGGTATTCTTCTTCTTATTGGTCAAATAGCGGCGCTCAGAGGTAAAATTGTGGAACTGCATTCCTGAGAATTTATTTTTTTTATTATTAAATTTAAATTTAAATAAATGTATTTATGGTCTTATTACAATGTTTTTGCAGCATATATGTCCTTGTTTTCATATAATAACGTATAAATAAGTAAATCTGAATAAATATCTATTTACCAATTATGCCAAATGGGTAATTTTCTATCAATCTCTGTATTAACATTTGTTGCTCATATGGCAGAAATATAAAATTGATACTTTTATTTAGATATTTGTGTTTCATTTTATTTTACTTATATTATTGTTTGGTTTATTTTGTGATCCATTTTAAAGTAATACCTCACAAAGATCACTGTTTGAAAAGATCATATGCCAACTGTACTTTTATAGTAGATTTGAAAAGATGATATAATGATGACAGTTATATATAGATTATAGTTATATTAATATGTAAAATATTAAAAATATAAGATGGATAGACAATATCTTAAATTATAATAATTAAAAAATTAATTTTTATATTAAAATTGTATATGTTAAATTATGAAAATTATTAAATAATGAAATTAATATCATATTTTTACATCACATATCTTAATATGCATATATTTTAAAAAAAATTGGTCTTCACATTATAAAAAAAAATCTACTTATTGTTTATTTAAAGTTGTTATGTTAAGTAATACTTGATTTTGATCTATCCATTCCATATAATATTCAATGCAGGGATGTGAGCAGCACAGCATAAATAGTAGTGAAGGGATACCAGCAGTAGTGAGAACGATTCAGCCTCCAAAAATATAAAAACAAAAATTCCATAGCACTTCCCAATGTGTATAAAGAAGTATATTTCAAATCGCCAGACAGCAACATTTCGGTCCACTCACTGTGACCTTTCTCATTCCATTCCATGATTTTAAATGAATACTGCATTTCTGTTTCATATTTATTTTAGGTAGGTGGACTAAATCAATAATTTATGACTTAGGCTAGCTATGGAGTTATAATATCTCCCAAAGAGTAAAGCTGGCCATACACATTAAAAAAACTATAAGCTGAACAATTGTGTATCTGACATCTACTGCATCACTCCCTCCTAATTCACACAGACACACACTTTCTCATTTTGTCTAATATTGCATGTGTTTTGAATGGTGTGAGAGACTCCAGACTCCTCTGTTGGTGGCCCCCCTGCTCCTAGCGGCTAATTAGCATATTATAAAAGTAAGATTTATGGCGTAACGGTGGTATAGATAAAAGCATTAATAGGCTAGTTAGGTTTAGCTGACATTAGCACATCGCTAATGTCAGCAAGCTTAATAGGGTTAAATCTGGTGACAGAATCCCTTTAATCTTAATATGAAGACAGTTTTCACATCTAATCTTGTGGTTAGTGTGCCATATAAAGGTTTAACGCATATATAATATGAATTATTAGTTACATTTACTATTTTCTTTATTTTTCTTTATATGAGCAGAATGAATGTTATATTTAAGGACACTTTCATGATTTTTTTTAATCACATATTAACAACCTAACTGATATATGAATATTCTATATATTTTTATTGCATATAAAATGGGTGAATGGTTTTCTGGATCTAATTTTTTAAGCCACTCCATGTTAAACCTATTTTCATAATGATGATTACCTTGTAGATAATATCTCCCCTTCATAGCCACATTAAACTGACAACGGGCTACCTTTCTATACAGGAGGCCTGATCATGAGTGCTGAATGGTACAAAAGCACAATATTTTGTAGTTTATTTTTAAATGGCATAGTACTATAATTCTAATTAAAAAAAAGTTTTATATGAATACTGAGGTTGTTTTTTGTTTGTATATTTATTTTTATAGTATGAGTTTTGAGGTTATTGCAGTCTTATAATTTATGAATTAAGTCATCATCAAAATGGAATATAAATATCAGTGAGCCTTATCAGAAGAGCACAATCAACATACTAAATAGAAAAAAAGAAGAGCAAATGTGATTTATAGAACAGTTCACGAAAAGGAAATGCAAACAATCTTGATAGAAGATCAGGAAAAATATTGTGAAATACTGCATGCTTTAACATTATATCAATTGTTAATGGAGAATGGTGCATTCAATTCTAAAAGTGTTATATGATTTATTAAGAAGTCTCATTTATCAAAGCTATCTAACTGAAAATTGTGCTTTGTGTAACAGCAGCTGCTGTGCGCCGGTGTTCCCTTGCTTACCGATGCGGTCCCAGGCGCCATGGTCAGTGGTGCTTCCCATTCACTGCTGCAGTCCTGTGCTCTGTCTATATAGGTACTGTTGTTCTTGCATCCGCTTCATAGTTTCCTCTTAGCCCTGACCACAGCATGCTTGCTGCTTGTTTCCTGCAGAACTTCCTCAAGGGCTGGCACTCGTCACTTCCTGTACTTTATGGGTTAGGTCATGTTATCTCGCTGACCAATCCTAGCCCTCCTACACATATATAAGTGGCTCAGCTCCCTTCCCAGATGCCTCAGTGTCAAGGTCCTTGTGTTCTGCTAAGGTTCCAGATATCTGCTTGTGTTCCTGTGTTCCTGACTTATACTTGTATTCCTGGACTCTGCTACCTGTTTGATCCCTGCCTGCTTGCCTTGACTCTCCTGTTGCTGACCCAGATTGCCTGAACTATACCTGTACCACCGGTTCTAACCTATTGCCTGTTTGATTTTGCCTCTGCCTCATCCTTCAGTCCTGCACTGTTGCTCCTGGTAACGACTCAGCCTGCTGACAACACCTATACCTCTGGAACCTTGCTCAGGTACCTCCTGGTCCACCTGGACCAGCTGCCTCATGTGCCAATCCTCCTCAAGTGGCAGCGACCTGGTGTTTCCCTCAGGAAAGTCTATCCCCACCATCAGTGTACGGTGAAGATCGAGGGGTTCACTTAGACAACACCCTTAGAGGAGGTAGGAAATGTGGCACAGTGCTGGTTCACAACTGTCACTATTTTGTTTAATATATCTGCCATCATTGTATTTTGAGGAGTAACTGGAATCAACTGTTGACCATCAAAATCTAAGCGGATAAAACATGTTATGTTCCATTAAGCTCAACCAATAGCTGTAAGAAGTACAGAAAAATAACTGTATAACAACTAATGCTACTTTCACACTCACATTTTGGGCGGATCCGTTATGGATCTGCAAAAACGGAACCGTTACAATAATACAACCGCAGACAGCTTTTTGGTGTCTGCCTCCAGAGCGGAATGGAGACTGAACAGAGGCAAACCAATGCATTCTGAGCGGATCCTTTTCCATTCATAATGCATTAGGACAAAACTGATCTATTTTGGACCGTTTGTGACAGCCCTGAACGGATCTCACAAACAGAAAGCCAAAACGGGAGTGTGAAAGTAGCCTAACAATGTTAGTATCTAAAGGTTTAGGAATGTAAAGCACACAGTGGGATTCCTCAGTAGATTGTAAGGAGATTATTTCTAAACACATCATTCATTAACAAATTATAGTTTGCTGTATCAAAACTGTATCAAAATAGAAAAAAGGGATTTTGTTAGCAATTACAATTCAAATTTAATTTCCTAACTTGCACTAAAAATATAAAACGGGTACTCTGGTTATCAATATTATAGTCATAAAAAATGCACAAATAATAAATTGGATTACTAATAAAGCACAAATATTTCAAATAGTAGAGATTAGATGGGGTGCCCGTTCATAGATTTTTTATTAATTTTTTTATAATTTTGCTGGCTATGATGCTGAAAAAAATTCAGTTTCTCTGAGACTTTATATATAGAGATGACCAATTTCTTACAAATTCGATTTGGCTGAATTACTTTTTCACTAAGTGCATTTTTTAGTAAGTAGCGGGTACAATGACGGAGTTGCGATAGCGCCGCCCCCATCATTCAGATGCCGCGTTCATACATAATTGTGAACCGTAAAATTAACAATAAACATCTTGCTTGAAGATCTTGGCCGAAATCCCGTGCAACACGGGATTATGTCATCATGCCAGCTGGCGTGGTGGTGTATGACACAATCACACCGACCGGTGTGATGATGTAATCTTGCGCCGCATGAGATTTTGGCCGAGATCTTCAAGCAAGATGGAGGCTGGTGGCCCGTCGCGAGAAAATGGAGGAGGTAAGTTAGAATTTTTTAGTTTTTTATACTATTTAAGGTTAAATCGATTCGCTGACACGAAGCACAAGGAAATTCGGCTTCTAGGCGAATAGAATTTATCCTGAATTCCATTTCATGAGATTTGTTTTGCTCATCTATATATATATACAGTACAGACCAAAAGTTTGGACACACCTTCTCATTCAAAGAGTTTTCTTTATTTTCATGACTATGAAGGCATCAAAACTATGAATTAACACATGTGGAATTATATACATAACAAACAAGTGTGAAACAACTGAAAATATGTCATATTCTAGGTTCTTCAAAGTAGCCACCTTTTGCTTTGATTACTGCTTTGCACACTCTTGGCATTCTCTTGATGAGCTTCAAGAGGTAGTCCCCTGAAATGGTCTTCCAACAGTCTTGAAGGAGTTCCCAGAGATGCTTAGCACTTGTTGGCCCTTTTGCCTTCACTCTGCGGTCTAGCTCACCCCAAACCATCTCGATTGGGTTCTAGTCCGGTGACTGTGGAGGCCAGGTCATCTGGCGCAGCACCCCATCACTCTCCTTCATGGTCAAATAGCCCTTACTTTCAAAGTTTTCCCAATTTTTCGGCTGACTGACTGACCTTCATTTCTTAAAGTAATGATGGCCACTCGTTTTTCTTTGCTTAGCTGCTTTTTCTTGCCATAATACAAATTCTAACAGTCTATTCAGTAGGACTATCAGCTGTGTATCCACCTGACTTCTCCTCAACGCAACTGATGGTCCCAACCCCATTTATAAGGCAAGAAATCCCACTTATTAAACCTGACAGGGAACACCTGTGAAGTGAAAACCATTTCAGGGGACTACCTCTTGAAGCTCATCAAGAGAATGCCAAGAGTGTGCAAAGCAGTAATCAAAGCAAAAGGTGGCTACTTTGAAGAACCTAGAATATGACATATTTTCACTTGTTTCACACTTGTTTGTTATGTATATAATTCCACATGTGTTAATTCATAGTTTTGATGCCTTCATAGTCATGAAAATAAAGAAAACTCTTTGAATGAGAAGGTGTGTCCAAACTTTTGGTCTGTACTGTATATATATATATATATATCTTATGACAACTCGTGTAATGAAAAAATAGTGGAGCTTTTCAAAGCAGACAAATAGGTCCAGTTAGTCCACCCCCCCTCCCACTCAGCTGACTGATATTGAAAAAATGAAGTTAAAAAATCAACTTCTAGTTCCCGCTAAGCCACTCCCATATCTGGTTAGGCCACACACCCTCCCACACCTGAGCTGACAGGGATTGAAAAAATGAAGTTAAAAATCAACGTATAGGTCACACTAAGCCATGCCCTGATCTTGTTATGCCACACCCCCTCCACTCCTTAGCCAACAGGGATTGAAAAAATGAAGGTAAAAATCAACTTCTGTCAGCTGCAGAGATGGGAGGGAGGGAGGGTGACTTTCTCCCTGCAGCTCACACTCAGACAGTACAGTGCTGCTGTCTTGGAGTGAGCTGTTTAAAAGGACATGCCCCCAATCCAGTAAAGGCCACTGTTAAGAGGGCGAGCCCCTGTGGAGGTCACTGTCAAGGGGGTGGAATGCTATGAAAGTAACTGTTAAAGGGGAAGGCTGCTATAAAGGTCAAAGTTAAGGGGGTGGGCTGCTGAGGAGGTCCAATTTTAAGGGATGGGGCACTGTGGGAGGGTCAGTGTTAAGGGGTGGGGGGATGTGGAGGTCACAATTTTGGGGGCGGGGTTCTACTGATGTCACTGTTGTAGTGGATAGTGTTGATATATTTTAACAACACACACAAACATTAAATGAAATAGATGAAATATACCAAAGCAAAGCCGGGTCCTTCAGCTAGTACTATCTATAAAGAAGGAGTACTTACTGTTTGTATAGTTTTGGAAAAGCTGTTTAATAAAAACTATCTGATTTTTTTTAAAAATAGCTACCTGATGTATTAGTGTAAATATAAGGATCTTCACATGAATGTTGTATAGAGATTATATCCTACGGTATTGACATAGATATAGATATTCTTGTTGTAAACAATGTCCAGCTCACCTGCTGTCTATATCCCTTGTATCGACTTCCTTGATGCACGGAGACCTTGGTAAGACCGTGAAATAGTAGAAATAAAGCGATGGATCCAGCATCGAAGTTAGAAAATATTGTAGGTTCCTTTATTCAGTGTAGTACAGATCCATACAGTGACAGCATCACCTAAGTGTTCCAAAAGAACGTGTACGCGTTTCGAACAAACATGTTCTAAGTCGTGATCGTCACGACTAAGAACATGTTTGTTCGAAATGCGTAGATCTTCTTTTGGAACACTGAGGTGATGCTGTCACTGTATGGATCTGTACTACACTGAATAAAGGAACCTACAATATTTTCTAACTTCGATGCTGGATCCATCGCTTTATTTCATAGATATAGATATATCAGGATCTTATATATTAATGATAGAAATATTAATTATAGCGGTAGTTGTTATTCAGCTAGATTATCATAAGATAGTGTGTCTGTCAGCCATAATTGTTTTTATACCACTTATAGGATAATTTCTCTACAATGTATGGATGATATATTTATTTTATCTGTGTTAATACCATAGGATGTAATATCTGTACAATCTCTGTGACAATGTATAATGTTGAGATAGCATATAACTATCTATACTCTACAGTTTTGGCAATTTTACAGACACCAACAATCAAATAAAAATTCTGATATTTACACTAATACATCAGTACATCATACAGTAAGTACCACTATTTTACTTCTCTTAAAAAGCTTAATATACTTAGAATAAAAATTTGTTGATTTAATCAACATTTCAATAGCAAATTATTATCTATCCCAGAAGTTCACTTATACAAAATAATAATCTACTAAGAGGGATAGGATATTTTAATCATAGTTTATTTATGGCACCAGTTTGTTTACAGTATTCCAAATAAAATTTTAGTTTTACATAGCAGGTCAAAAACAGTGTCTTTAAAGTTTTTTAGCTATTGGTATATTTTTGTTAAACATACCCTGGACTGAATATTGGGTCATTATCATATTTTTTGTAATAAAGGGAGCTTCTCAATATGAAAGTACTGTAGGCAGCATGTTATAGAGCAGGAGGAACTGAGTAGAATTATTTATAGTTTTGTGGCAAAACTTCTATTTCATTCATTTACATTCCTGCTCATTCTGGGCTTTGAAGTCGAGGTGGTCATATCAGTTACTGACAGCTATCTGTGTATACATAGTCACAGAGAGAAAGCTTTCAACGATTTCAAAGCCCAGAATGAGCACAGATACAAATATATAATGTACAGTATGTTTTACTAAATATTTTCCAATAATGCTGTATATCAGTCTGCTCTGCTCCTCTTGCTCTATAACATGCTGCCTTCACCTTAGACACCATGTTTAACATGGCAGGTTTGCTTTAATCCAAATGATTGTTTAGGAAATTTTCCATATCTTTTTTCATAAACTGCTTTTTAAAATTATGTTTTTATGTTTGTATATTATATAAAACAATGCTGTACTATAAAAAATCCTATCATGTCATGTTATATACCAAGGATTGCAACCTCCGTCACGCCAGGAGGTTACTACATCTCCCATCTTGCACACTTGCTTGGCTGTTGGCTAACAAAAGTGAAAGGAGCTGGGAGTTGAGTTTCACAACAGCTAGCGTTCCAAAGGTTGCTGATCCCTGTTATATACAATAGCTAATGTCTTGAAAAAATAGTGTCTTTGCCAAGTGGGTTTATGCCAAAACCCAGGCAAGCGAGCAGTACCAATAAGAACTATTCATCATACAGTATACACTTTTAAAATATTTTTTTTCCTACACTACATGTGATATGCTTATGATTTGCACTTATTTGCAAGCATAATAAACCTTAACCCTTTCAGGACCCTACCATATTGCATCTTAAAGACCAGGCCATTTTTTTTATTTATTTAACATATGTGACTTTATGTGATAATATCTTTGGAGTACTTTTACTTATACAAGCCATTCAGAGATTGTTTTCTCTTGACACATTATACTTCATCATAGTGGAAAATTTCAGTCAAAATATTTAATCAATATTTATTTTTAAAAAATCCCAAAAAATTGGCAAATTTCTACTTTTAAAACAGATAGTGATACCTCATAAAATAGTTATTACTTTATATTTCACATATTTCTACTTTATGTTTGGATCATTTTGTAAATGCCACTTTGTGGGTCTTACATAGTGGAAACCCCTAATAAATGACCCCATTGTAGAAACCACACCCCTCAAGATATTCAAAACTGATTTTACAAACTTTGTTAACCCTTTAGCTGTTCCACAAGAATTAAAGGAAAATGAAGATAAAATTTCACTTTTTGGGTAGATTTTTCATTTTAATCAATTTTTTCCTGCAACAAAACAAGGGTTAACAGCCAACCAAAACTCAATATTTATTACCCTGATTATGTAGTTTACAGAAACACCCTATCGTGTGGAAACTATGGAAACTGCTGCATGGACACATAGCAGGGCACAGAAGAAAAGGAGCAATATATGGTTTTTGGAGAGCAGATTTCACTGGGATAATTTTAAGTTGCCATGTCACATTTGAAGACCCCCTGATGCACCCCTAGAGTAGAATCTCCGAAAAAGTGATTTTGGAAACTACAGGATAAGTTGGCAGTTTTTTGGGTACTATTTTGGGGTACATATGATTTTTTATTGTGAGGTAAGGTAACAATTGGCTGTGCTGGCACCATTTTTATTTTTTGTTTTTTTACCATGTTCATATGACAAGTTAGATCATGTGCTATTTTTATAGATCAGATTGCTACGGACGTGACAATATCAAATATGTCAACTTTTTTTTGTTTGTTTCAGTTTTAACCACCTCAGCCCCCAGTGCTTAAACACCCTGAAAGACCAGGCCACTTTTTACACTTCTGACCTACACTACTTTCACCGTTTATTGCTCGGTCATGCAACTTACCACCCAAATGAATTTTACCTCCTTTTCTTCTCACTAATAGAGCTTTCATTTGGTGATATTTCATTGCTGGTGACATTTTTACTTTTTTTGTTATTAATCGAAATTTAACGATTTTTTTGCAAAAAAATGACATTTTTCACTTTCAGTTGTAAAATTTTGCAAAAAAAACGAGATCCATATAGAAATTTTGCTCTAAATTTATAGTTCTACATGTCTTTGATAAAAAAATAATGTTTGGGTAAAAAAAAAATGGTTTGGGTAAAAGTTATAGCGTTTACAAACTATGGTACAAAAATGTGAATTTCCGCTTTTTGAAGCAGCTCTGACTTTCTGAGCACCTGTCATGTTTCCTGAGGTTCTACAATGCCCAGACAGTACAAACACCCCACAAATGACCCCATTTCTGAAAGTAGACACCCTAAGGTATTCGCTGATGGGCATAGTGAGTTCATAGAACTTTTTATTTTTTGTCACAAGTTAGCGGAAAATGATGATTTTTTTTTTTTTTTTTCTTACAAAGTCTCATATTCCACTAACTTGTGACAAAAAATAAAAAGTTCTATGAACTCACTATGCCCATCAGCGAATACCTTGGGGTCTCTTCTTTCCAAAATGGGGTCACTTGTGGGGTAGTTATACTGCCCTGGCATTCTAGGGGCCCAAATGTGTGGTAAGGAGTTTGAAATCAAATTCTGTAAAAAATGACCTGTGAAATCCGAAAGGTGCTCTTTGGAATATGGGCCCCTTTGCCCACCTAGGCTGCAAAAAAGTGTCACACATCTGGTATCCCCGTACTCAGGAGAAGTTGAGGAATGTGTTTTGGGGTGTCTTTTTACATATACCCATGCTGGGTGAGATAAATATCTTGGTCAAATGACAACTTTGTATAAAAAAATGGGAAAAGTTGTCTTTTGCCAAGATATTTCTCTCACCCAGCATGGGTATATATAAAATGACACCCCAAAACACATTCCCCACCTTCTCCTGAGTACGGAGATACCAGATGTGTGACACTTTTTTGCAGCCTAGGTGGGCAAAGGGGCCCACATTCCAAAGTGCACCTTTCAGATTTCACAGGTCATTTACCTACTTACCAGACATTAGGGCCCCTGGAAAATGCCAGGGCAGTATAACTACCCCACAAGTGACCCCATTTTGGAAAGAAGACACCCCAAGGTATTCCGTGAGGGGCATGGCAAGTTCCTAGAATTTTTTATTTTTTGTCACAAGTTAGTGGAAAATGATGATTTTTTTTTTTTTCTTACAAAGTCTCATATTCCACTAACTTGTGACAAAAAATAAAAAGTTCTATGAACTCACTATGCCCATCAGCGAATACCTTGGGGTCTCTTCTTTCCAAAATGGGGTCACTTGTGGGGTAGTTATACTGCCCTGGAATTCTAGGGGCCCAAATGTGTGGTAAGGAGTTTGAAATCAAATTCAGTAAAAAATGACCTGTGAAATCCGAAAGGTGCTCTTTGGAATATGGGCCCCTTTGCCCACCTAGGCTGCAAAAAAGTGTCACACATCTGGTATCCCCGTACTCAGGAGAAGTTGAGGAATGTGTTTTGGGGTGTCTTTTTACATATACCCATGCTGGGTGAGATAAATATCTTGGTCAAATGACAACTTTGTATAAAAAAATGGGAAAAGTTGTCTTTTGCCAAGATATTTCTCTCACCCAGCATGGGTATATATAAAATGACACCCCAAAACACATTCCCCACCTTCTCCTGAGTACGGAGATACCAGATGTGTGACACTTTTTTGCAGCCTAGGTGGGCAAAGGGGCCCATATTCCAAAGAGCACCTTTCGGATTTCACAGGTCATTTTTTACGGAATTTGATTTCAAACTCCTTACCACACATTTGGGCCCCTAGAATGCCAGGGCAGTATAACTACCCCACAAGTGACCCCATTTTGGAAAGAAGAGACCCCAAGGTATTCGCTGATGGGCATAGTGAGTTCATGGAAGTTTTTATTTTTTGTCACAAGTTAGTGGAATATGAGACTTTGTATGAAAAAAAAAAAATAAAAAAAAATCATCATTTTCCACTAACTTGTGACAAAAAATAAAAAATTCTAGGAACTCGCCATGCCCCTCACGGAATACCTTGGGGTGTCTTCTTTCCAAAATGGGGTCACTTGTGGGGTAGTTATACTGCCCTGGCATTCTAGGGGCCCAAATGTGTGGTAAGGAGTTTGAAATCAAATTCAGTAAAAAATGACCTGTGAAATCCGAAAGGTGCTCTTTGGAATATGGGCCCCTTTGCCCACCTAGGCTGCAAAAAAGTGTCACACATCTGGTATCTCCGTACTCAGGAGAAGGTGGGGAATGTGTTTTGGGGTGTCATTTTATATATACCCATGCTGGGTGAGAGAAATATCTTGGCAAAAGACAACTTTTCCCATTTTTTTATACAAAGTTGTCATTTGACCAAGATATTTATCTCACCCAGCATGGGTATATGTAAAAAGACACCCCAAAACACATTCCTCAACTTCTCCTGAGTACGCATACACCGACTTGCGTGTAATCTGACAGCAGCGCAATGCTTCTGTCAGAATGCACATCAGTGCTGCAGCTAGTCGATCGGTTGGTCCACCTGAAAGGTAAAAAAAACAAAAGAAAAAAGAAAAAACCAGGCCGCAACGCAATAAATTTATTAACTGTTGAACAGAACATAGAAACTTTTTTTTAACTTTTTTAACTGAACGTTTAACTTTTTTACTTACCGGTAATTTTTTTTTTGTTTAGTTTTTTTTACCTTTATAGAACAAACCTCTCCTTCCCCATGGGACAATGTGCAAAGCGCAAATCGCCCAAAGATGTGGCGAAGTACGTTATGCACTTTATCCCAGGTGAAAGGAGAGGTTTGCAGCAGCTGTGAGTAAAAGGGCCCTAATAGCCCTGTGTGCCTGTCCTGTGAGATGCAATCCCTATGCTAGGTGTACCTGTGTGTGGTACTTCCGGAAACACTCACCAAAGCATAGGGCAGGGTGGTCAGGACAGTCAGGACAGAAATAGCGGGTGTCACGCCTTATTCCACTCCTGCTACAGACACGACATTTTTTTCGGGGTGGCGGTTGGGTTGAGGTACCAGCAACGACACTGGGGAAATGTCGCTCGTGTAGACGGCTAACTACACTGGTGGATGGGGCCACGGAACCTCCTGGATACAGGAGGTTCTCGATGATCTCTTCCTGGAATTTGAGGAAGGATCCTGTTCTCCCAGCCTTACTATTATAGGCAGCCAATTGAATTAAATATACAGACACCTTCTTATACCAGCGTCTGGTTCTGCGGGAAACTAAATAGGGAGCCAACATCTGGTCATTGAAGTCCACCCCTCCCATGAGCGCATTATAGTCGTGGACTGAGAGGGGCTTTTCAATGACACGGGTTGCCCTTTCAATTTGGATTGTCGTGTCTGCGTGAATGGAGGAGAGCATGTAAACGTCACGCTTGTCTCTCCATTTCACCGCAAGCAGTTCTTCATTACACAAGGCAGCCCTCTCCCCCCTTGCAAGACGGGTGGTTACAAGCCGTTGGGGGAAGCCCACGCGACTAATTCGCGCGGTGCCACAGGCGCAAATCCGTTCTAGAAACAAATGCCTAAAGAGGGCCACACTTGTGTAGAAATTGTCCACATAAAGATGGTACCCCTTGCCGAATAAGGGTGACACCAAGTCCCAGACTGTCTTCCCACTGCTCCCCAGGTAGTCAGGGCAACCGACCGGCTCCAGGGTCTGATCTTTTCCCTCATAGATCCGAAATTTGTGGGTATAGCCTGTGGCCCTTTCACAGAGCTTATACAATTTGACCCCATACCGGGCACGCTTGCTTGGGATGTATTGTTTGAAGCCAAGGCGCCCGGTAAAATGTATTAGGGACTCGTCTACGCAGATGTTTTGCTCGGGGGTATACAAATCTGCAAATTTCTGGTTGAAATGGTCTATGAGGGGCCGAATTTTGTGGAGCCGGTCAAAAGCTGGGTGGCCTCTGGGACGGGAGGTGGTGTTGTCGCTAAAATGCAGAAAACGTAGGATGGTCTCAAATCGTGTCCTGGACATAGCAGCAGAGAACATGGGCATGTGATGAATTGGGTTCGTGGACCAATATGACCGCAATTCATGCTTTTTAGTTAGACCCATGTTGAGGAGAAGGCCCAAAAAAATTTTAAGTTCGGAAACTTGGACTGGTTTCCACCGGAAAGACTGGGCATAAGAGCTTCCCGGGTTGGCGGATATAAATTGTGTGGCATACCGATTTGTTTCTGCCACGACTAAGTCCAAGAGCTCCGCAGTCAAGAACAGCTCAAAAAATCCCAGGGCCGAACCGATTTGAGCCTTCTCAACCCGAACTCCAGACTGGGCGGTGAAAGGGGGAACTACAGGTGCGGCTGAAGTTGGTGACTGCCAATCAGGGTTTGCCAGCACCTCAGGGATTCTAGGGGCTCTACGGGCCTGTCTGCGCGGTGGCTGCGACGGGGTAACTAGTGCACGTGCCACCGTACCAGCTTCAACTGCCCTTCTGGTGCTCGCCACGTCACCCTGTTGTACGGCAGTGCTGGTACTAGGTCCAGGAAGGGCTGCGCTGCTGGTGTATGCCTCACCACGTGATCCGGCAGCGACAGCCCCACTCTGCTGCTCTTGAAACGGATCCTGCGTAACCTGTGGTCTAGCGACACGGGGCCGGGTACGCCTGGTGCTGCCAGGGACCTCCACCTCCTCGTCCGAACTTTGGGTCAGAGAGCCACTGCTTTCCACAGGTTCATATTCTGACCCGCTAGATTCATCAGATGAGGGTTCCCACTCCTCATCCGACTGGGTCAGAATCCTGTAGGCCTCTTCAGAAGAATACCCCCTGTTTGCCATTTGGACTACTAAATTTAGGGGTATTCCCTGAGACTACCCAAGAAAAAAAGCAAACCTGTCTTACAAAGGGGAGGCTAGCGAAGTACCGGAGGCTGCTGCGGTTGATAAAAAATATCAAAACTGATTTTTTTATCGCTGCAGTGCTTGTAAAGTGAATGTGCAGTGATCAAAAAACAAATTTTTTTTTGTCACTGCGGTGGGGCGGGCGTGGGTGAACGCACGTGTGGGCGACCGATCAGGCCTGATCGGGCAAACACTGCGTTTTGGGTGGAGGGCGAACTAAAGTGACACTAATACTATTATAGATCTGACCGTGATCAGTTTTGATCACTTACAGATACTATAAAAGTACAAATGCTGATTAGCGATACGCTAATCAGCGAATAAAAGTGACTGCGGTGCGGTGGGCTGGGCGCTAACTGACGCTAACTACCTAACCAAGGGGCCTAAACTATCCCTAAAACCTAACAGCCAATACTAGTGAAAAAAAAAAAGTGACAGTTTACACTGATCACTTTTTTTCCTTTCAATAGTGATTGACAGGGGCGATCAAAGGGGTGATCAAAGGGTTAATTGGGGTGCAGGGGGGTGATCTGGGGCTAAAGTGTGGTGTTGGTGCTACTCACTGTGAAGTCTGCTCCTCTGCTGGATCCAACCGACGAAAAGGACCAGCAGAGGAGCAGAGAAGCCATATAACAGATCATATTTACTAATATGATCTGTTATCTGGCTTGTGATTCGATTTTTTGAAAATCGCCAGCCTGCCAGCCAATGATCGTTGCTGGCAGGCTGGTGACGAAATACTTCTTTAACTTTTGCCGGCCCGCGATGCGCATGCGCGGGCCGGCAATGCACGAAATCTCGCGTCTCGCGAGAGGACGCACCGGCGCGTCCACCCAGAACAACAGGACCGCCGCAAAGACGCAATCCTGCGTACGGCGGTCCTGAGGAGGTTAAATCATGTTTTGTCTCTATATTCTGAGAGCTATTGTTTTTTTTGGGGGGTTTCGGGCGATTGTCTTATGTAGCGTATAATTTTTTGCAGGATGAGATGACAGTTTGATTGTTACTCTTTTGGGGTACATATAACTATTTGATCACTTGGAATTACAATTTTTGTGATGTAAGGTGACAAAAAAAGTTTTTTTATTTTTTATTTTATAGAGTTCAGGTGACGGGTCAATCCCCTCTGTAATGCATTACAATATATCCTATATTGTATTGTAATGCATAACATGTTAGCTTTTCCACTAACAGCCTGCCTATGAGACCCAGCCTAAGGGGCTGGATCTCACAGGCTTCCATAGAAGGAAAACCCTGATGCCTATTTAAGGTATTGGGCTGCCTTCTCTGCTATTGGGTTCCTGTCACTGCAGCGTGGCTATCAATAATTGCCAGGTCCATGCCGCTGATCGGGCATGCGCAGCTCCTGTGCCCGCCTGATCAGACTACAGTACATGTACAGCACTAATCCTTAAGTCGTATCCACCAGCACCATACATATATGGCGTAGGTTCTCTATGGGTTAAAGCCTATGTATAGCTTTAGAGGTAATTTTTGTTTATGATAGCATTTTACTCATTATTTGCTAAAAATCTTATTTTCAATTGGCCTTTAATAAAATATTGACTTTCACTTTCAGTTTGTCATTTGAAAAACCTTATCTCTAAACTACTAAGAGATTATAAACACTTATTTAAGCCACATTCTTATCAATGAGATAAGAACTGAGCTATAGTGAGAGAGCAGAGATAAGACCCTGTCAGCTGCCCAAATGACAGAAAAGACAGAAAATCAACAGGCTGCTATTACAGCATTTCAGCTTTGTACACATATTTTTAATAAAGACCAAATGAAAACATGACTTTTATCTCAAAATAAGTAAAATTCAATAATAAAACAAATTGTCCCCAAAGGTGTATATAGCCTTTAAAAAATGATTTGCTATGTTCTTTATTTCTTTAGTTTGAAAAAGTAAAATTGAATGAAAGATCACACATACCAGTAAATAGCAGCCACTTTAGCTTATAGAGATTACCTTTTATGTCTTTTGAGCCAAATACTTGATTTTCCATTTCTTTCAATATAAAAGTGTCTAAACACTGGAAAAGTACAATGTAGCTTTTTTTTAAATAAATTCACTGCATAAAAACAAATTCAATATATGTAATTCATGACTGACATTAAAACTTCTATGTGACTTTGTAGCTGGTCAATCAATATCCATAAATGAGTGTGATAAACACAATTCAATACCTTAAACTGAACAACATGAAATGCTAGTATGAATTAAATATATTTATGTCCTTTGTATAATGTGTAAATCATGAAGCAATCTTTGAAAAAGCTAGGGGATCACATTATTAAACACTGGGTCTGTACAAACTTAGTATCTGTGTCCAAAATTGTATCTCTGAAAAGAGGATAAACATTTAACTTACTGAAAAAATATATCTATGTTTACTTAGACACTGGTTTTTATCTGTCCTTTGCACCATACCAGCTTTCAACTTTAATAGTGCATACAGTAGAAGCTAAAAAGCTGCTATATTCCATGCACTTTGGTACATTTTTTGGTGGATTAATAAATACAAAATCATATTTGAGATATGAATGCAACAGATTGCTGAGCCATCAATTGTCAAGTTCTACAGTACTAACCTTGAGGTGGAAGAAAATATTGGGGATAAGTACCAATATTACACCATTGAGATACTGTTGCCGGTATGTAAGTTACAGGCAATGTATGAAATCAGGCATTGTCTAAAATGCCTAGGCATTACCTAAAATGTTCAGGCAAAGTATGAAACACTTAATATTTTACACATTTCCTAAGAAATCTATATAATGCCAAAAGGCAAACTAGCGAAGAAAAAACACTCTCTTCCAGAAATCGTGACAGCGCCATAAAATTGCCTAAAATAAAAATAACGAAAGTATAAAACACTTATTTCTGGCAATTTAAAAAATACTCACTTCCAGAGTTTATTGCACAGCAACAGCACCTAAAATCTCCCAGCACCATAAACTCAAAACAAAGTATAAAATACTTCCTTCTAGAGATCATCACACAGCAACAGCACCATAAAATCACCCAGCTCCATAAAATTACCCTAATACAGAGATAGAGCTATAATGCAAAAGTTAGGACAATTATAGTCTCTTTGTCTTGTTTTTCAGTAAGTGTAAAAAGTGTAGTTTATTTAGGACATTTACATTTCTTCTGTGCAAGAACGAGTGCAAAACTATGAAGTGCTCTTGTGTAAGAAAGACAACAGTAAATCAAAACGCTATTCTGGCCTTCCTTGTTGCAACAAGTGAGGACAATACTAGCCCCATTCGTTTGTTTTTCAGTAAGAAAGTTCTGTCCTACAATTTTATCATATAAAGTGTAGTTTTTTTGCCATTTTGTTTATTTTACATTTCTTTCTTTTATGATCACATCAACAAAAGGCTTAACATTTAATATCTGTTAATATTTCATACTTTGCCTAAAGATTACTCATCATTCTATGTAGCAAAGTACATAAAAGACTCAAAAGACACTTAAATACTTTAGCCATTCTATAGAATACCTAGGCATTTTATACAATGCCTGCATTTAATGCATTGCCTATAACATATATGTTTTAAGCTATTAGGATACAGAAATTAATTTTAATTTTAATTAAAATTCCAGACAATACGTATATCGTGACTCTTGATGTTACTTCCTTATACACCATAATACCAATGAAATAGGACTAAAGGGTGTACATTTTTATATGCACCAGGATAAGATGATGAGTGAGGAGCATAAAACAGTTATTGTGGATTGCATTAAATACTGCCTCACCCATAATTATTTTTGGTATGAGGATAAATTTTATTTGCAAGTATCGGGTGTTGCGATGGGTGCGAAATTCATAATTGCATGTCATAATTGCAGGCTGCACAGTTTGCGCAAACTGTCATATTTAACTTTTTTGTATTGTGCATGCAAAGCGTATGTTTGCAATTAGTTTTTTATCTGATATTGTGTATGATTGATTTTTGTATTATGGATGTTTTTAGTGTTGTTTGTATTTAATGCATGTCACCCGCCCTCCGGACAAATCGGAAGTTGGGTGTTGCCCTAGAGCAATTTAGGAAGGATATTTAACACTGAGTCTGAGGGAATTTTGTTCCTCAACCCCTGACAAAGCCTAAGGCGTAACCCGGGTCGGGTGTGATTTTATGAAATGTCTTTTATCACATAGACTTTGTAAGTACAATAAATTGGATACCTAATTTTACCACTTGGTTATTGCGCTATGTGTCTCTTTGTCTTGTGAAGGAATTGGTGCCGTACATTGAAGTTTTCGGTTGGTATCAAGACGCTGCAGGAGACGTCCATAGAAGTGGTTTTATAACAGCTGCCTGCTGGAGCGTGTGTTGAAGTCTGCATTGTGTCTATTACTGCTGGTATGAGCGCGGTCCCTGCAACTACTTGTGGATTTGACTGTTTTAAGGAGACTGAACCTACTCCTGGATAAGGGTTCCGCTGCTTATTTGTGACTGTGCATCTAGCCCCCCCTTTTTTTCTATCTTTAGGTAAAAAATTTAAATCAGACATCATATAGTACATGACAATACTAGTGTTGAGCGAGCATGCTCGGCCGAATACCAGTTCAGCTCGAGCATCGCTATTAGGGTTGAGCGAACCCGAACTTTACAGTACCGAACTTCCCGAACATTTCTGTAAAAGTTCGGGTTCGGTGTTCGGCGCTTTCTTGGCGCTTTTTGAAAGGCTGCACAGCAGCCAATCAACAAGCGTCATACTACTTGCCCCAAGAGGCCATCACAGCCATGCCTACTAATGGCATGGCTGTGATTGGCCAGAGCAGCATGTGACCCAGGCCCTATATAAGCTTGAGTCAACTAGCACTGCACGTCACTCTGCTGTTACAAGTCTATGGAGAGGATGCTGCTGGACTTGTGATTTCAGGTAGAGAATCTAACTCAGCGATCTACCTAGAAATAGTTGTGTGGGTGCAGGGCACAATCATTTTACCTTGCCCTGAGGCCATTGACCAAAAAAATAAAAATTTTTATAATTCTGTTAGTTAGGTGGGTGGCGGCAGAGGCGGCCATTTTATGCAAGCTCAGTGCACCAGCACTGCATCTGAGCTTTTGGGACATTGCAAATCACCATTTTTTTGAGCAAAATACAACATCTGGATTAGTCAGTGTGCATTTTAAGGTAGAAATACACCCATAATTTTCTGGGGTTTGAAAAACACACTTTTTTTTACCCCGAAAAACAGTATTTTCCAGATCTGCAAGTGTTAAATTCAAGTTTAATATATACAGCTTTCATATTCTGTTACCAAAAAGACTTTTTTGGCAATCTACAACATCTGGATTACTCAGTGTGAAATTTAAGCTAGAAATACACCCATCATTTTCTGTGGTTTGAAAAACACACTTTATTTTCCCAAAAAAAACTGTATTTTCCATATCTGCAAGTGTTAAATTCAAGTTTAATATATACAGCTTTCATATTTGGCTTTGGCCAAAATGTACACCAATGCCTCATTCAACATCCAGCATAGAGGCAGGGCAGAGTGCTGGTTGCAGAGTGCTATTGCATTTGTGTTTTTGCATTTGTGTGTGTGTTTCACCATGGCGATGTGCACCTGCATACAGGGTTGTGCTGACTGAATCCCCCACATTTTTTCTATGTAGCTTTCATATTCTGTTACCAAAAAAAAACCTTTTTGGGCAATCTACAACATCTGTATTAGTCAGTGTGCAATTTTTAACTAGAAATACACCCATCATTTTTTGGGGTTTGAAAAACACACTTTTTGGACAAAAAACACTATTTTCAGGTCTTGCAGCAACAGCACGTGAGAAATTACAGGCTTCTATACTGTTGTCAAATTCAGTTGTTAAACAAACACTCGTTTAGTTGGCAGCCTTTGATGCAGATGTCATTGTGAGATACACCCTTAATACATTTGGGTTACATTCAGAGATTTTAAATACCGCCATTTGGTGCACCAATATTGAATTCAGGCCGTGTGAGATACCCGCTCTACATACAGGGGTTTGAATCAGGCATTTGAAATACAGCCATTTTGTGCAAATAAATATTGAATTCAGGCCTACAGTGGTTCAGACCGTGTGAGATACTCCCTCTACATACAGGGGTTTGATTCAGGGATTTGAAATACAGCCATTTGAAATACATCCATTTTGGGAAAAGATATATTTACTTGAGGCCTACAGTGGTTCAGGGTTCAGACTGTGTGAGATACTCCCTCTACATACAGGGGTTTGATTCAGGGATTTGAAATACAGTCATTTTGTGCAAAGATATATATACTTCAGGCCTACAGTGGTTCAGGCCCTGTGAGATAGCCCCTCTACATACAGGCTTTTGAATCAGGCATTTGAAATACAGCCATTTGAAATACAGCCATTTTGTGCAAAGATATATTTACTTCAGGCCTACACTGGTCCAGGCCCTGTGAGATACCCCCTCTACATACAAGGGTTTTAATCAGGCATTTGAAATATAGCCATTTGAAATACAGCCATTTTGGGCAAATATATATTTACTTCAGGCCTACACTGGTTCAGACCGTGTGAGATACTCCCTCTACATACAGGGGTTTGATTCAGGGATTTGAAATACAGCCATTTGAAATACAGCCATTTTGTGCAAAGATATATTTACTTCAGGCCTACAGTGGTTCAGGCCCTGTGAGATATCCCCTCTACATACAGGGGTTTGAATCAGGCATTTGAAATACAGCCATTTGAAATACAGCCATTTTGGGTAAAGATATATTTACTTCAGGCCTACAGTGGTTGAGGCCCTGTGAGATACCCCCTCTACATACAGGGGTTTGAATCAGGCATTTGAAATACAGTCATTTGAAATACAGCCATTTTGTGCAAAGATATATTTACTTTAGGCCTACACTGGTTCAGGCCCTGTGAGATACTTCCTTTACATACTGTTTTTCTATTCTACTATTAATTAACCATCTCAGCTCCCCTAGCTTAAACCCCCTTAATGACCAGACCACTTTTTTACAATTCTGCACTACACTACTTTCACGGTTTAATGCTCGGTCATACAACATACCACCCAAATGAATATTACCTCCTTTTCTTCTCACTAATAAAGCTTTCATTTGGTGGTATTTCATTGCTGCTGACATTTTAACTTTTTTGATATTAATCGAAATTGACATTTTTCACTTTCTGTTGTAAAATTTTTCAAATAAAACTACATTTCTATATAGATTTTTCTCTAATTTTATTGTTCTACATGTCTTTGATAAAAAAAAAATGCAATAAGTGTATATTTATTGGTTTGGGTAAAAGTTATAGAGTTTACAAACTATGGTGCAAAAATGTGAATTTCCGCACTTTGACTTTCTGAGCACCTGTCATGTTTCCTGAGGTTCTACAATGCCCAGACAGTAGAAACACCCCACAAATGACCCCATTTCGGAAAGTAGACACCCTAAGGTATTCGCTGATGGGCATAGTGAGTTCATGGAAGTTTTTATTTTTTGTCACAAGTTAGCGGAAAATGTTTTTTTTTTTTCTTACAAAGTCTCATATTCCATTAACTTGTGACAAAAAATAAAATTTTACATGAACTCACCATACCCCTCATGGAATACCTTGGGGTGTCTTTTTTCTAAAATGGGGTCACTTGTGGGGTATTTATACTGCCCTTGCATTTTAGGGGCCCTAAAGTGTGAGGGCAATGTGTTTTGAGGTGTATTTTTTACATATATCCATGCTGGGTGAGATAAATATTTCTGTAAAAGACAACTTTTCCAATTTTTTTATACAAAGTTGTCATTTTACAGAGATATTTCTCACACACAGTATAGGGTATATTTATACTGCCCTGGCATTTTAGGGGCCCGAAAGCGTGAGAAGTAGTTTGGAATCCAAATGCGTAAAAAATGCCCTGTGAAATCGTAAAGATACTCATTGGAATTTGGGCCCCTTTGCGCACCTAGGCTGCAAAAATGTGTCACACATGTGGTATCACCGTACTCAGGAGAACTAGGGCAATGTGTTTTGGGGTGTATTTTTACATATACCCATACTGTGTGAGATAAATATCTCTGTAAAAGACAACTTTCCCATTTTTTTATACAAAGTTGTCATTTTACAGATATATTTCTCTCACCCAGCATGGGTATATGTAAAAATACACCCCAAAACACATTGCCCTACTTCTCCTGAGTACGGCGATACCACATGTGTGACACTTTTTTGCAGCCTAGGGGCGCAAAGGGGCCCAAATTCCAATGAGTACCTTTTAGGAGGGCATTTTTAGGCATTTGGATTCCAGACTTCTTCTCACGCTTTAGGGCGCCTAAAATGCCAGGGCAGTATAAATACCCCACATGTGACCCCATTTTGGAAAGAAGACACCCCAAGGTATTCCGTGAGGGGCATGGCGAGTTCATAGAAGTTTTTTTTTTTTGGCACAAGTTAGCGGAAATTGATTTTTGTTTTTTTTTCACAAAGTCTCCCTTTCCGCTAACTTGTGACAAGTTCAATCTTTCATGGACTCAATATGCCCCTCAGCAAATACCTTGGGGTGTCTACTTTCCGAAATAGGGTCATTTGTGGGGTGTGTTTACTGTTCTGGCATTTTGGGCGGGGCTAAATTGTGAGCAACCCTGTAAAGCCTAAAGGTACTCGTTGGACTTTCGGCCCCTTTACGCACCTAGGCTGCAAAAAAGTGTCACACATGTGGTATCGCCATATTCAGGAGAAGTAGGGCAATGTGTTTTGGGGTGTATTTTTACATATACCCATGTTGGGTGAGAGAAATATCTCTGTAAATTGACAACTTTGTATAAAAAAAATTAAAAAGTTATCATTTACAGAGATATTTCTCACACACAGTATGGGTATATGTAAAAATACACCCCAAAACACATTGCCCTACTTCTCCTGAGTACGGCAATACCAGATGTGTGACACTTTTTTGCAGCCTAGGTGCGCAAAGGGGCCCAAATTCCAATGAGTACTTTTAGGATTTCACAGGGCATTTTTTACGCATTTGGATTCCAAACTACTTCTCACGCTTTAGGGCCCCTAAAATACCAGGGAAGTATAAATACCCCACAAGTGACCCCATTTTGGAAAGAAGACACCCCAAGATATTCCGTGAGGGGCATGCGAGTTCCAAGAATATTTTTTTTTGGCACAAGTTAGCGGAAAACTTGTGACAAAATTTTTTTTTTACATGAACTTGCCATGCCTCTCACGAAATACCTTCGGGTGTCTTCTTTCCAAAATGGGGTCACATGTGGGGTATTTATACTGCCCTGGCATTTTAGGGGCCCTAAAGCGTGAGAAGAAGTCTGGAATATAAATGTCTAAAAATTTACGCATTTGGATTCCGTGAGGGGTATGGTGAGTTCATGTGAGATTTTATTTTTTGTCACAAGTTAGTGGAATATGAGACTTTGTAAGAAAAAACAAAAAAACAACAAAAATAAAAATTTCTGCTAACTTGTGCCAAAAAAAAATTATCTTCTATGAACTCGCCATGCCCCTCAAAAGTGATCTTTATAGCGCCGCAGCGATTTTACGGTGTTTTTGCAGTGATCAGAAAAAAAACATTTCATCCACTGCGGTGGGGCGGACTGACACAAGTGTGCGCACAAGATCAGGCCTGATCGGGCGAACACTGCGTTTTTTGTAGAGCCTATAGAACATGTCCTATTCTTGTCCGCAATTGCGGACAAGAAAAGGCATTTTCTATATAATTCTGGCAATGTGCGGATCCGCAAAATGCGGAAAGCACATTGCCGGTGTCCGTGTTTTGCGGATCCGCGGATCCGCGGTGTCCGTGTTTTGCGGATCAGTGGATCCGTGGACATCTGAATGGAGCCTTACAGGGGGTGATCAATGACAGGGGGGTGATCAGGGAGTCTATATGGAGTGATCAGAGGTTAATAAAGGGTTATTAAGTGACAGGGGGTGTGTGTAGAGTAGTGTGGTGATTGGTGCTACTTACAGAGCTGCCTGTGTCCTCTGGTGGTCGATCCAAGCAAAATGGACCACCAGAGGACCAGGTAGCAGGTATATCAGATGCTGTTAACAAAACAGCGTCTGATATACCTTTCAGGGGTTAAAAAAATCGCATCTACAGCCTGCCAGCGAATGATCGCCGCTGGCAGGCTATAGATCAGCTCATTTACCTTCCGATTCTGTGAAAGCGCGCTCCTGTGTGCGCACGTTCACAGGAAATCTCGCGTCTCGCAAGATGACGCGCCGATGCGTTTACGAGGAACAAACCGACCGCCCGCAGGACGCATCCTTGCGTTAGGCAGTCGGGAGGCGCGGGGGCAAGATCTTAAATTGAAAAATATGAGGAGAGCATCAAATAAGGGACGTGGCCCAGGTCGTGGTGCTGTTGGTGGAGCTCCTGTTGCAGGGAGAGGACGTGGTCGATCTGTGCCAGCTACACGCACAAGTGAAACACCTTCCTCAGGTGCGAGTAGGCGACAAAACCTGCAGCGGTATTTGGTTGGGCCTAATGCTGCTCTACGAATGGTGAGGCCTGAACAAGTACAGGCGATAGTAGATTGGGTTGCTGACTGTGGATCCAGTTCCTTCACATTGTCTCCCACCCAGTCTCCTGCTGAAAGACCACAGTTGGCACCTGCAGCCGAAGTCTATCAGTCTTTCACCTCACCCCCTTGCAAATCAGCCAAGCAGTCTGAGCCCCAAGTCATGCAGCAGTCTCTTCTGCTTTTTGATAAATCTGTTAGCAGGGTTTCCCAGGGTCATCCACCTAGCCCTGCCCCAGAAGTGGAAGAGATTGAGTGCACTGATGCCCAACCACTTATCTTTCAAGATGAGTACATGGGAGGACCATCGCAGCAGGTCTCGAATGATGACGAAACATAGGTGCCAACTGCTGGGGCTTTCGAAAGTGTGTAGACCGACAAGGAATGCAGGGGTGAAGACTGGGTGGAAGATGATGTGGAGGATGATGAGGTCCTCGACCCCACATGGAATCAAGGTCATACGAGTGACCTATGTAGTTCGGAGGAAGAGGCGGTGGTCCCACAGAGCCACCAGCACAGCAGAAGAGGAAGCAGGGAGCAAAAGCGGAGTCGTTGTCCTCTAGACAGTACGCCTCCTACTGCCCACAGCAGCAAGGGACCGAGCACACCAAAGCCAGCTCCAAGGAGTTCCCTGGTGTGGCAGTTCTTCAGTCAATGTGCTGACGACAAGACACGACTTGTTTGCACGCTGTGCCATCAGAGCCTGAAGCGAGGCATAAATGTTCTCAACCTGAGCACAACCTGCTTGACCAGGTATTTAAGTGCAAAGCACGAGCTGCAGTGGAGTAGACACCTCAAAAACCAAGAAAGGTCTCTGGCTCCTCATACTTCCTCTTCTGCTGCAGTCGCGGCCTCTTCATCCACCTCTGGAGTGACAGTGCCACCTGGCACCCCGCAAACGGAAGCGTTCAGCTCTCCATATCCAAAACGCTGGAGAGGAAGAGGAAGTACCCCCCTACCCACCCGCGATCCCTAGCCCTGAATGCCAGCATTTCTAAATTACTGGCCTTTGAAATGCTGTCATTCCGTCTAGTGGAGACAGATAGTTTTAAAGGCCTTATGGCGGTGGCTGTCCCACAGTATGTCGTGCCCAGCCGCCACTACTTTTCAAGGGGAGCCATCCCTGCACAACCAAGTAGGGGACAAAATCAGGTGTGCACTGCGCAACACCACCTGTGGCAAGGTGCACCTGACTACGGATACGTGGACCAGTAAGCACGGTCAGGGCCGTTATATCTCCATAACAGTACACTGGGTAAATGCAGTGGCGGCTGGGCCTGAGGCGGGTAGCAGTTTGGCGCATGTCCTTCCACCACCAAGGATTGCAGGGCGCTTCAGTTTGCCTCCTGTTGCTTCCTCCTCCTTTTCTGCTTCCTCATCCTCTACCAGCTCCTCATCCGGTCAGCGTAACACCTTCACCACCAACTTCAGCACAGCCAGGGGTAAACGACAGCAGGCAGTTTTAAAACTTATCTGTTTGGTGGACAAACCCCATATCGCGCAGGAGCTGTGGACGGGCCTTGAACAACAGACCGATCAGTGGTTTGTGCCAGTCAGCCTCAAGCCCGGCCTGGTGGTGTGGTAGGACTAGCCGGTTTGACGCACATCCCTTGCCTGGCGCATGTGCTGAATTTGGTGGTGCAGAGATTCCTTAAAAATTACCCCGACATGTCAGAGCTGCTGCAGCTCGCCTGTCAGCGCTGCAGCGTAACTTCGGCCTTCCTGCTAACAGCCTCATATGCGATGTGCCCACAAGGTGGAACTCCACTTTGCACATGCTGGCCAGACTATGCGAGCAGCAGCAGGTGATAGTGGAGTTTCAGCTGCAGCACGTACGGGTGAGTTGCTCGGCGGAACAGCACCACTTCACCACCAATGACTGGGCCTCCATGCGAGACCTGTGTTCCTTGTTGCGCTGTTTTGAGTACTCCACCAACATGGCCAGTGCCGATAATGCCGTTCTCAGCGTTACTATCCCACTTCTATGCCTCCTTGAAAAAATGCTCCTGGCGATGATGGAAGAGGATGTGGCACAGGAGGAGGAGGAGGAAGAGGGATCATTTCGTAGGGTTTCCGGCCAGTCATTTCCAAGTGGCTCCGAGGGTGGGTTCCTGCACCCACAAACCCAAGGTACACAATTGTCCAGCCAGGGCACAGTTCAGGAGGATGACGAGGTGGAGGATGAGGAGATGGAGGAGGAACCATGTTCACAGCAGGGTGGCACCCAGACCAGCTCATGGCCATCACTGGTGCATAGATGGGGGGATACAGAGGACACACAGAGGACAGCTTTTCATTGCCTCTGGGCAGCCTGGCACACATGAGCGATTACATGCTGCAGTGTCTCCGCAACGACCGCCGAGTTGCCCACATTCTAACTTGTGCTGTTTACAGGGTGGCCACGCTGCTGGATCCCCATTACAAGGACAACGTACCGTCCTTAATTCCATCACTGGAGCGTGATCGTAAGATGACAGCGGGGGCACAGTGGAAGCACAAGGCGAAGGCAGAGGACAAGGAAGAGGTCGCCAACACAGCTGGGGCACCGCCAGCAACTCAGAAGGCAGGGTTAGCATGGCCGAAATGTGGAAAAGCTTTGTCAGCACGTCACAACAACCAGCACCACCAGCTGATATGAAACGTCTTAGCAGGAGGCAGCATTTCACCAGCATGGTGGAGCAGTATGTGTCCCCTTCAACTTCTGGGTCTCCAAATTGAGCACATGGCCTGAGCTTGCCCTTTACGCCTTGGAGGTGCTGGCCTTCCCTGCAGCCAGTGTATTATCTGAACGTGTGTTTAGCACGGCAGAGGGCGTCATCACAGACAAGCGCAGGTGCCTGTCCACAGCCAATGTGGACAAGCTCACGTTCATTAAAATGAACCAGGCATGGATCCCTCAGGACTTGTCCGTACCTTGTGCAGAATAGACATGTATACCGACACTAAGCAGCCATTGTTATACTGCAGCGCAATTGCTCATGTTTGTATTTTGGATATTTCACACTCTTTTGAAGTGTACCTTAAATTTACAAAATTTTATTAAAACCAAAAACCTGTGTTGGCTATCTCGTCCTCCTCCACCGCCACTTCCACCTACTCCGCTACGTCCACCGCCTCCTCAAACTGCTACTCCATTTGGAACTCCACCTCATAAATCAAATTTTTTTTTTGTTTGTGTTTTATTTTATATCATTTCACTACTTTGTAATTTACATAAATTTTTGTGTGTATAGTACCACTGCTATACCTAGTAGACCGGTAAAAAATAAAAATAAAAATTCAGTTAGATTTTATGGTGAAATTAACAAATTTTTGGGTGTATAGTACCACTGCTATACCTAGTAGACAGGTTAAACAACAACAAAAAAAAAATTGTCATTTATTTTTTCGGGTAAAATTAACCAATTTTTGGGTGTATAGTACCACTGCTATACCTAGTAGACAGGTTAAAAAAAAAAAAAAGTCATTTACATTTTAGGGTGAAATTCACTAATTTTGGTGTGTATAGTACCACTGCTATACCTAGTAGACCGGTAAAAAAATAAAAATAAATTGTCAGTTACATTTTATGGTGAAATTAACAAATTTTTGGATGTATATTACCACTGCTATACCTAGTAGACAGGTTAAACCCAAAAAAAATTGTCATTTAATTTTTCGGGTGAAATTAACCAATTTTTGGGTGTATAATACCACTGCTATACCTACCGTAGTAGGCCGGTTAAAAAGTAAATAAATTGTCATTTACATTTTAGGGTGAAATTTACCAATTTTGGTGTGTATAGTACCACTTCTATACCTAGTAGACCGGTAAAAAAAAATAAAAAAATTGTCAGTTACATTTTATGGTGAAATTAACAAATTTTTGGGTGTAATATACCCCTCCTCTACCTAGTTAAAGCCTAATAAATTTCTATAATTTTTCTGTTACATTCTTGGGTTGACATTATACAATTTTAGACATGAATAAACACCTGCTATGCATAGGTGACAGGAAATAACATTTAATAAATTATTCAGTAATTAATGCACATCACATCCTTTCATTCAATGCTTAAACTTTGAAAAGTTGTCACACTTTTATGCTTTAATAATTTCTCCCATCTTTCAACTCTAATTTTAAATTTGAAAAAATGAATCCTCCCTTGGATGTGGTCTCTCTTTCTCACGCTCCCTCTCTGGCCTGCAACCCTGATTCCCCTCCACCCGTGATCACCATTGTAGGCACATAAAAGAACATCGAAAGTTGATAGAGCAGATATCAAATTGGATTGTGAACATCACGGGGACGTGTGACATGGTGGGGCAGTAAGTGTGCACACGCCTACACGAACTGACTGACAGGGGCCAGCCCCTGCAACTTCTGGGTCTCCAAATTGGGCACATGGCCTGAGCTTGCCCTTTACCCCTTGGAGGTGCTGGCCTGCCCTGCAGCCAGTGTATTGTCGGAACATGTGTTTAGCATGACTGGAGGGGATTATCACAGGTTATATTTCCCAATGTTTTGGGGTGTACCCTAATTTTAAAAATAAAATTTAAAACCAAAAACCAGTGTAGGCTACCTCCTCCTCCACCGCTGCTTCCACCTACACCGCCACATGTAAGCAGAAATGGAGTATAGGTGTGCTCAACCCCATCACACCTAGCACGGACCACGCCGAGAACCACAGCGTTACTTGAAAATAGGATGAAAAAGGTCCAGCTTGGTTAAAAATATGACCTTTATTTTTCAGTGCGATTAAGAGCCAGTTACAGTCCAGTCTATGCGTTTCAAATCAGAGACAATAGAGATCCTTACTCATGAGTAAGGATCGCTATTGTCTCTGATCCGAAACGCATAGACTGTACTGTAACTGTCTCTTAATCGCACTGAAAAATAAAGGTAATATTTTTCTTCCTACACCGCCACATCCACTGCTTCCTCAACCTCCTACTCCATATGGACCTGGTCCTCCTAGATCAAGATTATTATTTTTTATTTTTACGTATTTTATGTTATTTAAAGTAATTTCCCTATCCACATTTGTTTGCAGAGCACTTGCCATGCTCTTAACCATATTTTGATGCCATTTGCAGCCCTCTAGCCCTTTCCATGACATTTTTACAGCCATTTTAGTGTTCAAAAGTTCGGGTCCCCATTGACTTCAATGGGGTTCGTGTTCAGGGTCAAGTTCGGGTCCCGAACTCGAACTTTTTTCCGAAATTCGGCCGAACCCGTCGAACCCGAACATCCAGGTGTCCGCTCAACTCTAATCACTATGCTCGGCACATGGCGGTACTTGGCTGAGTACCGCATGTGCTCGAGCGCAATGCTCGAGTCTCCTCCCCACATTTTTCACGGCTGCTAAGCATGCAATGAACGTGCAGGTAAGTACTGCCCTCACTGTAATGCCAGTAGCCATGTTGGCTACTGGCATTACAGTGATTGGCTGGCCGTAACGTGTCACCAGGTGCTATATAGCACCCAATGACGCGTGTTCGGCTCATTCTAGGTCAGGGAGAGCTGAGGATAGGAAGGGATAGATAGTGTAGGGAATGCAATCAGATATTATAAATGTACAAAAATGTTTCAGAGACTCAAAAGTCCTTGTAAGGACTATTGTGTATGACAGCAGCATTATATTTTTGTAGTGCAACCTGTGCTAAATTGCTCAGTGTTAGGGAGAGCTGTGCAAAGGAAGGGACAGACAGTGTAAGGAGTGTAATAGGAAGATTTTTATACAAAAAACTTTTCAGAGACCAAAAAGTCCTTTGTGAGTGACAGCCGCAATATATATTTTTAGCGCATCCTGCGCTAAATACCGTGTAATAGTCTGCTCCGTACAGTTAAATTATACACTCCACATCTCCTGTTTAAAGTGTGCACATTAGTGTTGAGCGAGCACCAAAGTGCTCGTGTGCTCTGGCCGAACACATCAGAATGCTCGTATGTTCTATCACTGAGTAATTACTCAGCTTTTCCAGTGTCAGATATCATCCTAGTGTAGATCGCGAATATTCTAATCGCAAATTTTTATTGCGAATTTTCCATGCAATAGGCTACACTAATAAACTTGTCATAAGACTCACTCTAATATTCTTGTCAGAAGACTATGAAACCAATAGATGGCGCTATTGAGTTATGAACAGTGCCCTCTATTGGTTTCATAGTCTTCTGACAAGAATATTAGTCTTGTCATAGGACTGTGAAACAAATAGAGGGCGCTGTTTATAATTTAATAGTTCCATCTATTGGTTTTCATAGTCTTTTGACAGCTGAAAAACAAGGCAGATTCTGCTCATTTGCATGTCTTTCCCATATGCCCATGTTTATGCAAATTAGTTTTTACATGACAAAACTGTATAGAAAGATTATTGAATATTATGAACTTTTTGTCGCCCTAATGATATTGATCTAGGTGTGCAGGTCCACCCAAGCCATCCAACAAATGCAAAATAACTTTGAGGTTTACTGGTTCTCAGTCAGATGAGAGCTGGTTTGGAATATCTCAGAGTGCACAAGGCTGCCATTGTAAGGTAAGCTGGCTGTTATCTGTCTCATGGATAGATTAATGGCTTGTACATACCTGGCTTTTGGCATATAGTTTTTGTGTGGTTGTCTATTGTATGTTGTACATAATAAGAGTCTAAGACGCATCCAGCTATTCTCTTAATGCTGTTTCCAAGCCATTTTGATGGGGTTTCTATCAATTTCATTAACGTAGGCTTTACTTCAATAGCAATTATCCTGGTGATAGATTCTCTTTAAAATTCCTCTACAGCAGTGAAAATAAATGGCTGGGTTGTTATGGAAACCTGAAGTAAAACTGTATGTGGAGGCTGAAGGACCTGAGAGCTTCTATTGGCTGATAAGGGTCATGTGACCAAGCTTCTATTGCAAGCAAGAAAATATTGGAATCCTCTGATGCAGAGATGCAATAAACATAAAGCAATATGATGGGGATTGCCTCTGCTGTACCTGGGTCCTTCCAAGCTTCCTCCCTTAGATTTGATTGTAATTTTTTTATTTATTTGAAAATCAAACAATAGTATATAACCAATATACAATAAGGAAATTGTGCAAAAATAGAAAGCATAGAACATAGTAAATGTTTAACAGAGCGAATGACTAAAAATGGTGTACAAAAGTTAAAATAATGACGCATATCATACTGATACTGCATCTATACTGATGTTATTATACCCTAAATCCATTAACTCCTACCAAATGGCAGTCCACATTCTCAGAGACAGCCTAATGGTGATAATTTAAGAACCATTCTATACATTTGAAATAATTTCTCAATTTTTGATAAAACTTCCAAACATTGCATAAATGATCTGATGATAAGATCTGGCAATCTTCTTATTTAAAAAGTTTTCTGCTTAAAAAGTATAAAACAGCAACATTTGATGTGTTAGCCAGTGAAACTTACTAAAGGATGGGTGCTCCTGCAATTTGATGGTGCATCAGAGCACTTCTCAAAATCTCTTCTCATTCCCCATCATTCCATCACAAACCCTTACCATTTTTCCACCAAAACCCTGAAACTATTCATTTTTTGGCATAATGAGTGCCCCTTATGAGTGTCCCCTTTTATATTCCACCACATGTCAATTGATGAAAAAGGGTGCATGTGCTATATGAATCTAAACCACACAATGCATACACCCAGAACTTCAGATGGGTAGTAGTAGATAACTTGTGGATCATTACTAATGATGACATTTAAAAAGGCAGCACCACCACAGTCACATAACTGCCAGGAAAAAAATTTGAGTGAATAATAGGCCAGTTTATTTTAGGTGAATGAACCAAGCATGAATAAGGTACACAGGCAACTAAAATGTTTAGCCACAAACACCTACAAACCCTTATAAGGAAAGTATTGTTTATAATCAATTCATTATAAATCAAATAAATTCAAATTCTACATTTACTAGAACCTCAAAGAGAAGGCTGACAATAGCAAAATCTCACCTGCTCAATGCTTGGAAAAACTTTTAAACTTTCATTTCTTTGCTCTGCATTCTCAGCATCAATCAGGTTTTCCACATTAATATTTCCATTTGGTTTCATGTAAGAAAAGTCACCCTCAGCAGAATCTAATGCCACACAGACATTATATGAGTATGGTAAAGGCATTGTTCCATCACTATACATTGAGAATGTCCTTGGATCAATTGGGGGATATAGATTTGTAGTGAGAGAAGAAAAAGCTGGTAATGACTTTGGCTGTCTGCATTTAGAAATAATGACCACCATGACAGTTATTATAAAAAGCAAGGAAATAAGGGCAAGTGTAACAAGTAAATATAGCTGTAAGCTATTTTGAGATCCTTCATCCTTGTGCTGATTGCTAAGTTTAGGAACAACCTGATTAAAGTCATCTACAATTACAAAACTGAGTGTGGTTGTAGCAGAGAGAGTGGGGTTTCCATTGTCCTTTACCATCACCACAACCTTGTAGTTCAACGTGTTCTTTTCCTGAAAGCTGCGTGATGTTCTGATCTCACCTGTGTGCTCACTTATAATAAAATAAGTTGAGTCTGCCATTTGTATAAAGTGGTAAGAGAGCCAAGCATTATGTCCAGAGTCTGCATCCACTGCCACCACCTTAGTTATTAAAGAACCAGGCTCAGACACAAAAGGCACTATTTCAAACACAAGTGACCCACCACTATCTGGTGACGGGTACAAGATTTTTGGTGCATTATCATTCTGGTCAACTATATGGATAATTAATGTAGCATTGCTGCCCAGAGATGGGGATCCACTGTCTGAAGCTGTGATTTCTATGAAAAATTCATTGTTTTGCTCATAATCAAATGATCTTTGAGCATAGAGGACCCCAGTCTCTTTATTGATGGAAAGATAAGATGACATTGATAAAGTTTCTGTAGACTTGCAGGAAATGGTGTAAATTATTTTAGCATTGTCTCCGATATCAGGATCCGAGGCTTGAATACTAAATATTGAGGATCCTGGTAAATTGTTCTCTGGTAAATAAGCAACATAAATGGATTTGGCAAATATTGGTGGATTGTCATTGACATCTAATATCTCCAGTTGTAGACCTTGTTTGCTGGAAAGAGAGGGTGATCCTCTATCTGTAGCGATAATAGTGATATTAAAAGAAGAAGTTTTTTCTCTGTCTATAGCAGTTCTTAAAACAAGTCTATAGTAAGTGTCTGAAGACAATAGGTCAAAGGGAACATGTTCAAGAATTTGACAGTCCACAATAGAATTATCTCCGGAATCGTGGTCATGGAATTCAACCAGAGCTATCATTGTTCCAGGAGCAGAATCCTCTGATAAATGATACGTTAATGAAGTAATAGTTATCTCTGGAGCATTGTCATTCACATCAATGACTTCTACTAGTACCGTACAATGTGCTACAAGGCCTCCTCCATCCTTTGCTTGTATAGGCAATTCATAATTCTCTGTTATTTCAAAATCCAAGTCTCCAATAATCTTGATTTCACCAGAATTTGGGTTGATACTAAATGTTCCTATATGATGAATGTTTCTTGAGGTTTTACTAAAAGAATATATGATGCATTGCATTGATGTCTTCATCATTATCTGTAGCATTTAACACAATCACTGTAGAATTAATCGGGATGTTTTCCTTTAAGGTGACTTTGTACATATCTTGGGTAAATATAGGGGTATTGTCATTAGCATCTATAACAATTATCTTCAATAATGTTGTACCCGATTTGATAGGATTTCCTCCATCCAATGCTGATAGTATTAATTCATGGTTCTCTTGTATCTCTCGATCTAAGGGCTTCTCTAGGACAAGCTCTGGAATTTTACTCCCATCAGTTTTGATAGTCTCAGTAATTGAGAAGTACTGATTATCACTAAGCTTGTATTTTTGCACTGAATTACTCCCAATGTCTGGATCTTCTGCACTTTGTAAAGCAAATCTTGCCCCGGGTGATGTAATCCAAATCAAATTGATCATGATAGAACTGTGGAGAATGATCATTTTTATCCTGAATGTCAAATTTGATCTTAAAATTGCTAAATGGATTTTCAACCATGGCATCAAAGGTTAGATAGCAAGTTTCTGCTCTTCCACACAACGTTTCTCTGTCTATCCTGTCTTTAATATACAGATTTCCATTCTCCAAATTTACATAGAAGTATTTCTCTGAAACTCTGGATACAATCTTCAATTTTCTAGATGAGAGCTGCTTAATATCTAATCCAAGGTCATCTGCAATATTTGCTATAACAGAGTCTTTCATCATTTCTTCTACAATGGAATAATGAATCTGGCCAGAAATTGAATAACAAAGACAAAAAAATAAGACATATACTACTTGCCACCTGAATCCTGTGCATCCTTGTATGTGAGATTTCATCTTCACTGATTATTTCCAATTAATTTCAAGTAAGGCTTTTCCATCCAATGTAAATATTAAAATGAAAAATTATATCCTTTGCTCTTTCACAAGGAGAATCCAGAAAATGGCTGTTTTTTCTTCTTCTGCAGATCACCAATGGATATGACAGAGGAAAATGTCCATGGTTTTCTAGTTTTGCTTTATTCTTCTTGCTGGTTAAATAGCGGCGCTCAGAGGTGAAAATACAGAACTGCAAGATCTTTTAAAATTTAAGCATAACAGCTTTCTTTATTTTTACTAATTTTTCTGAGCAAAAATTTATTTAGTTTTATCTGAATGCTAATAGCATGTCCATTTTTTATATCACTACAAAATAATGGCTTTAAGTAGCCTAATGAACACATTTTTTCCTTTTTTTCTAATATTAAAAATTTATTTTTATAAATACATTTATATAAAGCAAAATGGTACCAATATGCAAATGATAATAGTGTATATAGGAGCAGGATATAACACAGTATACTGTATATAGGAGCAGGATATAACACAGTACAGAGTGCATAAGACAACCGCAGTTCAGATATAACATTTTTAAGTCATATATATTTCATGGAAATGTCAAAAATAGCACTTATAGTACTTAACATGAGAACTATCAAAACATACTAAAATCAGACATAATGGCAATGTAGGAATAATAGCAAAGGTAAAGCCAAACAGTATCAAGGCTATATATTTATTAAAATTCAAATCTTTAGCTAGTACTTTAACTATTTTAGCTAATAATCTATGAAATATGTAGTAAACCTTAACTGCAAAAACAGTGAGGAATAAGTTGTTTTCATAGAGAAGACTATGAACTGCCTCAGTCATCTACTCTTTAGTTGCTACTCCAGGGGCGCAATTGGTCAGCGTGCGGTACTTATAAAGCAGTATCTTTAGTTACTGTACCTGGTTTATAATATATATATATATATATATATATATATATATATATATATATATATATATTATTATTATTACTATACTTAAGGTTATTGTAATAATCTGAAAATCTTCCTCTCGGTTCCTTAAGCTTAAAAGGAATGTATAATCAGAAAATGACCTATCATTTAAATCAAGTTTTTATGCTTATATTATACATTGAAACATCTTGTTCTGTAAAGATCTCTTTTCATCTCATTATTATTACTTCATTATAATCACAGGCAGTATTACAATAATAGATAAAACCTCTAAAGATAACACAAGATCCAACATTCACTAGAGATGGTCACAGCTAATCAACCCCTCCCTGTACAGTTTCCTTCACACAGGTTAAAGAGCATGGGCCAGATTTATCATTAGCTCAGGTCAGAATAATGGAGTGAAAAAGTCCCAAAAAAGTCCCAAACGCTAAAACTGCGCACAAATTTGCGACTTTTTTCTGCTCTGCACTATGCTCGCCAGTTTTCTGAAAGTGGGCGTGTTTTCTTATGTAAATGAATCTCTAGACAGATTTACTATTGGGACTATTTAAAAAAGTCGCAAAAAAGTCGCAAAAAGTCCCAATTTCACTCCAGTGAGGACCATGCTTATCTTATGAGACTTTTTAATAGAACATGCGACTTTTTCATAAAAACGTGCGACTTTTTCGTAAAGATGTGCGACTTTTGTAAAGCTGCTTACTGACGGATAAACTGCTACCGTCAAACCACATTTATTACAGTCTTAAAGGGCCGATCATAAATCTGACTTGGCTAAAACTGACTTTAGCCATATGTGAAAGTGGACTGAGCTGTCAGAGTAATGATAAATCTGGCCCAATGGGTTTACAACAGACTATTGTGTCTAAGGCCCATTTGGCCTCTATGAGCATATCTATGAATGTTTATCAGGAAAGATGACCACCCCTATAATGTATTAAATAGAGAAAACAAAGAGAAAAATCTATTAAAAAAAAAATATTTTACTAGGTTTTAATTGTCAGACAAAGATTTTAGGTGACACAAATAATTTAAGTTAGTTGAGTCTGTAGGGATACAAAATCTATGATTTATGTATAAGGAGTGTGAAGAAACCAATATACATAATATAGGTTCTGCTTGTTCTAACAAACAACTGAATCTTATATTGGAACAAGATATTAATCTGATAAAAATTCTTAATATACCACACTTATTCTTATATTGTTTGGTATATCAAGCAGTCTCATATCCAATCAGGCAAGCGCTGAGCGTAGAAAAACTCATACCACTGTAAATAGCAAACTCAAAATATCAGTCCAAAGCAATATAATATAGCATATATTAAGCAAACATCCTCTACGATCTGTCTGGGATAAAGGATGCCAACTTATAGTAACTGGAGTTTCCAAGTTATAGTTTGGTGCATAAAGTATGCTACTATATATTGTAAGTTGAATCTCATATACAGTTCCACAAGATGAATAGTTTGACTATATATAAAAAGGAAATTAACTTTTGGTGCTGGTCATCCAGACAAAGTTTTGTTCAAGTCTTTTTGTGGGGCTATAAATTGTAAAATACTATAATGTACACTGCTCAAAAAAATAAAGGGAACACTTAAACAACACAATGTAACTCCAAGTCAATCTCACTTCTGTGAAATCAAACTGTCCACTTAGGAAGCAACACTGAGTGACAATCAATTTCACATGCTGTTGTGCAAATGGGATAGACAACAGGTGGAAATTATAGGCAATTAGCAAGACACCCCCAATAAAGGAGTGGTTCTGCAGGTGGTGACCACAGACCACTTCTCAGTTCTTATGCTTCCTGGCTGATGTTTTGGTCACTTTTGAACGCTGGCGGTGCTTTCACTCTAGTGGTAGCATGAGACGGAGTCTACAACCCACACAAGTGGCTCAGGTAGTGCAGCTTATCCAGGATGGCACATCAATGCGAGCTGTGGCAAGAAGGTTTGCTGTGTCTGTCAGCGTAGTGTCCAGAGCATGGAGGCGCTACCAGGAGACAGGCCAGTACATCAGGAGACGTGGAGGAGGCCGTAGGAGGGCAACAACCCAGCAGCAGGACCGCTACCTCCGCCTTTGTGCAAGGAGGAACAGGAGGAGCACTGCCAGAGCCCTGCAAAATGACCTCCAGCAGGCCACAAATGTGCATGTGTCTGCTCAAACGGTCATAAACAGACTCCATGAGGGTGATATGAGGGCCCGACGTCCACAGGTGCTGGTTGTGCTTACAGCCCAACACCGTGCAGGACGTTTGGCATTTGCCAGAGAACACCAAGATTGGAAAATTCGCCACTGGCACCCTGTGATGTTCACAGATGAAAGCAGGTTCACACTGAGCACTTGACAGACGTGACAGAGTCTTGAGACGCCGTAGAGAACGTTCTGCTGCCTGCAACATCCTCCAGCATGACCGGTTTGCCATTGGGTCAGTAATGGTGTGGGGTGGCATTTCTTTGGAGGGCCGCACAGCCCTCCATGTGCTCGCTAGAGGTAGCCTGACTGCTATTAGGTACCGAGATGAGATCCTCAGACCCCTTGTGAGACCATATGCTGGTGCGGTTGGCCCTGGGTTCCTCCTAATGCAAGACAATGCTAGACCTCATGTGGCTGGAGTGTGTCAGCAGTTCCTGCAAGACGAAGGCATTGATGCTATGGACTGGCCCGCCCGTTCCCCAGACCTGAATCCAATTGACCACATCGGGGACATCATGTCTCGCTCTATCCACCAACGTCACGTTGCACCACAGACTGTCTAGGAGTTGGCAGATGCTTTAGTCCAGGTCTGGGAGGAGATCCCTCAGGAGACCGTCCGCCACCTCATCAGGAGCATGCACAGGCGTTGTAGGGAGGTCATACAAGCATGTGGAGGCCACACACACTACTGAGCCTCATTTTGACTTGTTTTAAGGACATTACATCAAAGTTGGATCAGCCTGTAGTGTGTTTTTCCACTTTAATTTTGAGTGTGACTCCAAATCCAGACCTCCATGGGTTGGAAAATTTGATTTCCATTTTTTTATTTTTGTGTGATTTTGTTGTCAGCACATTCAGCTATGTAAAGAACAAAGTATTTCAGAAGAATATTTAATTAATTCAGATCTAGGATGTGTTATTTTTGTGTTCCCTTTATTTTTTTGAGCAGTGTATGTTCAGAACTATGCCTTTTAAGCTTTTTAACGCACAACATACTCTCTTAATGAAGAAAACTGTGTTTTTTGTAAAAGCTCTATAAAGAATAATTTAGATAATCGGGTGTTCAGCTGAAGTACTCTGCACAATTTGGTCTTACATCAAATCAATAGAATATATAGTATTTAAGAATTAACTAATATATAATAATATATAGTATTTATGAATACTTGTGTTTCTAAGACCAGTCTTGATACTCTATGCAGAAGTGAGATAAATCTGTTTTCTGCCCATACCAACAGCACTATAAAGAAGAGACAGGTGAGTTGATGTCAGCGGTCTGTCATTTAAAAGTTAAAAGTAAGTGGTTGCCGAAAACCAACATCACAATCATGGCAGACGGGGCCTGGATAAGAGTCCCGGCCACCTGAGAAGAGTCATGGGTTTTCATAAATGTCTGCTTTCCATACCCACTTGCTGATGATTGACAGTCTTCTACCTAGTTTTCTCCCTTTCTCTCTAGAAGAGAACTGCCAACCATCAGCAGATGGTCGGGGAGAGCAGGAGATTATGAATAACCATGACTCTTCTCAAGTAGATTTGACTCTTTTCAAGGCCTGGGCTGCAATGATTATGATGCTAGTTCTCAGCAACCACTTACTTTTAGCTGATGTTTGACACATTACAGAAATCAGAGCATCTGTCACTATTTTATGCTGATTTCAGTGAGATCAACATAGAGTTGATGACAGGTTCCCTTTAAAGGTAGATGCATCTTAGTAATTAGGTATCTCTCTGGCATTCCATATGCCAAATATTCAAAACTTGAGCTTTAATTTAACCTAGTTTATGGTGTATATTTTAGCAGATTCTCTAAGCTACAATCCTCACTCCAAAAATGAGATAAGCAGCAGAAAATGGACAACTTATTATGCAAATGGTAAATCTCGACCCACCAGAGGATCCTTTGGAACTTTCAGTTACATTACAAATCAAACACTTATTGGGGCTCAACCTTAAAGGGAATATGTCATCAAATAATGAGCTATTGTTTACATTGTATTATGTTAAACATATTTTTTTTAAATTTTTTTGATGAGTTTTGCTTTAATTTTTGTCACTATCTATATTCAGGGCCTAATAATTTGTCAAGAGTACTTCATGTTATGTATCGGTAGCATTTCAGTAGCTATCACGTTATTATCATGGCCAGAATTGAACTCACATACTGTATATCAACTCTGAATAGATAGCAAAGGGTCTACAATTTATAATAGGTGGTATGACAGCTTATTTACTTCCTCTTGACCTCTGCACAGAGTTTAACTCAATTCAATTAGGTTATGTTTCTGTGTATCAGGATCTGTTTATCTTGTTCTGTCATACTATGTATTTGTTTTATTTTCTGAGCAGCACATTACTATTATTCGGACATATTTATATTAAGACATTGTCATAATAAGACATTTTATATGCAAAGTACAGTATTCCCAGCAGGCATTAGATATGCAACAATTATTAAGAGGAAAATAGACCTGTGTATCTTTGTAGGTCCATTCTCCAGAACTGAAACCTATATCAACATGGTTCCTGGTGCAGATCTCTGGTGTCATTCATGTTAGCTTCCTAGCATACATTAAATGGCCTAGGTTAGTAATGCACCCAGCATTGTTTTGCTACTTTTTTGGAAATGAAGGAAATGGTATGCAAATTCCCCAAAAAGGTGCAAGTGAGGCATGCTCAAAACTTTGCAACTTTCTGACACCGCTATTCTGGTGTACAAGGGTTGATAAAAGTTCTCCATGGTGTTTGTATTATAATCTGTATAAACTAAAGCCTTTTTTATACCTATCCTAATTTATGAAGTTATGATCATAACTTATACAATTAATGCCCTATTATTTCACTGGCTGACATATGTTTTCTAACTGTTATGTGTGTTAAAATGTGTTTTTACTTGTTATCACAATAGTTTGTCAGCTATGACTAGAGATGAGTGAATCGAAGTTGACAAAGTGGCATTCGATCAGAATTTCAGGAAAAATTCGATTTGCACCGAGTCCATATTTCCTCACGCTTCATGATAACAAATCACAGTTTTTCCTAAAATGGCTGCTGCATGTGTTAGGACAAGGAGCAAGGAACTCTGGGAATGAGGAATCACCCACAATGTCATGCATGCAGCCAATCAGCAGCCAGCCAGCACTGTGATGTCACAGCCCTATAAATAGCCTCAGCCATCTTGGATTCAGCCATTTTCCAACGTACTTAGTACAGTGAGAGATGTTGACAAGCGCTAAGGACAGTGCTAGGAAAGACTTGAAAAACTTATATTTTGCTCAATAGAAGTTCAGGGAAAAAGGATTAGACGTGTAGGGAGATGTAGGGGAGATACTGCTGCCACATCCACACTATGTCACCTTGCCACTCTGTGGTCTCCTGATACCACCTCCACACTATGTCACCTTGCCACTCTGTGGTCTCCTGATGTTGCTGCCACCTCCACACTATGTCACCTTGCCACTCTGTGATCTCTTGATTCTGCTGCTACCTCAACACTATGTCAACTTGCCACTCTGTGGCCTCCTGATGCTGCTGCTGCCACCTCCACACTGTAATTGTGCCATCCTGTGGCCTCCTCCTGATGCTGCTGCCGCCACCTCCGCAATCTGTCATTGTGCCACTCTGCGATCTCCTGATGCTGCTGCCACCTCCACACTATGTCACCTTGCCACTCTGTGGTCTCCTGATGCTGCTTCTACCTCCACACTATGGTCACCATGCCACTCTGTGGTCTCCTGATGCTGCTGCCACCCCCACTGTCATTGTGCCACCATATGGCATCCTCCTGATGCTGCTGCCTCCACTTCTACACTTTGTCATTGTACCACTATGTGGTCTCCTGATGCTGCTGCCACCTCCACACTATGTCACCTTGCCATTCTGTGGCCTCCTGATGCTGCTGCTGCCACCTCCACACTGTCATTGTGCCACCCTGTGGCCTCCTCCTGATGCTGCTGCCGCCATCTCCACACTCTGTCATTGTGCCCCTCTGCAGTCTCCTGATGCTGCTGCCACCACCACACTATGTCACCTTGCCACTCTGTGGTCTCCTGATGCTGCTTCCACCCCCACACTGTCATTGTGCCACCCTGTGGCCTCCTCCTGATGCTGCTGCCGCCACCTCCACACTCTGTCATTGTGCCACTCTGCAGTCTCCTGATGCTGCTGCCACCTCCACACTAGCTTTCCACACAACCTTGCCACTCTGTGGTCTCCTGATGCTGCTGCTACCTCAACACTATGTCAACTTGCCACTCTGTAACCTCCTGATTCTGCTGTTGCCACCTCCACACTCTGCCATTGTGCCACTCTGTGGTATCCTCATGTGGCTATTGCCACTCCACACTGTCATTGTGCCACCCTGTGGCCTCCTCCTGATGCTGCTGCTGCCGCCATCACATCCACACTTTGTCATTGTGCCCCTCTGTTGCCTCATCATGCTGCTGCCACCTCCACACTGTCATTGTGCCACTCTGTAGCCTCCTCCTGATGCTGCTGCCACCTCCAGACTCTGTCATTGGGCCACTCTGTGGTCCCCCTCATGCTGCTTCCATATCACCACTATGTCATAGGGCCACTGTGGACTGCATTCTGTTCCCACCCTCCCCACTTCATGACTGGGCCACTATTTTGTCTTTTGGCCTGGCTGATATTATCATTTATTTGACCCTTCTTCTGATCTGTCAGAAGGAAGGAAAAATGAGAAGAACAAAGGATCCTGTCTATGTAAAAGCTGTAAGGCCTGCATGACATGGTCCCTATTTTGCATCAGAATTGGCTTATGATTTGGTAGCCAAAAGCAGGAGTGGGTCCAAAACACAGAAGACATGCAAATATTCCATTCATGTGTCATCTCTGTTTTGGATCCATTCCTGTTTTTTTTGGAGCTTTAGCAATATTGATGGATTACTGACAAATGCTGACTGAGTGAAGGCGGATGCTCCACAGACAGGATCAGTTTTTTGGAGGATATTGTTCTGATGGCTCAGAGTAAGGGCAAAATAATCAGTGATGTCAACACAAACTTACTGCTGACACCCTTTCCACTTTGCCAGGGGGGCTTTTCTTGTATAAGCATTTAATAGAAAAGGTTCTGTAGACATCTATGTGGAATCAGCTGCTGATGGTGTAAAAGGAGTGCGCTTCTTCACACTAACATTGACCTATAAGGCTGAGTTCACACTTGAGTTATTTAGTCAGTTTTGGCCCCATAACTGCCCAAATAAGTGAAGTGTGCAGTGATTCTAAGCGTGACACCTGTCATCTGCATGTCATAATGACTCACAGTATTGTTTCACTACCATAGCAGACTTCCTATGCATGTTACTGCAAGGCACAGTGTTCTACACCACTTTAAAGGCTCTCTGCAGCCAGGAAATAGCTGTTTTTAACGCGATTCGCCACGAATAAATTTGGATTGAACCAAATGTTTTTTTAATAATTTGGCGAACCGGCCAAATTGAATTTTTGAGAAATTCGCTCATCTCTAGCTTTGACCAAGAGATTATTGCTCGAAACACATAAGCAAAGTATAAATGATATAATAAACAGCCATGTTGACACTGGATATTTTAAATATACTTTGGATACCAATCACAACTTAATATTCTAATATTCTAGTCTAAAGTCTCACCTAATCAGTGCTTGGTGCAGCTTCATTGAAAAGTTCAGTTCCTTCTTCTGCATTATCAACATCAATCAGGTTTTCCATAGGAACATTTCCTTTTGGTTTCATATCAGAAAAGTCAACCTCAGCTGAATCTAATGCCACACAGACATTATAAGAGTATGGAAAAGGCAATGTTCTATCACTATACATGGAGAATGTCCTTGGATCAATTTGAGGATATAGATTTGTACTAAGAGAAGACAAGGTTGGTACAGATTTGGGCTGCTTACATTTGGAAATAATGACCACCATGACAATTAATATAAAAAGCAAGGAAATAAGGGCAAGTGTAACCACTAAGTATAATTGTAAGTGATTTTGAGTTTCTTCGACTTTCGGTAAGTTGCTAAGTTGAGGAACAACCTGTTGAAAATCATCTGCAATAACAAGACTGAGAGTGGTTGTTGCAGAGAGAACTGGGTTTCCATTGTCCTTTACCATCACAACTACCTTGTAATTTAGCATATCTTTTTCTTGAAAGCTGTGTGCTGTTCTGATCTCACCTGTGTGCACACTTATCATAAAATGAGTTGAGTCTGAAACTTGTATAAAGTGGTATGATAGCCAGGAATTATGTCCAGAGTCTGCATCCACTGCCACCACCTTAGTTACTAAAGAACCAGGCTCAGAGACAAAAGGCACCATCTCAAACACGGGTGACCCAACACTATCTGGTGATGGGTACAAGATTTTTGGTGCATTATCATTCTGGTCAACTATATGGATATGTAATGTAGCATTGCTACTCAGAGATGGGGATCCACTGTCTGAAGCTGTGACTTCTATTGTAAACTCATTATTCTGCTCATAATCAAATGATCTTTGAGCATAGAGGACTCCAGTCTCTATATTAATAGAAATATAAGATGACATTGATAAAGTTTCTGTAGCAGTGCTGGAAATGGTGTAAATTATTTTAGCATTTTCTCCGATATCAGGATCTAAGGCTTGAATACTGAATATTGGAGCTCCTGGTAAATTGTTCTCTGGTACATAAACAACATAAGTAGATTTTGTAAATATAGGTGGGTTGTCATTAGTATCTGCTATTTCTAACTTAATTCTTCTTCACCTGAAAAGAGGGGGTGATCCTCTATCTGTAGCTATAATAGTGATATTATGAGAAGAAGTTTTTTCTCTGTCTAAAGGAGTTTTTAGAACAAGTCTATAGTAAAGATCTGAAGATATTAAAGTAAAGGGAAGATCTTCAAGAATTTGGCAGTCAACTTCTGCATTGTCTCCAAAATCTTGATCATGAACTTCAATCAGAGCTATCATTGCTCCAGGTGCAGAATCCTCAGAAATAGGAGAAGACAATGAGATGACAGATATTTCAGGAGAATTGTCATTCAAATCAATAACTTCTACTAACACCTTACAATGTGCTACCAGACCTCCTCCATCTTTTGCTTCTACAGACAATTCATAATCTTGTGTTTTTTCAAAATCCAAGTCTCCACTGATCTTGATTTCTCCAGTATTTGGATTTATATTAAATATTTCTGTATGATGGATGTTTGCTGAGGTTTTAATGAAAGAATATGTGATCTTTGCATTGATCCCTTCATCATTGTCTGTCGCATTTAAAACAATCACTGTAGAATTAATTGGAATGTTTTCCTTTAAGGTGATTTTGTACATATCTTGGGTAAAGATAGGAGAATTGTCATTAACATCTACAACAATTATCTTCAGTAATGATGTACCAGACCTGACAGGACTTCCTCCATCTAGTGCTGTTAGTATTAATTCATGGGTGTCTTCTGTCTCTCGATCTAATGTCTTTTCTAGGACAAGCTCTGGAAATGTACTTCCATCTGTTCTGATATTATATTTAAGTGTAAAATACTGATTATCACTAAGCTTGTATGTCTGCACTGAATTACTACCAATGTCTGGATCTTCTGCACTTCGTAATGCAAATTTTGTGCCTACCATTGTAAATTCAATTAATTGTAAAACAGTTTTATCATGAAAAAACTGTGGAGAATTATCATTTATATCCTCAATGTCTACTTTAAATTTAAAATTATGAAGAGGATTTTCAACTAGAACATCAAAGGTTAGGAAGCAGAAGGCTGCCCTTCCACACAATGTTTCTCTGTCTATCCTGTCCTTAATATAAAGATTTCCATTATCTACATTTACATAGAAATATTTCTCTGAGGCTCTGGATACAATTCTAAGTTTTCTAGATGAGATCTGCCTAATATCTAATCCAAGGTCATTTGCAATATTTGCTACAATAGATCTTGTCCTTAGTTCTTCTGCAATGGAGTAATGAATCTGACCAGAGACTGACTGACAGAGCCAAGAAAATAAGAAACATATTACTTGCCACTTGAATCCTGTGAGGCCATGTATACAAGATTCTATCTTGCCCATCCTGAGTGAATATTTTCAGTGAATCAAGTCTTTATAATCCAATGCAAATGTTACACAGAGAAACTGTTAATGGTATCCATAATTCTCATGTTAAATTATATTCTTAGTTCTGTTTCCAGGAGAATCCAGAAAATGTCTGTTGCTGTCCCTGCAGATCAGCAATGTATGTGGTTGTATGTGGTATAAGAAAATACCAGTGAATTTGTAGTTCTGTACGCTTCTCCTAACTGATTAAACAGCGGCGCTCAGAGGTGAAAATTTAGAACTGCAATCTCCTTTTTATCTTACAAAATAAAATATTTGAAGTCTCAAAATAGTTTATTATTGTTCTTTATATTTTAAACTTTAATATATATATTTTTTTATTAATGTTATCACTTAACCAATGCTGCAGTTTCTTATCAGTGAATTTGAAGAGTTTAAAACACTGAATGGCAGACATTCTGTATTTTATTTTCATAAAAATTGTATGGATCATTAAGAGTTAGCGACATGAATTGCTGGATTTGGATATTAACGGCTTTCAATATACTGCATGAATACAGAGCAAACTTTAACTAGATACATATTGGATCACAGTTATTAAAACTGTTCAACAGGAAAAACTGGGCTCTGTACAACCAATCTGAGCTTAGCTTTCATTTTTGAAATAACAAATACTCCTTAGCAGAGCTACTTTGGGTTAAAAATGTTCTAGTTAGTTTAACCATACCTCCACAATAATAGTCAATCGTGCCTACAAAAGACAGAATCTTTAAAATCTTAATTAAAACCACAAATAAATAACAATAACATTCTCGCAAAATTAGTAAAACATTAGCACAGTCACAATTCTATCCAAGTTCACAGCCCTCCATAATAGTACCCATCTCTTGCAAATAAATGAATGAAGCTCAAGTGACTTTGAGGCTCTATACACTTTTTTCCAATACACAGGTTTTATTGTGGAGGACTGTGAACCTAGACAGAATTGTACCTATATTAAAGTTTTACAATTTTTAGAAAGCAATATTGTTGTTTACTTGGTGTTTTAATTAAACATTCTGAGGTTCTATCTTTGTTTGATATAATTTCTGAAATGTCTATGTGTCCCTGACAATGCTGTGTTTCTGACAAGTTTGTGGGTACCATGTCCAAAAACAGGGATTATAGAAGTAGAGACAAATGTAAAAGAAATATTGGGTGAGCTTTTGGACTTACACATTTTCAAACTCAATATACCCTGTGTGGTGTAATAGGCACCTTGAACGATAAAATATTATATGACTTTTAAAATAATACTGTACAATATTTTTTTACAAATTGTATAAAATGATTGCAGGATATGATCTATCTGTGAATGAAATTATGTCTCGTAATAGATGCTGCCGCACTACTCTCCATGCTGTTGCCTCTATGTTTCTGTCTAGTGCTCTAGCTTTTGTCACCTTAGGGTGTGCAAATGCTCATCTCCAGCCTTTTAAAGAGCCAGTGTACATACTTCCAAATCCTTCCCTTCCTGACTAGTGGTTTCTGGGTACTTAATTTACCCTTTCCAAGCAGATTGTGCCTCAGCTAGTTGGTCTCGCAGATTCCTGGACCGTCGATAGGAAAACAACGGGAGATGTTTGAACTCTGGAACATCCCTACCCAATATGTTCCAATGTTTCCTGATGATCTTATTGATAGAAGGACTCAATTCATTGTATACAGAGACTAATGGGATTCTATCTGGTTTCTGAACCGTTCTATGTTTGGACAGAATGTCATTCCTATCAAGGCTGCATACTCTGTCTCTGTGTTCAGCCAGCAATCGATAGGGATAACCCCTGTCCCGGAACTTAGTTGTCATAAAATCTAGGGCAGGATCAAGTTTGCTTCGATCACTCACTATGCGCTTTCTTCTGAGGAATTGGGAAAATGGAAGCGACTGAATCATTTTTCTAGGGTGAGAACTATTATAACATAAGACTGTGTTAGTATCTGTGGGCTTCGTGAAAAATTCAGTGTGCAATGTACCCTCATTGTAAAGCACCCTGGTGTCCAGAAACTGGATCTCAGTGTTGGAATGTACAAGTGTAAATTGCACATTCTCATCCTGATTGTTCAAAAACATGAAACTACAGCAGTTGGGCCTCAGTGCCACTCCAGATGAGGAAGATGTCGTCAATGTATCGCCACCACCTCAGGACATGTCTGAAGTGGTGGGATAGATAGACGACATCCTCCTCAAAGCATCGCATGAATTTATTTGCGTATGTCGGGGCCACATGGGACCCCATCGCCACACCGCATAGTTGTAAATAAAAAACATCCTGAAAGAGAAAATAATTGTATCGCAAAATAATATTCAGCAATGTAATGATGAAGTCTGATGCTTGAGCAGTATACGTTGACAATCTAAGCATCCTGATAACAGCTGAAATGCCTCTTTCATGTACAATTGAGGTATATAGCGAAGTTACATCAAAGGAGGCAAGCAATACAGGGGGGGAGTGAACTAAGTCCACCTCTCCAAGTTTAACCAGGAAGTCTGACGCATCCTGTATGTAGGAGCTGCCTCCTACTGAATAATGTCGCAGAACCTTATCCAAAAAATGGATATGTTGCTGAAGATAGACTCAGAGCCCGAGACAATGGGACGTCCAGGAGGATCAACCAGGGTCTTGTGAATCTTGGGCAGCACATACAGCACAGGAGTGACAGGATGCGCTACCTCAAGATAATCAGGCAAGTCCCCGTCGATTGTCTCAGACGCCACAGCGTCAACCAGGCATTTACGTATAATCCCTGCGATCTCAAATTTGGGGTCAGTATCCAATTCCTTATAGACCTCCTGGTCCCCCAGTTGCCTCATTATTTCTTGGACATACTTGCTTGTGTCCATGACAACGACCGCACCCCCCTTGTCGGCCGGCTTCAAAGTAAGGGTGGGGTCAGATCTGAGTGTCTCCAGTGCTTCAACTTCAATGCTGGTCAAGTTGGGGTGTCCGAAGTCAAGGCCCCCCCAACAGGAGGACCTGAGTTCAGACACCCCGCTTGACCGCACAAATATAGGCTTCCACTGCTGGTTCATATACAACTGGTGTAAAATCACTTTTTTGGAAGAGATTGAGAGACCCAAGCATGAAATCACTAGTCTGTGGTCTCGCAATCCTTTCTTTGTCACAAAACCATACTTTAAGTTTGATACGGCGAAAAAATGAATGTAAATTAGACTCAAGCTCAAACCAGTTCATATGTGAACTGGGACAAAATGACAGCCCTTTAGACAAAACACTCACTTGTGAGGGAGTTAATATTTTAGAGGACAAATTCACCACAGTCACTTTTTCTTCCTCAGATGTCCCCTGGTCACAGAGGGTCGATTGCGGTTGCTGCGTAGTTTGCCAATTCCTGGAGTGTCTACATCCACCCCTCCTGATGCGACGTCGTGCTGCTCCTGCATCTGTGAGCTGTTGTCTAAAAAAGGCTTGTCCTCAGGTGTAGATATCTGTATATTCTTCCTCCTTTTCCTAACATCCCTCTGTTGGGTATGACCATACCTCTCCGTTTGCCAAATATATACATTGCCATTTTTTATAATCCTCAGTGTCTCTGTGCCATTTAACTCATTTGTTTTCCTCTATCATGGTTTTGGTCAGGGGCGTACATAGAAATCATTGGGCCCCATAGCAAGAATCTGAATTGGGCCCCTTAACACCGCCCACTACCTTGGCCCATCCCACCTCCTGCCCTGGCTCCTCCCCTGCCACACCCCATTTGCCAATAAAGAAATGTATACATGACCTACTGAGGACTCCAGCATAACGCAAACCGGACGGATCCGTTATGCAGACCCTAGACTTCTATTATGACAGAATGAATAATGGAATGCCTATAAAGCTGCCTATAAAGGCATTCAGTTATGCATTCCGTCATGGAATTGCATTATGGTCCATGGTAACGGAATCCATAATGCAATTCACTATTTACCACCAAACGAAGCGTGAACGAATTTTAAAATATGAAATTTGCTCATCTCTAATTATGAACAGACTGCTGGCGTTTTTATTTGTGTTTTTGAGGTGACAGGTTCCCTTTACCAGCAAGCAGAGTTCATGGAGGGGGGTGGCACATTCCTGAGTCCTCTATGAGCCTACAGTACCGCCACCCCCACAGGAACTCTGCTTGCTGCTGCCCTCAGAAAATCCTATACATGAAGTTCTGGAACTGGAACGTTTTATACAGTCTCTATTAGCACAAGCGTAATTAGAAATGACTGGGCCCCACAGGAAATTTTTGAATGGGCCCCACAGGAAATTTTTGAATTGCCCCCCTCCCAGCTGTCCGGCACCTCTGACAGCAGAGACACTTGACTTCCCTAATACAGTCCAATTATCGTCCAATAGACAAGTCATGGAAATATAGAAAGTATACTGTACTAACCAGAAGACCTTTATTCTTACCTTTACTGTCAAAATATCATACTACAGTATACATATATTTCCATTACTTGTCTTTTGGACGATAATTAGAATTTGGACTGTATTAGGGAAGAAGTCAAGTGTCTCTGCTGGTCAGAGGTGCCAAACAGCTGGGGGGGCACGTTCAAAAATTTCCTGTGGGGCCCACTGCCCAGTCATTTCTAGTTACGCCAGTGCTAAGAGAGACTGTTATTAGTACAGACTGTTATTAGTACAGACATTTTTTTCATTAATGATCCCGGTTGTAAAGATAGTCCTACTGTGTGGACGGGCTGGCAGTGGCACAGGTCCGGACTGGCTGTGAGATGATGGTTTTGGGTGGCACTGGCGTCTGTCGCGGCCGGCGGGCAGGCAGCACAACTCACTCTAAAGTTCTTCCATGCTGGGTGCGCGCCTGCTGCCTGCACTGGCTGGGCCAATCAGCAGCAGGATCTTAACACACTGCTAATGCTGATTGGCCCAGTATGTGAAGCAGTGCAGGCGCAGCAGGCGCACGAGCCGAGGGAGCGCGACTGGGTCCTAGGGAGCGCACAGTCAATGAGAAGTCAGACGGGGGGGGGGGGGGGGCGTGTATTATCGGCGGCGCTGGGAGCCAATTATAAGTGTGCAGACCGCCTCTGAGCCTGCAGTGAGCGCAGTTGCAGGGGGCGGGGCCTTCCGAGCGCTCCGGGCCCCCTGGTGCCGCGGGCCCCATAGCAGTGGCGTACCCTTTGGTATTTACAGTTAAGATCGGCACTTTTGAGTACAAAGAAAAAAATTTGGCTTGAAGTACACACTTCAATACAATTTAATGAGTGTGTAGGGAACCTGGATCAGAAGATTAAGATTTCCCAACTTTATAAAAATTTGCTTATAGCACGATTTGAAGTTATCTCCTCCTCTGGCCAGAGGGCTTGGCAAAATTAATGTCCAATTATCCATCTGGATGACCAGGAGAATGTAACTCTTAATTTGGTTTCACATAATTTTAATCACGTTTTGGTACAGTTTAATATTTTACATAGACTTTATGTAACACCTCTTTGGCTTAATAGATGTGGTGTTAGGAATGATTCCAACTGTCCTAGGTGTGATGTTCCTGAAGTGAATTATTTGCATATGTTCTGGTCCTGTGCAGAGTTGAAACAATACTGGGAGGATATTCATAAATATATTGAGGGTGCGGATCCCCTTTACCGCTGAGTGCTGGATATTGGGCGAGTTAGCTAAGGTGAGCTGTCAGCAATGTAAAAAAAAAAAACTTTTACTTAACCCCTTAGGGACACAGCCTTATTTCACCTTAAGGACCAGGCCATTTTTTGCAAATCTGACCAGTGTCACTTTAAGTGGTGATAACTTTAAAATGCTTTTACTTATCCTGGGGAGACTGGAACTCTTAGGCCCCTTTCACACGAGGGAGTATTCCGCGCGGATGCGATGCGGTAGGTGAACGCATTGCACCCGCACTGAATACCGACCCATTCATTTCTATGGGGCTGTGCACACGAGCGGTGATTTTCACGCATCACTTTTGCGTTGCGTGAAAATCGCAGCATGCTCCTCTTTGTGCGTTTTTCACGTAACGCAGGCCCCATAGAAATGAATGGGGTTGCGTGAAAATCGCAAGCATCCGCAAGCAAGTGCGGATGCGGTGCGATTTTCACGCAGGGTTGCTAGGAGACGATCGGGATGGAGACCCGAACCTTATTATTTTCCCTTATAACATGGTTATAAGGGAAAATAATAGCATTCTGAATACCGAATGCTAAGTAAAACAGGGCTGGAGGGGTTAAAATAAATAAATAAATCATTTAACTCACCTTAATCCACTTGCACGCGATGCCCGGCATCTCCGTCTGACTCTTTTACTGTATAGGACCTGTGGAGAGCATTAACTATAGTTTAAGGACCTGGGATGACGTCACTCCGGTCATCACATGGTACGTCACATGATCTTTTACCATGGTGATTCACCATGGTAAAAGATCATGTGACGTACCATGTGATGACCGGAGTGACGTCATCGAAGGTCCTTTAGCCAGGTCCTAAAGAAAAGAATACAGAAGCAGATGCCGGCTGCGCTATCAAGTGGATTAAGGTGAGTTAAATTATTTTTAATTTTTTTTAACCCCTCCAGTGCTGTTTTACTATGCATTCTGTATTCAGAATGCTATTATTTTCCCTTATAACCATGTTATAAGGGAAAATAATACAATCCACAGAACACCGATCCCAAGCCCGAACTTCTGCGAAGAAGTTCGGGTTTGGGTACCAAACACGCACGATTTTTCTCACGCGAGTGCAAAACGCATTACAATGTATTGCACTCGCGCGGAAAAATCGCGGGTGTTCCCGCAACGCACCCGCGCATTTTTCAGCAACGCTCGTGTGAAAGAAGCCTTAGAGCTTCCTCTGTTCTTCCACCCTTCCCCACGACCCCTCGGAGTGGTGGTGAAGTGAGACGCATCGCAGGGGGGGAGGTTTTAGGGGGGGTAATTAAGGTGGTCCAAAAAAAAATTTGGTAATAATGATGTTTTATATAATTGTTATTGTTGGAAGTCTAATAAAGTTTGTTTAAAAAGAAAAAAAGAGATGGGTTGTTGATCCAGGGAGTTATTCTGATTGCCTGATTGGAGTCGGTATGGAATTTTTACCACTTAAGTAAGAACTCTGAATATGGGGAATAGTCTAACTGAGGATGTGGTAGCAGCAGGAATAGTGGATGGTTTTTATTAAAGACTTAGATTAATTCTAAAATTAAATAACATCAACACTTATGTAAATGTCTAGACATCTGGTTCTCACTCCCCTTCTTTTAATTCTAATCTTCACCCATCTTTGGTTGAACTTAATGGACATTTATTTTTTAACCCATACTATGCAACTTCTGACAGCGCATTCCTTTCAACCCAATTTTTTTTCTTAGTTTTCCTATAGTTAGCAGAGATTTCTGATGTAAAAAAAATATGAATTAACATAAATGCATCAATAAACTGTATGCAACTAGCAAAATTGTGTCCAGTAGGGATGAGCGAACCCGAACTGTATAGTTCGGGTTCGTACCGAATTTTGGGGTGTTCGTGACACGGACCAGAACCCAAACATTTACGTAAAAGTCTGGGTTCGGGTTCGGTGTTTGGCACTTTCTTGGCGCTTTTTGAAAGGCTGCAAAGCAGCCAATCAACAAGCGTCATACTACTTGCCCCAAGAGGCCATCACAGCCATGCCTACTATTGGCATGGCTGTGATTGGCCAGTGCAGCATGTGACCCAGCCTCTATTTAAGCTGGAGTCACGTAGCGCCGCACGTCACTCTGCTCTGATCAGTGTAGGGAGAGGATGCAGCTGCTGCTGTTAGGGCCAGATTAGGCAGGGATTTATTCATCAAAAACACTTACTGAAGTGATCGATCTACAGCTGTGTATCATTCAACTTCTGCTAGTTAATTGCTCACTGTTTTTAGGCTGCCCAGAGTGTTTTTCTGTCACTTTTTTCTGGGGTGATCGGCAGCCATTTTGTGTCTTGTGGTGTGCCAGCACAAGCTGCCACCAAGTCCATTTAACCATCAATAGTGTGTTTTAATTTTTTGGTATATCCTACATCAGGGGCTTGGCTGTGCTTCCTATTTTATTGAGGGGTGAAATACAATTGCCAAAATAGCAGTACCCTAAATCTGGTGTTTCAGCTGTGGCTAGCCAATTGTACTACTGTCTGCTGTCTGGCAAAGGATATATTTTTTTCTGGGTTGAAATACAATTCCCAAATTAGCAATTCCCTAAATCAGTGGTTTCTGCTTTATCAGGCCAAGTTTAAATCTATCCATAAAAGGGTAAATTACATTGAAGGTGCTGATAGGGTCATTATCAATAACTTCACACGCTACCGTGCATCTCCAAGTGTAATTTTGTCCGTAAAGGGATACCGGTCATCCATCCAGGGCCTAAATACTAGGCCTACAATTTATATTCAGCTAAATCCGAGGTTACTGCTGTGGCTGGTCAAGTTATTTAGTGTCCGTCAAAGCACAGTTTTTGTTCTGGTTTGAAATACAATTCCCAAATTAGCAATTCCCTAAATCAGTGGTTTCTGCTGTATCAGGCCAAGTTTAAATCTATCCATAAAGGGGTATATTACATTGAAGGTGCTGATAGGGTCATTCTCAATAACTTCACATGCTACCGTGCATCTCCAAGTGTAATTCTGTCCGTAAAGGGATACCTCTCATCCATCCAGGGCCTAAATACTAGGCCTACAATTTATATTCAGCTAAATCCGAGGTTACTGCTGTGGCTGGTCAAGTTATTTAGTGTCCGTCAAAGCACAGTTTTTGTTCTGGGTTGAATTTCAATTCCCAAATTAGCAATTCCATAAATCAGTGGTTTCTGCTGTAGCAGGCCAAGTTTAAATCTATCCATAAAAGGGTATATTACATTGAAGGTGCTGATAGGGTCATCCTCAATAACTTCACACGCTACCGTGCATTTCCAAGTCTAATTCTGTCCCTAAAAGGGATACCTGTCATCCAGGGCCTAAATACTAGGCCTACAATTTATATTCAGCTAAATCTGTGATTACTGCTGTGCCTGTATTAGTGTAATACGGTACCTAAATAGATAGCCAGATAGTGTTAGGTGCCTGTAAAAAAAGGCCTGAATTTGAATTCAATACATTGGGCCAAATAATTTTTTTCTTATTGTGGTGAACGGTAACAATGAGGAAAACATTTATTAAGGGACGCGGACATGGTTGTGGTGGTGTTAGTGGACCCTCTGGTGCTGGGAGAGGACATGGCCGTTCTGCCACAGCCACACGTACTAGTGAACCAACTACCTCAGGTCCCATTAGCCGCCAGAATTGACAGCAATATTTGGTGGGGCCCAATGCCGTTCTAAGGATGGTAAGGCCTGAGAAGGTACAGGCATTAGTCAATTGGGTGGCCGACAGTGGATCCAGCACGTTCACATTATCTCCCACCCAGTCTTCTGCAGAAAGCGCACAGATGGCACCTGAAAAAAAAGCCCATCAGTCTGTCACATCACCCCCATGCATATCAGAGAAACTGTCTGAGCCTCAAGTTATGCAGCAGTCTCTTATGCTGTTTGAAGACTCTGCTGGCAGGGTATCCCAAGGGCATCCACCTAGCCTTTCCCCAGCGGTGGAAGACATAGAATGCACTGACGCACAACCACTTATGTTTCCTGATGATGAGGACATGGGAATACCACCTCAGCACGTCTCTGATGATGACGAAACACAGGTGCAAACTGCTGCGTCTTTCTGCAGTGTGCAGACTGAACAGGAGGTCAGGGAGGAAGACTGGGTGGAAGACGATGCAGGGGAATGATGAGGTCATAGACCTCACATGGAATAAAGGTCGTGCCACTGACTTTCAGAGTTCAGAGGAAGAGGCAGTGGTGAGACCGAGCCAACAGCGTAGCAAAAGAGGGAGCAGGGGGCAAAAGCAGAACACCCGCCGCCAAGAGAGTTCGCCTGCTACTGGCCACCGCCACCTGGGACCGAGCACCCCAAAGGCAGCTTCAAGGAGTTCCCTGGCGTGGTAGTTCTTCAAACAATGTGCTGACGACAAGACCCGAGTGGTTTGCACGCTGTGCCATCAGAGCCTAAAGCGAGGCATTAACGTTCTGAACCTTAGCACAACCTGCATGACCAGGTATCTGCATGCAAAGCATGAACTGCAGTGGAGTAAACACCTTAAAAACAAGGAACTCACTCAGGCTCCCCCTGCTACCTCTTCTGCTGCTGCCGCCTCGGCCTCTTCCTCCGCCTCGGGAGGAACGTTGGCACCTGCCGCCCAGCAAACAGAGGATGCACCACCAACACCACCACCTCTGTCACCAAGCATCTCCACCATGTCACACGGCAGCGTTCAGCTCTCCATCTCACAAACATTTGAGAGAAAGCGTAAATTCCCACCTAGCCACCCTCGATCCCTGGCCCTGAATGCCAGCATTTCTAAACTACTGGCCTATGAAATGCTGTCATTCAGGCTGGTGGACACAGACAGCTTCAAACAGCTCATGTCGCTTGCTGTCCCACAGTATGTTGTTCCCAGCCGCCACTACTTCTCCAAGAGAGCCGTGCCTTCCCTGCACAACCAAGTATCCGATAAAATCAAATGTGCACTGCGCAATGCCATCTGTGGCAAGGTCCACCTAACCACAGATACGTGGACCAGTAAGCACGGCCAGGGATGCTATATCTTCCTAACTGCACACTGGGTAAATGTAGTGGCGGCTGGGCCCCAGGTGGAGAGCTCTTTGGCGCACGTCCTTCCGCTGCCAAGGATCGCAGGGCAACATTCTTTGCCTCCTGTTGCCTCCTCCTCCTACTCGGCTTCCTCCTCCTCTTCATCCACCTGCTCATCCAGTCAGCCACACACCTTCACCACCAACTTCAGCACAGCCTGGGGTATACATCAGCAGGCCATTCTGAAACTCATATGTTTGGGGGACAGGCCCCACACCGCGCAGGAGTTGTGGCGGGGTATTGAACAACAGACCGATGAGTGGTTGCTGCCGGTGAGCCTCAAGCCCGGCCTGGTGGTGTGCGATAATGGGTGAAATCTCATCGCAGCTCTGGGACTAGCCGGTTTGACGCACATCCCTTGCCTGGCGCATGTGCTGAATTTGGTGGTGCAGAAGTTCATTCACAACTACCCCGACATGTCAGAGCTGCTGCATAAAGTGCGGGCCGTCTGTGCGCGCTTCCAGCGTTCACATCCTGCCGCTGCTCGCCTGTCTGCGCTACAGCGTAACTTCGGCCTTCCCGCTCACCGCCTCATATGCGATGTGCCCACCAGGTGGAACTCCACCTTGCATATGCTGGACAGACTGTGCGAGCAGCAGCAGGCCATAATGGAGTTTCAGCTGCAGCACGCACGGTCAGTCGCACTGCGGAACAGCACCACTTCACCACCAATGACTGGGCCTCCATGCGAGACCTGTGTGCCCTGTTGCGCTGTTTCGAGTTCTCCACCAACATGGCCAGTGGCGATGACGCCGTTATCAGCGTTACAATACCACTTCTATGTCTCCTTGAACACTTAGGGCGATGATGGAAGAGGAGGTGGCCGAGGAGGAGGAAGAGGGGTCATTTTTAGTACTTTCAGGCCAGTCTCTTAGAAGTGACTCAGAGGGAGTTTTTTTGCAACAGCAGAGGTCAGGTACAAATGTGGCCAGACAGGGCCCACTACTGGAGGACAAGGAGGACGAGGATGAGGAGGAGGTGGAGGAGGAGGAGGATGAAGCTTGTCTACAGCGGGGTGGCACCCAACGCAGCTCGGGCCCATTACTGGTGCGTGGCTGGGGGGAAACGCAGGACGATGACGATACGCCTCCCACAGAGGACAGCTTGTCCTTACCTCTGGGCAGCCTGGCACACATGAGCGACTACATGCTGCAGTGCCTGCGCAACGACAGCAGAGTTGCCCACATTTTAACGTGTGCGGACTACTGGGTTGCCACCCTGCTGGATCCCCGGTACAAAGACAATGTGCCCACATTACTTCCTGCACTGGAGAGAGATAGGAAGATGCGCGAGTACAAGCGCACGTTGGTAGACGCGCTACTGAGAGCATTCCCAAATGTAATAGGGGAACAAGTGGAAGCCCAAGGTGAAGGCAGAGGAGGAGCAAGAGGTCGCCAACGCAGCTGTGTCACGGACAGCTCCTCTGAGGGCAGGGTTAGCATGGCAGAGATGTGGAAAAGTTTTGTCACCACTCCACAGCTAACTGCACCACCACCTGATACGGGACGTGTTAGCAGGAGGCAACATTTCACTAACATGGTGGAACAGTACGTGTGCACACCCCTCCTCGTACTGACTGATGGTTCGGCCCAATTCAACTTCTGGGTCTCCAAATTGTCCACGTGGCCAGAGCTAGCCTTTTATGCCTTGGAGGTGCTGGCCTGCCCGGCGGCCAGTCTTTTGTCTGAACGTGTATTCAGCACGGCAGAGGGCATCATTACAGACAAACGCAGCCGCCTGTCTACAGCCAATGTGGACAAGCTGACGTTCATAAAAATGAACCAGGCATGGATCCCACAGAACCTGTCCATCCCTTGTGCAGATTAGATATTAACTACCTCCCCTTAACCATATATTCTTGTACTCCAGGGCACTTCCTCATTCAATCCTCTTTTTTTAATTTTACCATTATATTGCGGGGCAACCCAAAGTTGAATGAACCTCTCCTCTGACAGTGGCCTGTTCCAGTGGTGGGTGACATGAAGCCTTATTCTCTGCTATGGGACCTCTCTCCTCTGTTTGGGTGTCGGGGCCTAAAAATATCTGACAGTTGCCTGTTCCAGTGGTGGGTGACATGAAGCCTGATTCTCTGCTATGACATGAAGCCTGAATCTCTGCTATGGGACCTCTCTCCTCTGTCTGGGTGCCAGGGCCTAAAAATATCTGACAGTGTCCTGTTCCAGTGGTGGGTGACATGAAGCCTGATTCTTTGCTATGGCATGAAGCCTAAATCTCTGCTATGGGACCTCTCTCCTCTGTCTGGGTGCCGGGGCCTAAATATCTCACAGTGGCCTGTTCCAGTGGTGGGTGACATGAAGCCTGAGTCTCTGCTATGACATGAAGCCTGAATCTCTGCTATGGGACCTCTCTCCTCTGTCTGGGTGCCGGGGCCTAAAAATATCTGACAGTGGCCTGTTCCAGTGGTGGGTGACATGAAGCCTGATTTTCTGCTATGGGACCTCTCTCCAATTGATATTGGTTAATTATTTTATTTTTTTAATTCATTTCCCTATCCACATTTGTTTGCAGGGGATTTGCCTACATTTTGCTGCCTTTTTCAGCCCTCTAGCCCTTTCCTGGGCTATTTTACAGCCTTTTTAGTGCCGAAAAGTTCGGGTTCCCATTGACTTCAATGGGGTTCGGGTTCGGGTTCAGGGCGAAGTTCGGGTCGAGTTCGGATCCCGAACCCGAACATTTTCGGGAAGTTCGACCTAACTTCTCGAATCCGAACATCTAGGTGTTCACTCAACTCTAGTGTCCAGATAAAAAATATCAAGTACTTTAGAAGCCTATGGCGAGCCAGCCAATACAAGCCTATATGGTGTTGAAAACCATGTAGATTCAGTATAGTAGTGGAATTTTGTAATAATTAAATATAACTATTTTTAGCAGTTGCACTTTAGGGTTAAGGTTTATTGGGTCATCTGGAGAAACTGATTGTGAGGGAATATTTACCATTAATGCAAAACACCAACAATATTTGTCTTTGAGATTAAACTTATCCGTAGTGTCAAGTGATAGGCCTCAAATGGAGTTTTTTTTTATCCTCCGCCCCACTTTATTAAATTCCTATCTTAGGCTTACTATTTTATTTATTAGTTTATTCACTTATTTGGCGATTCAGCCTTACACGTTTCCTCCCCTTTTTAAAAGCATCTATGTTTTATTCAGCGATCAGCCATGTCTGAACGTGTATTCAGCATGGCAGGGGGCGTCATTACAGACAAACGCAGCCGCCTGTCTACAGCCAATGTGGACAAGCTGACGTTTATAAAAATAAACCAGGCTGTAACGGGGTTCCGAAGGTGCACTCGGTCTCCCATTAGCTGCAGACCTGCTGCTTAGCTTCTGGAGCGAGGATCTGTGTTTGACCTCGTTCCCAGGGCGGCTTTGCTAGCTGGGAGGCCCCCTGCTCCTAAGTCTGCCTTGAGCGCCGAGCTGATCACTCGGTGCTCGACTGGTTGGTCTGTCGGTCATGTGACGCTGGCCACGTCATATGATCCTCACTCCCCACTATAAATACAGGCAGCCTGCTGGCCACAGGTTGCCTGTTAATTTAGGTTCCACCTGTGATTTTGTCTTTCCTGGTGTACTTACCTCCTGCTGAATTCCTGACGATCCTCTGCCTGCTCCTTGTGTACTTTGCTGCTCTCCTGGTATTCTGACCCCGGCCTCCTCCTGACGATCCTCTGCTGACTCCTTTGGTATTTCACGACTCTCCTGGTATTTATGACCCCGGCTTCTCCTGACAATTCTCTGCTTGCTCCATTTGTACTTTGTAGCTTTCCTGGTATTGACTCGGTCACATTCTGTTGTTTGTCTGTCTGTCATCCCTGCACTTATTCCAAGCTAGGGATTGCCGTCCAGTTGTCCCCTGTCATTAGGACTCGCGAGGCAAGTAGGCAGGGCCAGGGGTAAGGGTGGAGCGCAGTGGTCACTTCCCTCCCCCCTGTGTGTGTGTGTACGCGACCATTACACAGGCATGGATCCCACAGGACCTGTCCATCCCTTGTGCAGATTAGACACTTATAACTACCTCCCCTTCACCATATATTCTTGTACTCCAGGGCCCTTCCTCATTCAATCCTCTTTTTTTAATTTTACCATTATATTGCGGGGCAACCCAAAGTTGAATGAACCTCTCCTCTGTCTGGGTGCCGGGGCCTAAAAATATCTGACAATGGCATGTTCCAGTGGTGGGTGACGTGAAGCCTGATTCTCTGCTATGACATGAAGCCTGATTCTCTGCTATGGGACCTCTCTCCTATGTCTGTGTGCCGGGGCCTAAGAATATCTGACAATGGCCTGTTCCAGTGGTGGGTGACATGAAGCCTGATTCTCTGCTATGGGACCTCTCTCCTCTGTCTGGGTGTCGGGGCCTAAAAATATCTGACAGTGGCCTGTTCCAGTGGTAGGTGACATAAAGCCTGGTTCTCTGCTATGACATGAAGCCTGAATCTCTGCTATGGGACCTCTCTCCTCTGTCTGGGTGCCGGGGCCTAAAAATATCTGACAGTGGCCTGTTCCAGTGGTGTGTGACATGAAGCCTGATTCTCTGCTATGACATGAAGCCTGAATCTCTGCTATGGGACCTCTCTCCTCTGTCTGGGTGCCGGGGCCTAAATATCTCACAGTGGCCTGTTCCAGTGGTGGGTGACATGAAGCCTGATTCTCTGCTATGACATGAAGCCTGAATCTCTGCTATGGGACCTCTCTCCTCTGTCTGGGTGCCGGGGCCTAAAAATATCTGACAATGGCCTGTTCCAGTGGTGGGTGATGTGAAGCCTGATTCTCTGCTATGACATGAAGCCTGATTCTCTGCTATGGGACCTCTCTAGTCTGTCTGGGTGCCGGGACCTAAAAATATCTGACAGTGGCCTGTTCCAGTGGTGGGTGACATGAAGCCTGATTCTCTGCTATGGGACCTCTCTCCTCTGTCTGGGTCCAGGGGCCTAAAAATATCTGACAATGGCCTGTTCCAGTGGTGGGTGACGTGAAGCCTGATTCTCTGCTATGACATGACGCCTGAATCTCTGCTATGGGACCTCTCTCCTCTGTCTGGGTGCCGGGGCCTAAAAATATCTGACAATGGCCTGTTCCAGTGGTGGGTGACATGAAGCCTGATTCTCTGCTATGACATGAAGCCTGAATCTCTGCTATGGGGCCTCTCTCCTCTGTCTGGGTGCCGGGGCTTACAAATATCTGACAGTGGCCTGTTCCAGTGGTGGGTGACATGAAGCCTGATTCTCTGCTATGACATGAAGCCTGATTCTCTGCTATGGGACCTCTCTCCTCTGTCTGGGTGCCGGGGCCTAAAAATATCTGACAATGGCCTGTTCCAGTGGTGGGTGACATGAAGCCTGATTCTCTGCTATGACATGAAGCCTGAATCTCTGCTATGGGGCCTCTCTCCTCTGTCTGGGTGCCGGGGCCTAACAATATCTGACAATGGCCTGTTTCAGTGGTGGGTGACGTGAAGCCTGATTCTCTGCTATGACATGAAGCCTGATTCTCTGCTATGGGACCTCTCTCCTCTGTCTGGGTGCCGGGGCCTAAATATCTCACAAAGGCCTGTTCCAGTGGTGGGTGACATGAAGCCTGATTCTCTGCTATGACATGAAGCCTGAATCTCTGCTATGGGACCTCTCTCCTCTGTCTGGGTGCCGGGGCCTAAAAATGTCTGACAATGGCCTGTTCCAGTGGTGGGTGATGTGAAGCCTGATTCTCTGCTATGACATGAAGCCTGATTCTCTGCTATGGGACCTCTCTCCTCTGTCTGGGTTCCGGGGCCTAAATATCTCACAGAGGCCTGTTCCAGTGGTGGGTGACATGAAGCCTGATTCTCTGCTATGACATGAAGCCTGAATCTCTGCTATGGGACCTCTCTCCTCTGTCTGGGTGCCGGGGCCTAAAAATGTCTGACAATGGCCTGTTCCAGTGGTGGGTGATGTGAAGCCTGATTCTCTGCTATGACATGAAGCCTGATTCTCTGCTATGGGACCTCTCTCCTCTGTCTGGGTGCCGGGGACTAAAAATATCTGACAATGGCCTGTTCCAGTGGTGGGTGACGTGAAGCCTGATTCTCTGCTATGACATGAAGCCTGAATTTCTGCTATGGGACCTCTCTCCTCTGTCTGGGTGCCGGGGCCTAAAAATATCTGACAATGGCCTGTTCCAGTGGTGGGTGACGTGAAGCCTGATTCTCTGCTATGACATGAAGCCTGAATCTCTGCTATGGGACCTCTCTCCTCTGTCTGGGTGCCGGGGCCTAAAAATATCTGACAATGGCCTGTTCCAGTGGTGGGTGACATGAAGCCTGATTCTCTGCTATGACATGAAGCCTGATTCTCTGCTATGGGACCTCTCTCCTCTGTCTGGGTGCCGGGGCCTAAAAATATCTGACAATGGCCTGTTCCAGTGGTGGGTGACATAAAGCCTGATTCTCTGCTATGACATGAAGCCTGAATCTCTGCTATCGGACCTCTCTCCTCTGTCTGGGTGCCAGGGTCTAAAAATATCTGACAATGGCCTGTTCCAGTGGTGGGTGACATGAAGCCTGATTCTCTGCTATGACATGAAGCCTGATTCTCTGCTATGGGACCTCTCTCCTCTGTCTGGGTTCCGGGGCCTAAATATCTCACAGAGGCCTGTTCCAGTGGTGGGTGACATGAAGCCTGATTCTCTGCTATGACATGAAGCCTGAATCTCTGCTATGGGACCTCTCTCCTCTGTCTGGGTGCCGGGGACTAAAAATATCTGACAGTGGCCTGTTCCAGTGGTGGGTGACATGAAGCCTGATTCTCTGCTATGAGACCTCTCTCCTCTGTCTGGGTGCCGGGCCTAAAAATATCTGACAATGGCCTGTTCCAGTGGTGGGTGGCATTAAGCCTGATTCTCTGCTATGACATGAAGCCTGAATCTCTGCTATGGGACCTCTCTCCTCTGTCTGGGTGCCGGGGCCTAAAAATATCTGACAATGGAGTGTTCCAGTGGTGGGTGACATGAAGCCTGATTCTCTGCTATGACATGAAGCCTTATTCTCTGCTATGGGACCTCTCTCCTCTGTCTGGGTGCCGGGGCCTAAAAATATCTGACAGTGGCCTGTTCCAGTAGTGGGTGACATGAAGCCTGATTCTCTGCTATGGGACCTCTCTCCTCTGTCTGGGTGCCGGGGCCTAAAAATATCTGACAATGGCCTGTTCCAGTGGTGGGTGATGTGAAGCCTGATTCTCTGCTATGACATGAAGCATGATTCTCTGCTATGGGTCCTCTCTAGTCTGTCTGGGTGCCGGGACCTAAAAATATCTGACAGTGGCCTGTTCCAGTGGTGGGTGACATGAAGCCTGATTCTCTGCTATGGGACCTCTCTCCTCTGTCTGGGTGCCGGGGCCTAAAAATATCTGACAATGGCCTGTTCCAGTGGTGGGTGACATGAAGCCTGATTCTCGGCTATGACATGAAGCCTGATTCTCTGCTATGACATGAAGCCTGAATCTCTGCTATGGGACCTCTCTCCTCTGTCTGGGTGCCGGGGCCTAAAAATATCTGACAATGGCCTGTTCCAGTGGTGGGTGACATGAAGCCTGATTCTCTGCTATGACATGAAGCCTGAATCTCTGCTATGGGACCTCTCTCCTCTGTCTGGGTGCCGGGGCCTAAAAATATCTGACAATGGCCTGTTCCAGTGGTGGGTGACATGAAGCCTGATCTCTGCTATGACATGAAGCCTGAATCTCTGCTATGGGGCCTCTCTCCTCTGTCTGGGTGCCGGGGCCTAAAAATATCTGACAGTGGCCTGTTCCAGTGGTGGGTGACATGAAGCCTGATTCTCTGCTATGACATGAAGCCTGATTCTCTGCTATGGGACCTCTCTCCTCTGTCTGGGTGCCGGGGCCTAAATATCTCACAGAGGCCTGTTCCAGTGGTGGGTGACATGAAGCCTGATTCTCTGCTATGGGACCTCTCTCCAATTGATATTGGTTAAATTATTATTATTTTTTTTATTCATTTCCCTATCCACATTTGTTTGCAGGGGATTTACCTTCATTTTTCTGCCCTCTAGCCCTTTCCTGGGCTATTTTACAGCCTTTTTAGTGCCGAAAAGTTCGGGTTCCCATTGCCCCCAGAACGAACAGCAACAGCAAAACTGAATTGAAACTGACATCTTCTATATTTTGACAATAAATGTTTCCATTTTCACCTGAATTTTGATCATGGACTTTATTCAAAGCTATCATTGTACCAGGGTCATATTTCTCAGGAATAGGAGTGGACAGTGAGATGAGTGATAGCTCAGCAGTATTGTCATTCTCATCTATTACTTCTATCAATATTTTAAAATGGGCAAACAGACCTGTTCCATCCTTTCAATGTACAATTTTTTTTTTAGTTTCCTCAAAATGCAAATATCTCTCGGTTTTTACAGTATGACACCTGTTATAATGAATATTTCCTGCTCTTTTGCTGAATGAGTAAGTAATCTGTGAATTGACTCCCTCATCTATATCAGTTGCATTTAGTACAAATAATGTGGAGATTCTGTAAATAAAGGAGCATTATCATTGACATCAATGACAATGAAATTAATTAACCCTTTCAGGACCAAGCCATTTTTCACCTTTCTGCCCAGGCCATTTTTAGCAAATCTGATATTTGTCACTTTATGTAGTAATAACTTTTACTTTTACTTATCCAGGTCATTCTGAGACAGTTTTCTCGCCACATATTGTACTTCATGACACAGGTAAAATTGAGTCAAAAAAATTCATTTTTATTTATAAAAAAAATACAAAATTTACCAAAAATTTTGAAAAAGTTGCAAATTTCAAAATTTCCATTTTTCTACTTTTATATAAGGTAGTAATAACTCCAAAAATAGTTATTACTTTACATTTCCCATATGTCTACTTTATGTTTGGATCATTTTGTGAATGCCATTTTATTTTTTGAGGACGTTAGAAGGTCTAGAAGTTTAGAAGCAAGTCTTCAATTTTTTTTTAAAACTTCCAAAACCCACTTTTTAATAGTGATGAGCAGCAGGGGCAATATTTGAATTTGCGATATATCGCGAATATTTAGTAGAATATAGTAGCGAAAAATTGGCAATATTTGCGTAAAGCACGCAAAATACAGGCGTGGGTCACTATAGCTGCATTTTTCAAGCTGCTAGAAGTTTCCTGAGACTGGAGAAAATGGTTGGCACGGCAGAACATTACAATAGCTTTATATGCAGATAGAGTGCTCCAATATATTCGCGATTGCGAAATCGGCACTAATGATGCAAATATTTTGGCCCAATACGTGCAAATTCACATTTTAACAGGTATGACTACTTATTAGTGATTGGTGCACTAAGTATTGTTGTGAACTTGTTGCATCACCGCACTATGTACAGTATGTATGTATGTAGCATACATACATACATACATACATACAGCACTATGTATGTAGCATGAATGTATGGACAGCAGAACCTATCAGCTACACTATATCACTATCTAACCTACACTGACTATTACTATCTCCCATTAACTATCTGTATTATATAAGCTAACTAACTAACTAACTATCAAATGTAATGACACAGGAAAGTAGAAAACACAGCAATAACACTGCTGTCTCTCTCAGATCTGCAAAATACTGCATACAAGGGCTGCTGGGGAGGTTCTTATATAGTAAGGGGTAGGCAACTTTCCAATTGGTTGCTAGGGATGTTGTTAAGCTCAGACAAAGACATTGCAGCCTTTTTAATGGCCCTCAAGCAAAAAGGGAGGTTACTGATGAAAAAATCTAGAATATTTGAAATTACTAATTTATATCACTATATTTTAAATATTTGCGAATTCTCGAAGTGCCGATATTTGCGATTAATATTCGCTATTCTAATTTTCGCGACCAACACTACTTTTTAAGGACCAGATCAGGTCTGAAGTCACTTTGTGAGGCTTACGTAATAGAAACCACCCAAAAATTACCCAAAAAGGGTATTCAAAACTGATTTTACAAACTTTGTTAACCCTTTAGATGTTCCACAAGAATTCATGGAAAATGGAGATAACATTTCTGAATTTCACTTTTTTGGCAGATTTTCCATTTTAATCAATTTTTTTCCAGTAACAAAGCAAGGGTTAACAGCCAAACAAAACTCAATATTTATTGCACTCATTCTGTAGTTTACCATATGTGGTCGTAAACTGCTGTACGGGCACACAGCATTTCACTGGGATAATTTTAAGCTGCTATGTCACATTTGAAGACCCCCTGATGCACCCCTAGAGTAGAAATTCCAAAAAAATTACCCCATTTTGGAAACTACGGGGTAAAGGTGGCAGTTTTGTTGGTACTATTTTAGGGTACATATGATTTTTGGTTGCTCTATATTACACTTTTTGTGAGGCAAAGTAACCAAAAATTGCTGTTTTGGCATAGTTTTTCTTTTTTGTTATTTACAATGTTTATCTGACAGGTGAGATCATGTGGTAAATAAAGCAGGTTATTACGGACGTGACAATACCAAATATGACAACTTTTTTGTTATTGTGTGTTTCAGTTTTACATAATAAAGTATTTTTGAAAAAATTATATTTTTTAGTGTCTCCATATTCTGAAAGCTATAGTTTTTTTTATTTTTTGTGCGACTGTCTTATGTAGGGGCTTATTTTTTTCGGTATGAGATTATGGTTTGATTGGTACTATTTTAGGGTATGACTTTTTGATCACTTACTATTACACTTTTAGTGATGTAAGGTGACAAAAAATAGCTTTATTGACACACTTTTATTTTTTATTTTTTACGGTGTTCACCTAAGGGATTAGTTCATGTGATATTTTTATACAGCAGGTTCTTACAGACCCAGCGATACCTAATATGTATACTTTTTTATTTATTTATGTTTTATACAATAACAACATTTTTGAATAAAAAAAATCATGTTTTAGTGTCTACATATTCTGAGAGCCATAGTTTATTTTTATTTTTATTTTGGCGATTGTTTTAGGTACGGTATCATTTTTGGGGTATGAGATGATGGTTTGATTGGCATTATTTTGGGCTGGATATGACTTTTTTGATCGCTTGCTATTACACCTTTTGTGATGTAAGGTAGCAAAAAATTGCTTTTTTGACACAGTTTTTATTTTATCTTTTTTACGGTGTTCACCTAAAGGGTTAGGTCATTTGGGATTTTTATCATTCAATATATATTTATTGAGGATTTTTTTCTTTTTTTTCAAAGAAAGGTAAAAGATATAAAACATGAATATCAGTGCATAAGAGACCCATACACCACAGTGTAATACAGGAACCTACAGAAATCACATTGTACAAAGGCATAAGAAGTTATACAATAATGCATAATCTTAAGGGTATACAATATGAATTCTCCGTTTTATGATACAGTTGATGTTATGCTGAATGTGGTACCAACCATATCAGTCCTGTAGTAGCGAGGACCCTGCATAAAAAAGGGGGGGTAGCCCCTTTCGAAAGACATTCACTATAGTATACGGGGGTATTTGTGAAATACCAATATGTAACAGGCTGTAGATCATGGAAAACATAAACAATGACAAAAATAAAAAGCAAAGACAGAATAGTAACTAAAGGCAGAGGTGTTTGGTAGTAGTCAGGTATTGAGGTGTGTGTCATACTAATTAGTACTCATTATCAACGCAGCGCCTGTTGAGATTGTAAAGCTATCTGGGTTCTGTCGTTCCTAACTTATGTGTTGGGGTATAGGTTTGCAATGGATCAATGGATCATTTGGAATTTTTATAGAGCAGGTAAAAGTGAGAAAATACACTTACTTATGTAAATATTTTAGGCTTCTCATGTAGCTTTTATATGGATGTTGTATAAAGCATTGAATAGGTAATATTATAGTTAGTGTTGAGCGAATCTCCTCACTCTTCATGATAATAAAACTTTTTTTTCCTAAAATGGCGGCTACAAGTGTTAGAAAATAAAGACGGGGAACACAAGTTCATCCATAATACTGTGCCAATCAGCAGCTAGCCAGCCTCTATGAAGTCACAGCCCTTTAACCCCTTAGTGACCACCCATATCTGTTCTTGTGGCCATCAATAAGGGGCCTTAGGCTGGGCCGCCGCTTTTTTATAGTGGCCCAGTCTAAAACCGTCCAGAGAAAGTATATCCTTAAATGAATATTTAATATTGTACAGCCACATAAAAATCCAGATAAAATTCACATCTACATTCACAATTGATGAAAACCTGTTCTAGAACATAATTAAAAATAATAAACAAGAATAGAAAAAAAATAAAATAAATGTGTATCATACGGTGGTGATATTGTACTGGGAGATTTATGTGTGGTAGGTCTGCTAGTAGCGTTGTATATGGTTGAGAGTTATCATCCACAGCCTACAGAAAATGACCACAATAAGAACCACAATTGTGGTCGTATTAAGTTATAGATAATAACACATTTACATACAGTTGCAAGAAATATGTATGTGAACCCTTTGGAATGATATGGATTTCTGCACATCTAAGTCACAACAATAGACAATCACAGTCTGCTTAACCCCTTAAGGACTCGGCCCTATTTCACCTTCTGGACTTGGCCATTTTTTGCAAATCTCACCAGTGTCACTTTAAGGGCTGATAACTTTAAAACGCTTTGACTTAGGCTTATTGCACACGACAGTATATTTTCACGGTCCGCAAAACGGGGTCCCATTTTTCCGTGATCCGTGACCGTTTTTTCGTCCGTGGGTCTTCCTTGATTTTTGGAGGATCCTCGGACATGAAAAAAAAGTCGTTTTGGTGTCCGCCTGGCCGTGCGGAGCCAAACGGATCCGTCCTGAACTACAATGCAAGTCAATGGGGACGGATCCGTTTGACGTTGACACAATATGGTGCCATTTCAAACGGATCCGTCCCCATTGACTTTCAATGTAAAGTCTGGAGTCCCTTTTATACCATCGGATCGGAGTTTTCTCCAATCCGATGGTATATTTTAACTTGAAGCGTCCCCATCACCATGGGAACGCCTCTATGTTAGAATATACTGTCGGATATGAGTTAGATCGTGAAACCTCATTTCCGACAGTATATTCTAACACAGAGGCGTTCCCATGGTGATGGGGACTCTTCTAGTTAGAATATACTACAAACTGTGTACATGACTGCCCCCTGCTGCCTAGCAGCATCCGATCTCTTACAGGGGGCCGTGATCAGCACAATTAACCCCTCAGGTGCCGCACCTGAAGGGGTTAATTGTACTATCATATCCCCCTGTAAGAGATCAGGGCTGCCAGGCAGCAGGGGGCAGACCCCCCCCTCCCCAGTTTGAATATCATTGGTGGCCAGTGCGGCCCCCCCCCTTCCCTTCCTCCCTCTATTGTAATAAATCGTTGGTGGCACAGTGTGCGCCCCCCCCCTTCCTCCCTCTATTGTAATAAATCGTTGGTGGCACAGTGTGCGCCCCCCATCGGCCCCCCCTCCCTCTATAGCATTAACAACATTGGTGGCCAGTGTGCGGCCTCCCATCTCCCCCCCCCCCCCCGATCATTGGTGGCAGCGGGTTACTAGCAATAGTACAATAGTAAAAGATTCATACTTACCTGGGAGCTGCGATGTTCGTGTCCGGCCGGGAGCTCCTCCTACTAGTAAGTGACAGTTCATTTAGCAATGCGCCGCACAGACCCTGTCACTTACCAGTAGGTGGAGCTCCCGGCCGGACACGAACATCGCAGCAGCAGCCAGCAGCAGGTAAGTATGAATCTTCTACTATTGTACTATTGCTAAGTAACCATGGCAACAAGGACTGTAGTAGCGTCCTGGTTGCCATGGTTACCGATCGGAGCCCCAGCGATTAAACTGGGACTCCGATCGGAACTCCGCTGCCACCAATGATGGGGGAAGGGGGGGGGGATGGGAGGCCGCACACTGGCAACCAATGTTGTTAATGCTATAGAGGGAGGGGGGGCCGATGGGGGGCCCACACTGTGCCACCAACGATTTATTACAATAGAGGGAGGAAGGGGGGGGCGCACACTGTGCCACCAACGATTTATTACAATAGAGGGAGGGGGGGGGCGCACACTGTGCCACCAACGAATAATTACAATAGAGGGAGGGGGGGGGGGCCGCACTGGCCACCAACCTATTATTACAATAGAGGGGGGGGGCCGCACTGGCCACCAATGATATTCAAACTGGGGAGGGGGGGGGTCTGCCCCCTGCTGCCTGGCAGCCCTGATCTCTTACAGGGGGATATGATAGTACAATTAACCCATTCAGGTGCCGCACCTGAAGGGGTTAATTGTGCTGATCACGGCCCCCTGTAAGAGATCGGGTGCTGCCAGGCAGCAGGGGGCAGTCTTGTACACAGTTTGTAGTGTATTCTAACTAGAAGCGTCCCCATCACCATGGGAACGCTTCTGTGTTAGAATATACTGTCGGTTCTGAGTTTTCACGAAGTGAAAACTCAGCTATGAAAAAGCTTTTATGCAGACGGATCTTCGGATCCGTCTGTATAAAAAGTAACCTACGGCCACGGATCACGGACACGGATGCAATCTTGTGTGCATCCGTGTTCTTTCACGGACCCATTGACTTGAATGGATCCCTGAACCGTTGGCCGTGAAAAAAATAGGACAGGTCATATTTTTTTCACGGCCAGGAAACACGGATCTCGGATGCGGCTGCAAAACGGTGCATTTTCCGTTTTTTCCACGGACCCATTGAAAGTCATGGGGTCCGCGAAAAAAAACGGAAAACGGCACAACGGCCACGGGTGCACACAACGGTCGTGTGAAAGAGGCCTAATCCAGGTCATTCTGAGATTTTTTTTTCATCACATATTGTACTTCATGACACTGGTAAAATGAAGTAAAAAAATACCAAATTTACCAAAAATTGGTAAAAAATTGCAAATTTCCAAGTTTCAATTTCTCTACTTTTATAATACATAGTAATACCTCCAAAAATAGTTATTACTTTACATTCCCCATATGTCTACTTCATTTTTGGATCATTTTGGGAATGATCCTTTATTTTTTGGGGATGTTACAAGGCTGAGAAGTTTAGAAGCAAATCTTGAAATTTTTCAGAAATTTTCAAAAACCCAATTTTTAGGGACCAGTTCAGGTCTGAAGTCACTTTGCAAGGCTTACATAATAGAAACCACCCAAAAATGACCCCATTCTATAAACTACACCCCTCAAGGTATTTAAAACTGATTTTACAAACTTTGTTAACCCTTTAGGTGTTCCACAAGAATTAATGGAAAATAGAGATACAATTTCAAAATTTCACTTTTTTGGCAGATTTTCCATTTTAATAATTTTTTCCAGTTACAAAGCAAGGGTTAACAGCCAAACCAAACTCAATATTTATGATCCTGATTCTGTCGTTTACAGAAACACCCCATATGTGGTCGTAAACTACTGTACGGGCACGTGGCAGGGCGCAGAAGGAAAGGAATGCCGTACGATTTTTGGAAGGCAGATTTTACTGGAATGTTTTTTTTGACACCATGTCCGATTTGAAGCCCCCCTGATGCACCCCTAGAGTAGAAACTCCATAAAAAGTGACCCATCTAAAAAACTACACCCCTCAAGGCATTCAAAACTGATTTTACAAACGTCGTTAACCCTTTAGGTGTTCCACAAGAATTAATGGAAAATAGAGATACAATTTAAAAATTTCACTTTTTTGGCAGATTTTGCATTTTAATAATTTGTTTCCAGTTACAAAGCAAGGGTTAACAGCCAAACCAAACTCAATATTTATGGCCCTGATTCTGTAGTTTACAGAAACACCCCATATGTTGTCGTAAACATCTGTACGGGCACATGGCAGGGTGCAGATGGAAAGGAATGCCATACGGTTTTTGGAAGGCAAATTTTGCTGGACTGTTTTTTTTTTACACCATGTCCCATTTGAAGCCCCCCTGATGCACCCCTAGAGTAGAAACTCCATAAAAGTGACCCCATCTAAGAAACTAAACCCCTCAAGGTATTCAAAACAGATTTTACAAACATCGTTAAGCCTTTAGGTGTTCCACAAGAGTTATTGGCAAATGGAGATGAAATTTCAGAATTTCAATTTTTTTGCAAATTTTTCATTTTAATTCATTTTTCCCAGTAACAAAGTAAGTGTTAACAGCCAAACCAAACTCAATATTTATGGCCCTGATTCTGTAGTTTACAGAAACACCCCATATGTGGTTGTAAACATCTGTACAGGGACTCGGCAGGGCGCAGAAGGAAAGGAATGTCATACGGTTTTTGGAAGACAGATTTTTCTGGACTGATTTTTTTAAAACCATGTCCCATTTGAAGCCCCCCTGATGCACCCCCAGAGTAGAAACTCCAAAAAAAGGCCCCGTTTTAGAAACTACGGGATAGGGTGGCAGTATTTTTGGTACTAGTTTAGGGTACATATGATTTTTGGTTGCTCTATATTACACTTTTTGTGAGGCAAGATAACAAGAAATAGCTGTTTTGGCACCGTTTTTATTTTTTGTTATTTACAACATTCATCTGACAGGTTAGATCATGTGATATTTTTATAGACCAGGTTGTCACGGATGCGGCAATACCAAATATGTATACTTTTTTTTATTTATATAAGTTTTACACAATGATTTCTTTTTTGAAGCCCAAAAAATCATTTTAGTGTTTCCATAGTCTGAGAGCCATAATTTTTTCAGTTTTTGGGCGATTACCTTGGGTAGTGTATGATTTTTGCGGGATGAGATGACGGTTTTATTGGCACTATTTTGGGGTGCGTGTGACTTTTTGATCGCTTGCTATTACACTTTTTGTGATGTAAGGTGACAAAAAATGGTTTATTTTGCACAGTTTTTATTTTTAATTTTTTACGGTGTTCATCTGAGGGATTAGGTCATGTGGTATTTTTATAGAGCCAGTCGATACGGACGCGGCGATACCTAATATGTATACTTTTTTTTATTTATGTAAGTTTTACACAATGATCTCTTCTTTGAAGCCAAAAAAATCATGTTTTAGTGTTTCCATAATCTGAGAGCCATAATTTTTTCAGTTTTTGGGCGATTACCTTGGGTAGGGTATGATTTTTGCGGGATGAGATGACGGTTTTATTGGCACTATTTTGGGGTGCGTGTGACTTTTTGATCGCTTGCTATTACACTTTTTGTGATGTAAGGTGACAAAAAATGGTTTATTTAGCACAGTTTTTATTTTTTATGGTGTTCATCTGAGGGGTTAGGTCATGTGATATTTTTATAGAGACGGTTGATACGAACGCGGCGATACCAAATATGTATACTTTTTATTTATTTATGTAAGTTTTACACAATAACAGCTTTTTTGAAAAAAAAAAAAAAACCATGTTTTAGTGTCTCCATATTCTGAGAGCCATAGTTTTTTCAGTTTTTGGGCGATTATTTTAGGCAGGGTCTTATTTTTTCCAGGATGAGATGACGGTTTGATTGGCTCTATTTTGGGGTGCATATGACTTTTTGATCGCTTGCTATTACACTTTTTGTGATGTAAGGTGACAAAAAATGGTTTATTTAGCACAGTTTTTATTTTTTACGGTGTTCATCTGAGGGGTTAGGTCATGTGATATTTTTATAGAGCCGGTTGATACGAACGCGGCGATACCAAATATGTATACTTTTTATTTATTTATGTAAGTTTTACACAATAACAGCTTTTTTAAAACAAAGAAAATTATGTTTTAGTGTCTCCATATTCTGAGCCATAGTTTTTTTATTTTTTGGACGATTGTCTCAGGTAGGGGCTAATTTTTTTCGGGATAAGGTGACAGTTAGATTGGTACTATTTTGGTGGGCAAACGCCTTGCTGTTGTACTTATTTAGCACAGTTTTTATTTTTTTATTTTTTACGGTGTTCATCTGAGGAGTTAGGTCATGTAATAGGTTTATAGAGCCGGTCGATATGGACGCGGCGATACCTAATATGTATACTTTCCCCCCCCCCCCTATTTTTTACCAATTTTTTGTGGGGAAAATGACGTTTTTGTTTTATTTTTACTTGAAACTTTACATTTTTTTGGGGGAAACTTTTTTTTGCACTTTATTTTTTGTCCCACTTTGGGACTTGAACTTTTGGGGGTCTAATCCTTTACAATGCATTCCAATACTTCTGTATTGGAATGCATTGGCTGTATGAGAAATACAGTGTGTATTACTCATACAGCTTCCGGCATGTGAGATCCAGGGGGCCGGATCTCACAGGCTCTTTACCGGAAGGCAGCGCGATGCTTCCATGCCATCGGGTCCCCCCCACAGCCCCATGGGGACCCGAAGGCACCGCCGACCACCGCCGCAGCAACAGGTAAAAGCCGGATAAAACCGCAGATCTGAATTGAACTGCGGTTTGCGGCGATCGCCGACATGGGGGGGGGGTCACGGACCCCCCCGCGCGCATTTAGCCGAGGTGCCTGCTCAATGATTCGAGCAGGCACCTTGTTCCGATCACCGCCCGCCGGGCGGCGGTGATCGGAACAACACATGACGTACTGGTACGTCATGGGCCTTAAGGACTCGGGAACCATGCCGTACCGATACGTCATGGGTCCCTAAGGGGTTAAACTAATAGCACAATGTTACCATGTTTTTATTGAACACACCATGTAAACATTCACAGTGCAGGTGGAAAAAGTATGTGAACCCTTGGATTTAATAACTGGTTGAACCTCCTTTGACAGCAATAACTTCAACCAAACGTTTCCTGTAGTTGCAGATCAGACATGCACAATGGTCAGGAGTAATTCTTGACAATTCCTCTTTACAGAACTGTTTCAGTTCAGCAATATTCTTGGGATGTCTGGTGTGAATCGCTTTCTTGAGGTCATGCCACAGCATCTCAATCGGGTTGAGGTCAGGACACTCCAGAAGGCGTATTTTCTTCTGTTTAAGCCATTCTGTTGTTGAGCTGGTGGACAGATGGCCTTAAGTTCTCCTGCAAAATGTCTTGATAAACTTGGGAATTTATTTTTCCTTCGATGATAGCAATCTGTCCAGGCCCTGATGCAGCAAAGCAGCCCCAAACCATGATGCCCCCACCACCATACTTCACAGTTGGGATGAGGTTTTGATATTGGTGTGCTGTGTTTTCTCCAGTGTTGTGTGTTTCTTCCAAACAACTCAACTTTGGTTTCATCTGTCTGCAGAATATTTTGCCAGTACTGCTGTGGAACATCCAGGTGCTCTTGTGCAAACTGTAAACGTGCAGCAATGTTTTAGACAGCAGTGGCTTTCTCTGTGGTATCCTACCATAAAATCCATTCTTGTTTAGTGTTTTACGTATCGTAGATTCGCTAACAGGGATGTTAGCATATGCCAGAGACTTTTGTAAGTCTTTAGCTGACACTCTAGGATTCTTCTTCACCTCATTGAGCAGTCTGCGCTGTGCTCTTGCATTTATCTTTACAGGACGCCCACTCCTAGGGAGAGCAGCAGCAGTGCTGAACTTTCTCCATTTATAGACAATTTGTCTTACCGTGGACTGATGAACAGCAATGCTTTTCGAGATACTTTTATAACCCTTTCCAGCTTTATGCAAGTCAACAATTCTTAATCGTAGGTCTTCTGAGAGCTCTTTTGTGCGAGGCATCATTCACATCAGGCAATGCTTCTTGTGAAAAGCAAACCCAGAACTGGTTTGTGTTTTTTATAGGGCAGGGCAGCTGTAACCAACACCTCCAATCTCATCTCATTGATTGGACTCCAGTTGGCTGACACCTCACTCCAATTAGCTCTTGGAGATGTCATTAGTCTAGGGATTCACATACTTTTTCCACCTGCACTGTGAATGTTTACATGGTGTGGTCAATTAAAACATGGTAACATTTAATTCTTTGTGTGTTATTAGTTTAAGCAGACTGTGATTGTCTATTGTTGTGACTTAGATGAAGATCAGATCACATTTTATGACCAATTTGTGCAGAAATCCATATCATTCCAAAGGGTTCACATACTATTTCTTGCAACTGTATGCCAATATATAGTAAAAAATATTGACACAGTTTGTTAAATCCACTGAAATTCTGTCTCCTTATAGAGATAATATCTCCTTTAGGGATACTTCACTCTTAGTAGTGTTTGTAAGTCTATTGGTTAGTTCACCAGATTAGATACACAAATGGTACGTTTGGATGCTCATATTGTATCCGTTGCAATCAGTACACTGACCTCTGTTTCCTCCTTCCTATAGCTGGTTCAGCTACAGATGTAGTAGAGTTAACATACATGCTTTATGAGACGTATTATCTAAACTAAATACTTTAAGCAAACACCTTCAATTGCTTTTCAATGGCTTTTGTTTCAAGATAACACGCTGAGTTAAGAAATTTGAGTTAAGAGTTTGTGTGTTAACCCTGCTGCATTAGTATTGTCACCTCTACTCCCGGCTGTGTTCTCTGCAATCCCCTCTTCAAGGCTCAGGAAGAAAAGAAAACTAGAAGAGAAAGTGCAGAGGAAAAAGAACAGAAGTAAAACTAAAAGTATAATCTATAAAGAAAGAAAAATAAATAAGCAGAAAAATATAAATAATTGTATATACCTGAATATATTATAGCAAGAGGGATAGTTGTTTTAGATAATATTACAGAAATATGGATATTTTTATTTTTGTCTTTATATGTTTGTATGTTTTTTATATATTTTTATATTTTTTATGTTTTTTGGGGCTATACAAAGTTATAACTAAAAAATCATAATTGAGGACAAAAAGCAACTATATACAAAAAACGCATCAATAGACAAAAAAATGCATTGAAAACACATTACAAATGCAATGTGTTTTTTAGAGCCGGTACAATAATATTTTTAATAAAGAAGAAAATTTAGAAATCTGGACGAGTAAAAACTAAATATGATTCATTTGGAAAATTTGGAGCAATGAAGAAGTCCAAAAAAAGGGAGGAAAGCAAAAAATCCAGTTTAGGTTTTTATGATGACTGAACAGAAGGCTATATAAGTGGGCAGGGTATCCAGGTATAGGTAGCCACTGAGAAAGGAGTCGGTCAGGACTCCAAAATGTGTCTGGTGGACATAGACATACCTGCAAACCCTGAGACCCATTTACTAAAATCCATGGATGTATGAAAAATCTCTCTCTACTATTGTATAATGAGAAGCTCTTCATAGACAATACAATCCTCCTCCCAGGGTCCCCAATCTCGCCAAGAGCTTGAGAAGTTTGAAACTGGTGCACTGAGAGACGTGGGACACCGAGCATCAGCATACTGAGTCACGCGGGATGCCAGGTACCGACTTTGGGGATTGCAGAGAACGCGGCCGGGAGTAGAGGTAACAATAGCTGAGCTATAGGAAGGAGGAAACAGAGGTCAGTGTACTGATTGCCACATGGGACGCCAAGGCGAGCAGATGCTATAGACGGACAGCTAGTATCTAATACTGATCACTGGAGGACAGCACCTCTATTAATATGGCAGAGTGTTGCAAAATGCAAACATAATCATACAACATATACAATAGGAGCATCCAAATGTACCACTTGTGTATCTAATCTGGTGAACTTACAAACACTACTAAGAGTGAAATATCCCTAAAGGAGACGTTATCTCTATAAGGAGAGAGAATTCCAGTGGATTTAACAAACTGTGTCAATATTTTTAACTATATATTAGCATATGTAAATGTATTATTATCTATAACTTAATACCACCACAATTGTGGTACTTAAAGTGTTGATTTTCTGTAGGCTGTGTCGATAAAGGCTATTAATACTCTCAACCATATACAATGCTACTAGAAGACATACCACACATACAGCTCCCAGTACTATATCACCACCGTATGATACACATTTTTAAAAAAATATTTTTAATTATTTTTAATTACGTTCTAGAACAGGTTTTCATCAAATGTGAATGTAGATGTGAATTTTATCTATTATTAATGTGGATGTACAATATTAAATATTCATTTAAGGATATGTTGTACTTTCTCTGGACGGTTTCAGCTGTAGAGTGCCTGTCTTAAATATACAATGTTAGAATAGCATTGCCATTAAATGCAATGCACTATAGCAGGGGTACTCAAGTACTTTTTGTAAAGGTCCACATAACTGAGTCTGCTGTAGGATGAAGGTCCGAGCTGCAAAACAAAACAAAAATATAAGGAGAGACAACACCATTGGCGTGTAGCACTGCATTATTTATATATTTTTTTTGCAATAATCCATATCTCCAAGCCCACCTAATCTCCTTTCTGCCAAACAAACAGTAATAATGTCCTTTCAGTGCCCCCTTACAATAATGATGCCCCTTTAATGCCCCTCAGACAGTATGATATCCCTTTAGTGCTCCACAGAGTATGATACCCCTAAGTGCACCCTCATAGCAGGGTGATCCCTTGGTAGGGGTCCAGACAGCTGGCAACCGCGGTCCAGATTTGGACCACGGTTCGCCAGTTGACTACCCCTGCACTATAGGGATAGTGCATTGCATTTTAAAAGCAACCAAAAAGCTGTCTGCTATAGTCCCCTTCTAGGACTATTAAGTGGTTAAAAAAAAGTGAAAAAAAAAATTTACACACTGTATTACTCATACAGCCAATGCATTCCAATACAGAAGTATTGGAATGCATTGTAAAGGATTAGACCCCCAAAAGTCCCAAAGTGGGACAAAAAATAAAATGAAAAAAAAAGTTTCCCCCAAAAAATTTAAAGTTTCAAGTAAAAATAAACCAAAACGTCATTTTCCCCCCAAAAAAATGGTAGAAAATAGGGAAAAAAAAAGTATACATATTAGGTATTGCCGCGTCCATATCGACCGGCTCTATAAACCTCACATGACCTAACCCCTCAGATGAACACCGTAAAAAATAAAAATATTTCCCATATGTTTGGTATTGCCATGTCCGTAACGACCCGTACTACCGTACATAAATATAATTTAAATTATCCCCTACGGTGAACGCCATAAAAAAAAAGACAGCCAGAATTGCTAATTTATTCTTAGTTGCCACCGATAAAACATAAAAACAAGCGATCAAAAAGCGATGTTTACTCCAAAATGATACCAATGAAAGTCGTCCCGCAAAAATCAAGCCCTCACACAAGTCCATAGAAAGAAAAATAAAAAGGTTATGGGTCTTGGGAAGCCGCAATGCAAAAAAAAGTTTTTAATTTTTTATTTTTTTTGCAAAAAAGTTGTAAAATGTAAAGAAAAAACTATATGTATTTGGTATCACTGTAATCATACTGACCCAGAGAATAAAGATATTATGTTATTTAGGCCTCATGCACACGACCATTGTGTGCATCCGTGGCCGTTGTGCCGTTTTCCGTTTTTTTTCACGGACCCATTGACTTTCAATAGGTCCGTGGAAAAATCGGAAAATGCACCGTTTTGCAGCCGCATCCGTGATCCGTGTTTCCTGTCCATCAAAAAAACCTGTCCTATTTTTTGGACGGACAACGGTTCACGGACCCATTCAAGTCAATGGGTCCGTGAAAGAACACGGATGCACACAAGATTGGCATCCGCGTCCGTGATCCGTGGCTGTCTGCATAAAAGCTTTTTCAGTTAGTGAAAACTCATATCCGACAGTATATTCTAACACAGAGGCGTTCCCATAGTGATGGGGACGCTTCTAGTTAGAATATACTACGAACTGTGTACATGACTGCCCCCTGCTGCCTGGCAGCACCCGATCTCTTACAGGGGGCTGTGATCCGCACAATTAACCCCTCAGGTGCTGCACCTGAGGGGTTAATTGTGCATATCATAGCCCCCTATAAGAGATCAGGGGCTGCCAGGCAGCAGGGGGCAGACCCCCCTCCCTCCCCAGTTTGAATATCATTGGTGGACAGAGTTGGGCCCCCCCGCCCCCCCTATTGTAATATCATTGGTGGCCAGTGTGCGGCCTCCCCCGCTCCCCCCTCTATTGTAATATCATTGGTGGCCAGTGTGCGGCCTCCCCCGGCCACCCCCCCTCCCTCTATTGTAATATCATTGGTGGCCAGTGTGCGCTCCCCCCGGCCCCCCCTCTATTGTATTAATATCATTGGTGGCCAGTGTGCAGCCTCCCCTCCCCCCCCCCGATCATTGGTGGCAGTGACACTTACCTACTGGTAAGTGACAGGTCTGTGCGGCGCATTGCTTAATGATCTGTCACTTACCAGTAGGAGGAGCTCCCGGCCGGACACAGACAGCGCAGCAGCCAGCAGGTAAGTATGATGCTTCTAATATTGTAATATTGCTAAGTAACCATGGCAACCAGGCCTGCAGTAGCGTCCTGGTTGCCATGGTTACCGATCGGAGCCCCAGAGCGATTAAACTGGGACTCCGATCGGAATCTCCGCTGCCACCAATGATCGGGCAGGGGGGGGAGGGGAGGCCGCACACTGGCCACCAATGATATTAATACAATAGAGGGGGAGCGGGGGGGCGCACACTGGCCACCAATGATATTACAATAGAGGGGGGGGGAGGGGGGCCGACGGAGGCCGCACACTGGCCACCAATGATATTACAATAGAGGGGGGAGGGGGGGCCGGGGGGGCCGCATACTGGCCACCAATGATATTACAATAGAGGGGGGGCCGGGGGGGGCCGCACACTGGCCACCAATGATATTCAAACTGGGGAGGGAGGGGGGTCTGCCCCCTGCTGCCTGGCAGCCCCTGATCTCTTACAGGGGGCTATGATACCCACAATTAACCCCTTCAGGTGCGGCACCTGAAGGGTTAATTGTGCGGATCACAGCCCCCTGTAAAAGATCGGGTGCTTCCAGGCAGCAGGGGGCAGTCATGTACACAGTTAGTAGTATATTCTAACCATTTTAGGGTTAGTTTTGCTCTCTTTGGCAATGAATCTCTCGGTCTCTAGTTTGGCTGCTTTTATTAGTTTTTTACATATTCTATTTTTTTCCTTATAGTTTCTCAGTGCTTCCTCGCTACCCTCTTGTTTTAGTGATTTAAATGCTTTCTTTTTTTTATTTATTGTCTTCTTTATAGTTCTATTTATCCACATTGTTTTTTTCTTGTTCCTTAAACTTTTATTCCCATAATGTATGTACCTCTCACAATTAGATTTTAGGATGCTTTTAAAAATATCCCATTTTATGGCTATATTTTTTTTTTGAGGACTTTGTCCTAGTTAGTAAGGCCTATGGCCTCTCTTAGTTGGCTAAATTTAGCTTTTTTGAAGTTTGGTATTTTTGTTCCTCCCTGAAGAAACACTGTTTTAAATGATAAATGGAAGGTTATTACTTTATGGTCACTATTTCCCAGGTGTCCCTCATCCTGCACATCTGTAGTTCTGTCAGGTCTATTGGTTAATACAAAGTCCATCAAACCTATGGAAATGACCTATCAGGGCCACATGGAAATTATACAAAACCTACAAACTAAATGTGCATACCCAGGTCATGGATTCTTAATTGACAAAGAATCTTTATTAAATCCAATAAATACGATTAATAAAAAAACATTCAATGGAGTCTACATGATTCAGTGGAATAAAAACATACACAAAAGGAAGACAAATGGGAGGGGGCTGATGATTAATAATATATATAGGAGGAGCAAAAAAAAAAAATATAAACATAATTTTGATCAAACTGCATACAGAGTAATTCTCAACAGCATCTACTGATGGTAAGTAAGTAAAATACAATAAAAATCTCCCAAACAGGCAGTGCATATGAAGGCTTCTAATCAATTAAAGTGCATAATAGTGCCAAGGAGATCAAGGGTGTCAGAAGGCTCCTCTGAGGTTCATAGAAACAATATTACAGCCAGAAAACCCATCCCAGTGTGCCCCACTTACCCAACGCGTTTCGCCAGTATGTCCGTCCCTCTAGTCGGGTCCTGAACCAGTTGGGAAAGGTAATTGTCTTTGGTTATTGCCAAGAACCTGTTTCCTTTATGAGATATACAAGTTTCAGTTTCCCAGTCTATATCTGGGTAGTTGAAGTCCCCCATAATAATCACCTCATTATGATTTGCCGCCTCGTCTATCTCGTTTAGTAGTAGATTTTCTGTGGACTCTGGTATATTAGGTGGATTATAATAAACTCCTATTAATAATTTATTATTGTTTTTGCCTCCATGTATTTCTACCCACAGTGACTCCACATGTTCATGTCCCTCACTTATATCTTCTCGGACTGTGGGCTTTAGATAGGACTTTACATAAAGCCAAACCCCTCCCCCTCTCCGGTTTTGGCGATCCTTTCTAAACAGACTGTAACCCTGAACATTAACCACCCAGTCATAGCTATCATCCAGCCGTGTCTCAGTTATTCCCACTATGTCATAGTCCTCCTCACACATCACTAATTCCAGTTCCTCAGTTTTATTAGTCAGGCTTCTGAAATTAGTATACATATATTTAAGAGGTTTATGTATATTTTTTTACCCTACACCTTTCCTTCTGAACTGTTCTAGTCCCATCTATCCATTCCTCCCTCAGTCCCATTACCTTACCCCCGGTCTCTATCTGCACTATCTTCCCCTCCTATAATGTAATTACCTTCCCCGAAGTCCCTAGTTTAAACACTCCTCCAACTTTCTAGCCATCTTCTCCCCCAACACAGCTACCCCTTCCCCATTGAGGTGCAGCCCATCCCTAAGATAGAGCCTGTAGCCAAGAGAGAAGTCAATCCCTGTATAAGGCACAGAGCTATCTAATTAAACAGTGTCCTTATTTAATACATAAGCAATTCTATTAGGCCTTGATTTTCAAATTGAGGTGAATAAGCTGTCTATTTTTACTGTTATTGGGATGTCCACCTTGTTTTATTATTAAAGCAATTCTATTAGGCCTTGATTGTCAATTGGGGTTAAAACACTTTCTAATTTTACTGTTTTGTGGTGCCCACCTTGTTTAATAGAGAAGAAATTGTATAAGGCCTTGATTCTCAAATTGGGGTAAATACGCTTTCAAATTTGCTGTTATTGGGGTGTCCATCTTGTTTAATAGTTAAGCAATTCAATTAGGCCCTGATTCTCAAATTGAGAGAATTATCTGACTAGTTCTACTACTATTGGGGTGTCCACCTTAAGAAGAAGAAGAAGAAACTCCCTTTATTGTCCCTCAGTGGGGAAATTTTAGCATAACAGCAGCAATCACATTCACAACAGGAGCAAAATAAGAGTAATTAGAAATTAAAGAGTAAAATACAAGAAAAACAGAACACAGAATTTACTTAAAAAATTCACTACTGGGTTTCTGGGAACAGTATTGTTTATAAATCCTAACCGCTGCTGGGAGGAAGGACTTCCGATACGTTCCTTCGTGCACCTAGGATGCAGAAGTCTGTCACTGAAGGAGCTCTCCAGCTCCACAACAGCTTCGTGCATGGGGTGGGAGACATTGTCTAACAGTTATGCTAATTTTGCTAGAGTTCTTCTGTCACCCACCTCCTGCACTGAATGAAGGTGACAACCTAGGTCAGAGCTGGCCTTCTTAATGAGCTTATCTAATTTCTGTCTTTCAGCCACAGATAAGCTGCTCCCCCAACAAACCACACCATAGAATATGGCTGTTGCCACCAATGAGTCAAAGAAGGTCTTTAGGAGCGTCCCCTGCACTCCAAAGGACCTCAGTCTCCTCAACAGATAGAGTCTGCTCTGACCCTTTTTGAAAAGTGCATCAGTGTTATGGCTCCAGTCCAGTTTGTTGTTCAGATGAACACCCAGGTACTTTTAAGAGTCCACCACCTCAATATCTGTTCCCTGTATGTTCACCGGAACCAAAGCAGTGGGCCTGTGTCTGCGGAAATCCACCACCAGCTGCTTGGTTTTGCCCGTGTTGATCTGGAGCTGGTTCCGCTGACACCAGTCCACAAAATCCTGTGTCCCCTGTCTGTACTCTGAGTCGTCCTCACCTGTGATAAGGCCGACTATGGCAGAGTCATCAGAGAACTTCTGTAGGTGGCAACCTGGGGAGTTGATGGAGAAGTCTGCAGTGTAGAGGGTGAAGAGGAACGGTGCCAGCACAGTTCCCTGTGGTGCCCCCGTACTGCAGATCAGCTTGTCAGAGACACAACCCTGAGATTTTACAAACTGTGGGCGTTTTGTGAAGTAGTCCAGTATCCAATGTGAAATGTGGTGGTCCACTCCTGCCATCTCCAGCTTGTCCCTCAGAAGTCCTTGTTTCATAAATAAGCAATACTATTATGCCTTGATTCTTAAAATAAATAAGCTGTCTCATTTTATTGTTATTGGGGTGTCCACCTTGTTTAATAGCTAAAACTAATGTACTGTATTATGTCTTCACTCTCAAATTGGGGTGAATAAGCTGTCTAATTTTACTGTTATTAAGTTATCCACCTTGTTTAATAGATAACCAATTATATTATGTCTTGATTCCCAAATTGGGGTAAATAAGCTGTCTAGTTCTACTATTATTTTGGTGTTCACCTTGTTTAATGGATAAGCAATTTGATTAGGCATTGATTCTCAAATAGGGGTAGATAGTAGATAAGCTTTCTAATTTTACTGTTATTGGGTTGTCCATCTTGTTTAATAGCTAAACAATTCAATTATACCAATTGGGGTGAATAAGCTATCTAAACTTGCAGGATAACAGGCCGAACTGGATAGACAAATGTCTTTTTTTCGGCCTTATGTTCTATGTTACTATGTTACTAATTGTATTGCTATTAGGGTGTCCACCATGTTTAGTAGCTAAAAAGCTGGGTTGTTCAACAATTCTATTAGGCCTTGGTTCTTAAATTGGGGTGAATAAGCTTTCTAATTATACTGTTGAGGTGTCCACCTTGTTTAATAGATAAGCAATTAAAGTAAAGTCGCTTGAGGACGTCAGCGTTGCTTCATGTAGGATCTGTGGGCAGAAAGTGAAGTGTGGCCAGGATGCCAATGTTAGTACTACAGCCCAGTGTCAACACATGGAGCATAACCATAAAGTGGTCTGGAAAATCCATGGCACTAATGTAGTGTTAAAGCCTGACACATCTCCCAGCAGCCCGCACCGCTTCTCCAGCAGTCAAAGCTCCACCACCTTAGCAGCAGGCAGCTGTTTCCTTAATTTTGTCTACTGGTCCTGATGTTCCTCCTACTTCTTGTCACTAGTGTTAAGCGCGAATATTCTAAAAGCAAATTTTTATCGCGAATATCAGCACTTCGAGAATTCGCAAATATTTAGAATATAGTGTTATTTTTTTTAACACAGTACACATCAGGTGATCATCCCTCCCTTCTTCTAGCTTGTGGGCTAATGAGAAGGCTTTGTCACAGCTTAGCAACATCCCTAGCAACCAATAGAAAAGTTGCCTGCCCCTTACTATACAAGTTGCACGTATTGCGAAAAAATATGTGCATCATTAATTGTCGAAAATTCGCAAGCGCAAATATATTGGAGCACTCTATCTGCATATAAAGCTATTCTAACGTTCTGCCGTGTCAACCATTTTCTCCAGTCTCAGGAAACTTATACCAGCTTGAAAAATGTAGCATAAATGAGCCACGCCGGTATTTGGCGCGCATTACGCGAATAAAACATTGACGATTTTCGCAATCAAGAATATAATCTGGAATTCTTAACTTTGCGAATATATGACGAATATTCGACAAAATATTTGCAAAATATTGCGAATTCGAATATTACCCCTGCCACTCATCACTACTTGTCACTCGCTTCATCAGCAATAAATCATCAGGGCGATTACAATGAAATAAAAGTTTACATGCATTCATCCAATGACGCAGAAGCTGAACGTTCTCCTGGCCAAGTTGCTGGTACTACAGTCCATACCTTTCCATGTGGTTGACTCTGCACATTTCAGAGAACTGATGGCTTGTGCCCACCAAATGCGTAGAGTCCCAAGCTGCTACTTCTCTAAAACAGTGTTTCCCAACCAGTGTGCCTCCAGCTGTTGCAAAACTAAAACTCCCAGCATGCCCGCACAGCCTTTGGCTGTGCGGGCATGCTGGGAGTTGTAGTTTTGCAACAGCTGGAGGCACACTGGTTGGTAAACACTGCTCTAAAAAAAAAAGCTGTACTAGCCCTGCATCATACATACAGCATAAGGTGGGCCAGTCCTTATGCCTGTCAGTATATGTGAAAGTTCATGGCAGCACGGAAGTGTGGAGCTATAACCATGGTCAAGGGCAATATATGTACTTCATGGCCCACTTGGTAAATGTGGTTCCTGCCAAGGCACACCAGCAACTTGGCAGGCGATGATAATGCTGCGCTGCATTCTCATGCTGTGATTCCGGCGTCAATGTCCTCCTCTGCCTCCTCACTCTCCACCTTGACCTTAGCCTGTACTGTAGGCACAGTTCTGAGCGGTCCTCCAGCATACCACCTATGTAGAGCATGGCGATGTCAGCCTGTAAGCAATTGGCCAGCCTGGATGAACGGGGTCACACCAGGGAGAAACTGTTCCATGTCCTTCATCAAGATATTGAATGCTGGCTGTCTCACCAACTGAAGATCAGAACCATAGTCACCGATAACAGGAAGAACATTCTTTCCACACTGCATCAAGTAGGGCTGACTCATGCACCCTGTATGGCACATGTCTTCAATCTGGTTGTAAATCGGTTCCTGAATTCTTCAAACCAACTGCAAGACTGTCATGGTCTTACCTTCTTGCTGTTCTCCTTCGTTTGACATGTGCTGGCGGCCATCTTGGTTTCTGGGTTTCTTGTAGCCTTCCACCCTGCGGCTCCTCCTTCCCACTGGGAGGAGCTGGATGCCTAGCTCATATATATAGGAGGTCTGTGGCTTCAGTTCCTTGCTTGGTCCTCTTGTGTTCACATGCTTCTAAGACTGCTGCTGCTTCTGGTTCCTGATCCTGGCTTCGTCTGACTACCCTTCTGGTTCCTGATCCTGGCTTCGTCTGACTACCCTGCTGGTTCCTGATCCTGGCTTCGTCTGACTACCCTGCTGGTTCCTGATCCTGGCTTCGTCTGACTACCCTTCTGGTTCCTGACCTCTGGCTTCGCAAAGACTCTGCTCGGTTTCACCATCCGTTTGGACTTTTGCTTTACAGCTTTATTTTCAATAAAGCCTTCTTATTTTCACTATCTCTTGTTGTACGTCTGGTTCATGGTTCCGTGACAAAGACTTCTTGAAAACGGCCATAAAACTGTGTATGCTCTTCTGCCACTCTTACTGTGCAAAACACGCCTTCATTGAGCTGCAAAGGCAGAATAGTGTTCCCCAACATCACCTCCTATGTGACGTTTCCACATTTTGGAACTCCACCCTCTACATGTTGGACTGACTATATAAGCAGAGGAAGGCCATGAATGATTTCTTGATGATGCAGGTGGACAGGAGCACTCCGCTGTATAACTTCGATATTAGCCAGTGGCAGCTCATGAGTGACATCTGCCATTTGCACAGGCCCTTTCAGGAGGCCAATTTTTTGGTCAGTTGGAAGGCTTAAAGCTGGCTGGACAGAAGACACGAGAATCATGTCGCCTATATATCATGGCCACTTGAGCCCTGTGGGGGTTGAACTGGCAGAGAAGGAGGATAAGGATGATGAGGAGGACATTAACAACCAGGAATTGTATATAGAAATAGGTGTTGTATGTGCCCAAGTGCCAGGTGTGGAACAGGAGGAGTAGGTGGAACATAAGGATCTGGAAGGCAATGAGGAAGGCCAGGCAGATGACATCTGATATTATATCAGAGTTATGATCACTTATATAGTTCCGAAAACATAGTGTATATGGAGCACATTCCTCTTGAGAAGGTACATTTTACTCATATACTAGAGCAACAGCATTTTCTTAATAATCAATATGAACAAAAATTCCAAAAATCTTGCACTTTATTTACTAACACATCTTCAAAGTTCAAAGAGCAGTTTTAAACAATATTAGCTATCATTTTTAAGAGATAGATTGTTATCTTCTATATAGATAATTAATAAAGCATTACTGCTCCAAGAAGAATATCCATAATCTCTAGCAGTAAACTGCATTTGAACTATAATTAAAAAATTTAGTGTTGAAAGTAGACTTGATACCAGTCAGTTGTTCAGCATACTACAGTGTACTACAGGGTTTCTTTTACACCTGAGCGAACTTTATACTATCTTTCTACCTCTAATGGCACACAAACTGTATATTTTATGATGGAGAAATCTGCCAGGCAGCTTTTTGTAATGTCACAAAAAGCATCATAATACTTGTGACACACTCTTCTGTCTCCCTTATCTGGTGCTTGTGGTCACTTGAGACCTATATTTTTTTTTATTGGATTAGAATAAAGAATAGTTTTAAACCATCTTTCAGGCATATCCATTTAACTATATTTGAAAATAACTGTGCTGTTCATAATTAAATGATCTATGAGTAGGGTTAAGCTAACCCGTACTGTAAAGTTCGAGTTCATACTGAACTTTAGGATTTTTAGACCCCCGACCCGCACCCAAACTTTTCAGTAAAAGTTTGGGTTTGGTGTTCGGCGAGTTAATGGTGCTTTTTGAGAGGCTGCAGAGCAGCCAATCAACAAGCATTTAACTCGTGGGCCCTTAGAAGCCATTACAGCCATACCTACTATAGGCATGGCTGTGATTGGCCAGTGCAGCATGTGACCCAGCCTCTATATAAGCTGGAGTCACGTAGCGATGCACGTCACTCTGCTCTGATTTGTGTAGGTATAGGATGCTGCTGCTGTGAGGGAGAGAATAGGAAAGAATCATGAGTGCTTGTTTAACTCAGCGATCTACAGCGATTTTGTTCTGTGGGTGCAGTGCATAATATTTTTACCCTGCCCTGAGCCCAGTGATACTGAAAAAGAACTTTTAAAAATCTGTTAGTTAGGTGGGCGTTGGCGGCCATTTTATGCAAGTTCAATGCACTAGCACAGCATATGTGCTTTTGTGACAGTCAAATACAAGCTTGAGATACTGCAATTATATTCTGGGTTAAAAAAAATTACCCTTTTTTGGCAATACCCTACATATGGTGATTTTGCTGCATCTGTCAGTGTGAAATACAAGTTTGAAATACTGCAATAATATTTTTTATTAAAAAAACACCCATTTTGGGTAAAATACATAATTTGCAGGATTTGCTGCATTTGTTTGTGTGAAATATAAGCGTTAGATACTGCTGTTATATTCTGTTATTAAAAAAACAACCATTTTGGGCAAAATAATGAATTAGCTGCCTTTGATGCATCTGTGAGTGTGAAATACAAGCTTGAAATACTGCAATAATATTCTGTTATTAAAGAAACAACCATTTTGGGCATAATACATAATTTGCGGCCTTTGCTGCATCTGTCAGTGTGAAATACAAGTTTGAAATGCTGCAATAATATTCTGGGTTTTAAAAAACACCCATTTTTGGCAATACCTTACATCTGGGGCCTTTGCTGCTTCTGTCAGTGTGAAATACAAGCTTGAAATACTGCAATAATATTCTGTTGTTAAAAAAAACACCAATTTTGCGCAAAATACATAATTTGCGGCCTATGCTGCTTCTGTTAGTGTGAAATACAAGCGTTAGATACTGCTGTTATGTTCTGTTATTAAAAAAACACCAATTGTGGGCAAAATAATAAATTTGCAGCCTTTGCGGCATCTGTCAGTGTGAAATACAAGCTTGAAATACTGCAATAATATTCTGTTATTAAAAAAACACCCATTTTGGGCAAAATACATAATTTAACATAATATAACAGCAGTATCTAACGCTTGTATTTCACACAGACAGATGCAGCAAAGATGATGTGGAGAACGATGAGGTCCTCGACCCCACATGAAATCAAGGTCATGCGAGTGACCTGTGTAGTTCGGAGGAAGAGGCGGTCGTGGCACAGAGCCACCAGCACAGCACAGAGGGAGCAGGGTGCAAAAGCGGAGCGGCCATCCCCTAGACAGTACGCCTGCTACTGCCCACCGCAGCAAGGGACCAAGCACACCAAAGCCAGCTCCAAGGAGTTCCCTGGCGTGGCAGTTCTTCAGACAATGTGCTGATGACAAGACATGAGTGGTTTGCACGCTGTGCAATCAGAGACTGAAGCAAGGCATAAATGTTCTCAACCTGAGCACAACCTGCATGACCAGGCATCTAAGTGCAAAGGACGAGCTGCAGTAGAGTAGACACCTCAAAAACCAAGAAAGGTCTCTGGCTCCTCCTGCTTCCTCTTCTGCTGCAGTCTCAGCCTCTTCATCCACCTCTGGAGTGACAGTGGCACCTACTACCCCGCAAACAGAGGAACTGGCAGCAACACCACCACCTGGGTCACCAAGCATCTCCACAATGTCCCAAGGAAGCATTCAGCTCTCTATCTCCCAAACACTGGAGCGGAAGAGGAAGTACCCCTCTACTCACCCGCGATTCCTGGTCCTGAATGCAAGCATTTCAAAATTTTAAATGCTGTTATTCCGTCTGGTGGAGACGAAGAGTTTTAATAGCCTTATAGCGGTGGCTGTCCCATAGTATGTCGTGCCCAGCCACGAATACTTTTCCAGGCAATCCATCCCTTCCCTGCACAACCAAGTCAGGGACAAAATCGGGTGTGCACTGCGCAACGCCATCTGTGGCAAAGTCCCCCTAACTACTGATACGTGGACCAGTAAGGACGGTCAGGGATGTTCTATCTCCCTAACAGCACACTGGGTAAATGCAGTGGCGGTTGGGCCAGAGGAGGATAACAGTTTGGCGCATTTCCTTCCACCACCGAGGATTGCAGGGCACTTCAGTTTGCCTCCTGTTGCTTCCTTCTCCTACTCTGCTTCCTCATCCTCTAACGGCTCCTCATCCGGTCAGCGTAACACCTTCACCAACAACTTCAGCACAGCCAGGGGTAAATGACAGCAGGCAGTTTTAAAACGTATCTGTTTGGGGGACAAACCCCACACCGCGCAGGAGCTGTGGACGGGCATGGAATAACAGACCGATGAGTGGTTGGTGCCAGTGAGCCTCAAGCCCAGCCTGGTGGTGTGCGATAATGGACGAAATCTCATAGCAGCTCTGGGACTAGCCGGTTTGATGCACATCCCTTGCCTGGCGCATATGCTGAATTTGGTGGTGCAAAGGATCCATAAAAATTACCCCGATATGTCAGAGCTGCTGCAGAAAGTGCGAGTGACCTGCGCTTTCAGCATTCTCACCCTGCTGCTGCTCGCCTGTCAGCGCTGCAGCGTAACTTCGGGCTTCCCGCTCAACTCCTCATATGCGACGTGCCCACAAGGTGGAACTCCACCTTGCACATGCAGGCCAGACTGTGCGAGCAGCAGCAGGCGATAGTGAAGTTTCAGCTGCAGCACGAACAGGTGAGTCGCTCTGCGGAACCATACCACTTCAGCACCAATGAGTGGTCCTCCATGCGAGACCTGTGTGCCTTGTTGTGCTGTTTCGAGTACTCCACCAACATGGCCAGTGCCAATGACGTTACTCTCAGCGTTACTATCCCACTTCTATGCCTTCTTTGAAAAAACGCTTCGGGCGATGATGGAGAGGATGTGGCACAGGAGGAAGAGGAGGAAGAGGGATCATTTCATAGGGTTTCAGGCCAGTCATTCACAAGTGGCTCCGAGGGTGAGTTCCTGCACCCAAAAAATCCAGGTACACAATTGTCCAGCCAGGGCACAGTTTTGGAGGATGACGAGGTGGATGATGATGAGGAGATGGAGGAGGAGAAACCGTGTTCACAGCAGGGTGGCACCCAGATAATCTCCTGGCCCTCACTGGTGCGTGGCTGGGGGGATACAGAGGACACAGACGATACACCTCCCACAGATGACAGTTTTTTGATGCCTCTGGGCAGCCTGGCACACATGAGCGATTACATGCTGCAGTGTCTCCGCAACGACCGTCGAGTTGCCCACATTCTAACTTGTGCTGATTACTGAGTGGCCACGCTGCTGGATCCACGTTACAAGGACAATGTACCATCCTTAATTCCCTCACTGGAGCGTGATCGTAAGATGTGCGAGTACAAGCGCACGTTAGTAGACGTGCTGCTGATGGCATTCCCACCTGACAGTGGGGGCACAGTGGAAGCACAAGGCGAAGGCAGAGGACGAGGAAGAGGTTGCCATCGCAGCTGGGGCACCTCCAGCACCTCAGAAGGCAGGGTTAGCATGGCCAAAATGTGGAAAACCTTTGTCAGCACGCCAAAACAACCAGCTGATATGGAATGTCTTAGCAGGAGGCAGCATTTCACCAACATAGTGGAGCAGTATGTGTGCACACGCCTAATGTGTGCACTAATTTGTCTGTTAAATTTTCAGGTGAAATTTACAATTTTTTGGGGTGTGATATACCACTGCTATACCTAGTAGACAGGTAAAAAATAAAAAATAACTAATTTGTCTGTTACATTTTCGGGTGAAATTCACCAATTTTTGGGTGTGATATACCCATGCTTTACCTAGTAGAGAGGTAAAAAAAATTCACTAATTTGTCTGTTTCATTTTCGGGTGAAATTCACCAATTTTTGGGTGTGATATACCCAGGCTGTACCTAGTAGACAGGTAAAAAAAAATCACTAATTTGTCGGTTACATTTTCAGGTGAAATTCACAACTTTTTGGGTGTGATATACCACTGCTATACCTAGTAGACAGGTTAAAAAAAATCACTAATTTGTCTGTTACATTTTCGGGTGAAATTCACCAATTTTTGGGTGTGATATACCCATGCTTTACATAGTAGAGAGGTAAAAAAAATTCACTAATTTGTCTGTTTCATTTTCGGGTGAAATTCACCAATTTTTGGGTGTGATATACCCATGCTCTACCTAGTAGACAGGTTAAAAAAAATCACTAATTTGTTTGTTACATTTTCGGGTGAAATTCACCAATTTTTGGGTGTGATATACCCATGCTGTACCTAGTAGACAGGTAAAAAAAACTTCACTAATTTGTCTGTTACATTTTCAGGTAAATTTTACCAATTTTTGGGTGTGATATACCACTGCTATACCTAGTAGACAGGTAAAAAAAATTCACTAATTTGTCTGTTACATTTTTGGGTGAAATTCACCAATTTTTAGGTGTGATATACCCATGCTCTACCTTGTAAACAGGTTTAAAAATTCACAAATTTGTCTGTTACATTTTCAGCCCTGCACTAAGGCTGTACAGTGCAGTATTATGCTGTACAGCCTCTCTGGGGGGTGTATTTCTCCTGTAACTGGGGCTACTATGTCAGCCCCAGTTACAGGAGAAATCAACAGTGAAAAAAAAATGAAAAAGTGAAGTAAATGTCCCCCAGAGGTCTTGTATGACCTTATGGGGGACGAAAAGTGTAAATTAAAAAAAATAAAAATAAAGGGTTGAAAAAATAAAATAAAAAAATGGTTTCACATGTAAAAAAAAAAATTCCCCAAGTAAGGAATAAAAAAAATAATTTTAAAATAGAAAAAATAAAATAAAATAGACATATTTGGTATTGCCGCGTCCGTAAAAAACAGCTCTATAAAAATATCACATGGGTGAACACCGTAAAAAAAAAAAAAAACTGTCAAAACAAGCAATTTTTGTCACCTTACATCACAAAAGGTGCAACACCAAGGGATCAAAAACACGTATGTCCCACAAAATGGTACCAATAAAACCGTCACCTCATCCCGCAAAAAATGAGCCCCTACATAAGAAAATCTCTCAAAAAATAAAAAAAACTATAGCTCTTAGAAAATGGAGACACTAAAACATCATTTTTTTAGTTTCAAAAATGCTATTATTGTGTTAAAGTGAAACAAAAAAAAAGTATACATATTAGGTATTGCCGCGTCCGTAAAAACCAGCTCTATAAAAATATCACATAAGCTAATCCCTCAGGTGAACACCGTAAAAAAAATTAAAAAAAACGGTGTCAAAACAAGCAATTTTTGTCACCTTACATCACAAAAGGTGCAACACCAAGTGATCAAAAATGCGTATGTCCCACAAAATGGTACCAATAAAACCGTCACCTCATCCCGCAAAAAATGAGCCCCTACTAGGGATGAGCGAACACGAACTGTATAGTTCGGGTTCGTACCGAATTTTGGGGTGTCCGTGACACGGACCCGAACCCGAACATTTTCGTAAAAGTCCTGGTTCAGGTTCGGTGTTCGGCGCTTTCTTGGCGCTTTTTGAAAGGCTGCAAAGCAGCCAATCAACAAGCGTCATGCTACTTGGCCCAAGAGGCCATCACAGCCATGCCTACTATTGGCATGGCTGTGATTGGCCAGTGCACCATGTGACCCAGCCTCTATTTAAGCTGGAGTCACGTAGCGCCGCACGTCACTCTGCTATGATCAGTATAGGGAGAGGTTGCAGCTGCGACGTTAGGGCGAGATTAGGCAGATTAACTCCTCCAAAAGACTTCATTCTGTGATCGATCTGCAGCTGTGGATCATTGAAGTGCTATTATTGACTTGCTCACTTTTTTGAGGCTGCCCAGAGCGTTTTTAGATCACTTTTTTTCTGGGGTGATCGGCGGCCATTTTGTGACTTGTGGTGCGCCAGCACGAGCTATCACCAAGTGCATTTAACCATCGATAGTGTGGTTATTTTGTGCTATATCCTACATCAGCTGCAGGCTGAGCCTGTGTCACCCAAGTGCATTTAACCATCAACAGTCTGATTATTTTTTGGCCATATACTACATCTGGTGCAGGCTGAGCCTGTGTCACCCAAGTGCATTTAACCATCAACAGTCTGATTATTTTTTGGCCATATACTACATCTGGTGCAGGCTGAGCCTGTGTCACCCAAGTGCATTTAACCATCAACAGTGTGGTTATTTTTTGGCCATATATTACATCAGGGGCAAGTTGAGCCTGTCACCCAGCGACCTAAAAAATAGACCTGACATTTCTATTCAACCAAATCTGTACTGTTTTAGCTGGTCAAGTTATTGTATTGACCGTAAAAGCACACTTTTTTTTCTGGGTTGAAAAAGCATTCCCAAATTTGCCATTCTCAAAATAACTAGTTTCTGGTATTTGAGGCCTACTTGAAATCTATCCCAAAAAGAAAATCTTATATTGAAGGTATTGATAGTGTCATTCAGAAAAACCTAAGACACACGCTAGCGTGCTGATAGAAGTGTGATTCTGTGATTAAACCTATACCTGTCACACAGCGCAAAAAAAAACAGGTCTCACATCTCTATTCAACCAAATCTGCACTGTTTTAGCTGGTCAAGTTATTTGTAGTGACCGTAAAAGCACACTTTTTGTTCTGGGTTGAAAAAGCATTCCCAAATTTGCCATTCTCAAAATAACTAGTTTCTGGTATTTGAGGCCTACTTGAAATCTATCCCAAAAAGAAAATCTTACATTGAAGGTATTGATAGTGTCATTCAGAAAAACCTAAGACACACGCTAGCGTGCTGATAGAAGTGCGATTCTGTGATTAAACCTATACCTGTCACACAGCGCAAAAAAAAACAGGTCTCACATCTCTATTCAACCAAATCTGCACTGTTTTAGCTGGTCAAGTTATTTGTAGTGACCGTAAAAGCACACTTTTTGTTCTGGGTTGAAAAAGCATTCCCAAATTTGCCATTCTCAAAATAACTAGTTTCTGGTATTTGAGGCCTACTTGAAATCTATCCCAAAAAGAAAATCTTACATTGAAGGTATTGATAGTGTCATTCAGAAAAACCTAAGACACACGCTAGCGTGCTGATAGAAGTGCGATTCTGTGATTAAACCTATACCTGTCACACAGCGCAAAAAAAAACAGGTCTCACATCTCTATTCAACCAAATCTGCACTGTTTTAGCTGGTCAAGTTATTTGTAGTGACCGTAAAAGCACACTTTTTGTTCTGGGTTGAAAAAGCATTCCCAAATTTGCCATTCTCAAAATAACTAGTTTCTGGTATTTGAGGCCTACTTGAAATCTATCCCAAAAAGAAAATCTTACATTGAAGGTATTGATAGTGTCATTCAGAAAAACCTAAGACACACGCTAGCGTGCTGATAGAAGTGTGATTCTGTGATTAAACCTATACCTGTCACACAGCGCAAAAAAAAACAGGTCTCACATCTCTATTCAACCAAATCTGCACTGTTTTAGCTGGTCAAGTTATTTGTAGTGACCGTAAAAGCAGACTTTTTGTTCTGGGTTGAAAAAGCATTCCCAAATTTGCCATTCTCAAAATAACTAGTTTCTGGTATTTGAGGCCTACTTGAAATCTATCCCAAAAAGAAAATCTTACATTGAAGGTATTGATAGTGTCATTCAGAAAAACCTAAGACACACGCTAGCGTGCTGATAGAAGTGTGATTCTGTGATTAAACCTATACCTGTCACACAGCGCAAAAAAAAACAGGTCTCACATCTCTATTCAACCAAATCTGCACTGTTTTAGCTGGTCAAGTTATTTGTAGTGACCGTAAAAGCAGACTTTTTGTTCTGGGTTGAAAAAGCATTCCCAAATTTGCCATTCTCAAAATAACTAGTTTCTGGTATTTGAGGCCTACTTGAAATCTATCCCAAAAAGAAAATCTTACATTGAAGGTATTGATAGTGTCATTCAGAAAAACCTAAGACACACGCTAGCGTGCTGATAGAAGTGTGATTCTGTGATTAAACCTATACCTGTCACACAGCGCAAAAAAAAACAGGTCTCACATCTCTATTCAACCAAATCTGCACTGTTTTAGCTGGTCAAGTTATTTGTAGTGACCGTAAAAGCAGACTTTTTGTTCTGGGTTGAAAAAGCATTCCCAAATTTGCCATTCTCAAAATAACTAGTTTCTGGTATTTGAGGCCTACTTGAAATCTATCCCAAAAAGAAAATCTTACATTGAAGGTATTGATAGTGTCATTCAGAAAAACCTAAGACACACGCTAGCGTGCTGATAGAAGTGTGATTCTGTGATTAAACCTATACCTGTCACACAGCGCAAAAAAAAACAGGTCTCACATCTCTATTCAACCAAATCTGCACTGTTTTAGCTGGTCAAGTTATTTGTAGTGACCGTAAAAGCAGACTTTTTGTTCTGGGTTGAAAAAGCATTCCCAAATTTGCCATTCTCAAAATAACTAGTTTCTGGTATTTGAGGCCTACTTGAAATCTATCCCAAAAAGAAAATCTTACATTGAAGGTATTGATAGTGTCATTCAGAAAAACCTAAGACACACGCTAGCGTGCTGATAGAAGTGTGATTCTGTGATTAAACCTATACCTGTCACACAGCGCAAAAAAAAACAGGTCTCACATCTCTATTCAACCAAATCTGCACTGTTTTAGCTGGTCAAGTTATTTGTAGTGACCGTAAAAGCACACTTTTTGTTCTGGGTTGAAAAAGCATTCCCAAATTTGCCATTCTCAAAATTGTGGTGAACGGGAACAATGAGGAAAACATCTAATAAGGGACGCGGACGCGGACGTGGACATGGTCGTGGTGGTGTTAGTGGACCCTCTGGTGCTGGGAGAGGACGTGGCCGTTCTGCCACAGCCACACGTCCTAGTGAACCAACTACCTCAGGTCCCAGTAGCCAGCAGAATTTACAGCGATATTTGGTGGGGCCCAATGCCGTTCTAAGGATGGTAAGGCCTGAGCAGGTACAGGCATTAGTCAATTGGGAGGCCGACAGTGGATCCAGCACGTTCACATTATCTCCCACCCAGTCTTCTGCAGAAAGCGCACAGATGGCGCATGAAAACCAAGCCCATCGGTCTGTCACATCACCCCCATTTATATCAGGGAAACTGTCTGAGCCTCAAGTTATGCAGCAGTCCCTTATGCTGTTTGAAGACTCTGCTGCCAGGGTTTCCCAAGGGCATCCACCTAGCCCTTCCCCAGGGGTGGAAGAGATAGAATGCACTAACGCACAACCACTTATTTTTCCAGATGATGAGGACATGGGAATACCACCTCAGCACGTCTCTGATGATGACGAAACACAGGTGCCAACTGCTGCGTCTTTCTGCAGTGTGCAGACTGAACAGGAGGTTAGGGATCAAGACTGGGTGGAAGACGATGCAGGGGACGATGAGGTCCTAGACCCCACATGGAATGAAGGTCGTGCCACTGACTTTCACAGTTCGGAGGAAGAGGCAGTGGTGAGACCGAGCCAACAGCGTAGCAAAAGAGGGAGCAGTGGGCAAAATCAGAACACCCGCCGCCAAGAGACTCCGCCTGCTACTGACCGCCGCCATCTGGGACCGAGCACCCCAAAGGCAGCTTCAAACAGTTCCCTGGCATGGCACTTCTTCAAACAATGTGCTGACGACAAGACCCGAGTGGTTTGCACGCTGTGCCATCAGAGCCTGAAGCGAGGCATTAACGTTCTGAACCTTAGCACAACCTGCATGACCAGGCACCTGCATGCAAAGCATGAACTGCAGTGGAGTAAACACCTTAAAAACAAGGAAGTCACTCAGGCTCCCCCTGCTACCTCTTCTGCTGCTGCCGCCTCGGCCTCTTCTGCTGCTGCCGCCGCCTCGGCCTCTTCTGCTGCTGCTGCCGCCGCCTCGGCCTCTTCCTCTGCCTCTGGAGGAACGTTGGCACCTGCCGCCCAGCAAACATGGGATGTATCACCAACACCACCACCTGCGTCACCAAGCATCTCAACCATGTCACACGGCAGCGTTCAGCTCTCCATCTCACAAACATTTGAGAGAAAGCGTAAATTCCCACCTAGCCACCCTCGATCCCTGGCCCTGAATGCCAGCATTTCTAAACTACTGGCCTATGAAATGCTGTCATTTAGGCTGGTGGACACACACAGCTTCAAACAGCTCATGTCACTTGCTGTCCCACAGTATGTTGTTCCCAGCCGCCACTACTTCTCCAAGAGAGCCGTGCCTTCCCTGCACAAACAAGTGTCCGATAAAATCAAGTGTGCACTGCGCAACGCCATCTGTGGCAAGGTCCACCTAACCACAGATACATGGACCAGTAAGCACGGCCAGGGACGCTATAACTCCCTAACTGCACACTGGGTAAATGTAGTGGCAGCTGGGCCCCAGGCGGAGAGCTGTTTGGCGCACGTCCTTCCGCCGCCAAGGATCGCAGGGCAACATTCTTTGCCTCCTGTCTCCTCCTCCTCCTACTCAGCTTCCTCCTCCTCTTCTTCCACCTGCTCATCCAGTCAGCCACACACCTTCACCACCAACTTCAGCACAGCCCGGGGTAAACGTCAGCAGGCCATTCTGAAACTCATATGTTTGGGGGACAGGCCCCACACCGCACAGGAGTTGTGGGGGGGTATAGAACAACAGACCGACGAGTGGTTGCTGCCGGTGAGCCTCAAGCCCGGCCTGGTGGTGTGCGATAATGGGCGAAATCTCGTTGCAGCTCTGGGACTAGCTGGTTTGACGCACATCCCTTGCCTGGCGCATGTGCTGAATTTGGTGGTGCAGAAGTTCATTCGCAACTATCCCGACATGTCAGAGCTGCTGCATAAAGTGCGGGCCGTCTGTTCGCGCTTCCGGCGTTCACACCCTGCCGCTGCTCGCCTGTCTGCGCTACAGCGTAACTTTGGCCTTCCCGCTCACCGCCTCATATGCAACGTGCCCACCAGGTGGAACTCCACCTTGCATATGCTGGACAGACTGTGCGAGCAGCAGCAGGCCATAGTGGAGTTTCAGCTGCAGCACGCACGGGTCAGTCGCACTGTGGATCAGACCCACTTCACCACCAATGACTGGGCCTCCATGCGAGACCTGTGTGCCCTGTTGCGCTGTTTCGAGTACTCCACCAACATGGCCAGTGGCGATGACGCCGTTATCAGCGTTACAATACCACTTCTATGTCTTCTTGAGAAAACACTTAGGGCGATGATGGAAGAGGAGGTGGCCCAGGAGGAAGAGGAGGAAGAGGGGTCATTTTTAGCACTTTCAGGCCAGTCTCTTCGAAGTGACTCAGAGGGAGGTTTTTTGCAACACCAGAGGCCAGGTACAAATGTGGCCAGACAGGGCCCACTACTGGAGGACGAGGAGGACGAGGATGAGGAGGAGGTGGAGGAGGATGAGGATGAAGCATGTTCACAGCGGGGTGGCACCCAAAGCAGCTCGGGCCCATCACTGGTGCGTGGCTGGGGGGAAACACAGGACGATGACGATACGCCTCCCACAGAGGACAGCTTGTCCTTACCTCTGGGCAGCCTGGCACACATGAGCGACTACATGCTGCAGTGCCTGCGCAACGACAGCAGAGTTGCCCACATTTTAACGTGTGCGGACTACTGGGTTGCCACCCTGCTGGATCCCCGGTACAAAACAATGTGCCCACCTTACTTCCTACACTGGAGCGTGATAGGAAGATGCGCGAGTACAAGCGCACGTTGGTAGACGCGCTACTGAGAGCATTCCCAAATGTCACAGGGGAACCAGTGGAAGCCCAAGGCGAAGGCAGAGGAGGAGCAAGAGGTCGCCAACGCAGCTGTGTCACGCCCAGCTCCTCTGAGGGCAGGGTTAGCATGGCAGAGATGTGGAAAAGTTTTGTCAACACGCCACAGCTAAGTGCACCACCACCTGATACGGAACGTGTTAGCAGGAGGCAACATTTCACTAACATGGTGGAACAGTACCTGTGCACACCCCTCCACGTACTGACTGATGGTTCGGCCCCATTCAACTTCTGGGTCTCCAAATTGTCCACGTGGCCAGAGCTAGCCTTTTATGTCTTGGAGGTGCTGGCCTGCCCGGCGGCCAGCGTTTTGTCTGAACGTGTATTCAGCACGGCAGGGGGCGTCATTACAGACAAACGCAGCCGCCTGTCTACAGCCAATGTGGATAAGCTGACGTTCATAAAAATGAACCATTAAATAAGTTTTCAGAGACAGCACACCAATGTAGCTTATTATTCAACCTTTATTTACCAGTGGTACATTCTCAAAATATTCGTATGACATTTATTGCTATTTGCAACGTTTCGGGCCCATTCGGTGCCCTTTGTCAAGCTATAAATGCAAAAATAAACACAGAACAATACAATTAAAAATGGGGGGGAAAAAATTCATATACATATCAATAGGAATTCATATATAAATATGTCTTAGTCCACATGGAACATATCATGTTGTTGCTCCTTGGCAAGTGTGAGTTTCATCCGTAATTCAGCCATAATTTCAAATAAATAATTCATAATTCATATCGTCCAAAGGCACCGTAGCTCACATGTGGGTGATGGTTTTATGTCAATTACATGCATAATTAATGGTTTTGATGGTAGACACCGCTGTGAATAGTGGTTCCTCTATGCAGCGACAGATGCATGAGGCCCAGGTGTGTGGTTTCACATTAAACAAGGAGGAGAGCGGTGGTGTACTAGCATCAAAAAGAAACGTCAGTCAGGGAGCATGTTAAACAAATCTCATCTAGACACATGATTCTACATTGGTTTGAATAGTTCCTTACAAAGATCATTTCAAAGTGGGCACAATTGTGGACATCTGTCCTTCATAATTAGGTATGTATATGAGGGGTCCGCACACATAAATTCATAAAAAAGGGGGGGGGGTTTATGCATCGGTATCAAAAACTGGCATGATTAGAGTAAAATTCATAGAAAATCACAATTCATGAAAAATAATGAAAAATAAGGCATGATTCAAAGACAACATGATTAGGGCATGATTTAAATAAAACATGATTGAAGCAGGGAATCCAAAGAGCCTAGTTAGGGTGAAGGGATCAATAATGGCAGATTAAACACATTATAATTGTGCAGTGCAAGCTAACCAGGGTGGCCTGAGAGTCCGTAATTATAGGAGTTGCCCCAGTTGTGTAGTCACACGCTGCACCCTTATAATCACCCTGGGGAGGGGGGTAGCATATATAATGTAATGTAGGAAGGCAAGAGCCTGTGGCACAAGTGAGGACCGTACAGACCCCTAAGCAGTGCGTGTCTTCTGGAGGCAGCGCAAGGTGAGTAAACATGAATATTGTATACCTGTGAACTGACTCGATCTTGAGCAGAGTAACATACCTGGATGGCCGGTCTGCGTGTTTCCACGGCGTGCGGTAAATGCGGTGCACGCCGTGGTGTATTTATTCAAAAGGCAGGTCGGATATCCGGCGGTCGCCGGCATATGGGGGTGGGTCTATGTGACATGCCCGGCCTCCGTGAGGGAGGAGCGGGCCGGCTTCAGGTTTGTACAAACCCGGCACATGCGCAGTATTTCCCTGTGTCCATAGGCGCCATCTTTGTTCCTGGCACTCAAATGGGAGACAGGGGGTAGCGCCTGCCGAAGGATGTTATGAGGTCCCCTGTTGCAATTTTGAGGTTCTGGCATAAAGGGGGGGTTTATCCACTGTGGTGGAAGTGTACAGATGTGATTTTCAGTGGGTACACATTGCTATAATAGGACGGTCATTATGAGGCACAGTCAATAAGGTGCCACAGGTTCTTGCATATCAGACATATACATTTTCACTCTATGACTATATCTATAGGCATACTATACCCAAAAGTAGTGATACATAAGGTGGGCTATGTATATGTCACATAGACCCACCCCCATATGCCGGCGACCGCCGGATATCCGACCTGCCTTTTGAATAAATACACCACGGCGTGCACCGCATTTACCGCACGCCGTGGAAACACGCAGACCGGCCATCCAGGTATGTTACTCTGCTCAAGATCGAGTCAGTTCACAGGTATACAATATTCATGTTTACTCACCTTGCGCTGCCTCCAGAAGACACTCACTGCTTAGGGGTCTGTACGGTCCTCACTTGTGCCACAGGCTCTTGCCTTCCTACATTACATTATATATGCTACCCCCCTCCCCAGGGTGATTATAAGGGTGCAGCGTGTGACTACACAACTGGGGCAACTCCTATAATTACGGACTCTCAGGCCACCCTGGTTAGCTTGCACTGCACAATTATAATGTGTTTAATCTGCCATTATTGATCCCTTCACCCTAACTAGGCTCTTTGGATTCCCTGCTTCAATCATGTTTTATTTAAATCATGCCCTAATCATGTTGTCTTTGAATCATGCCTTATTTTTCATTATTTTTCATGAATTGTGATTTTCTATGAATTTTACTCTAATCATGCCAGTTTTTGATACCGATGCATAAACCCCCCCCCCCTTTTTTATGAATTTATGTGTGCGGACCCCTCATATACATACCTAATTATGAAGGACAGATGTCCACAATTGTGCCCACTTTGAAATGATCTTTGTAAGGAACTATTCAAACCAATGTAGAATCATGTGTCTAGATGAGATTTGTTTAACATGCTCCCTGACTGACGTTTCTTTTTGATGCTAGTACACCACCGCTCTCCTCCTTGTTTAATGTGAAACCACACACCTGGGCCTCATGCATCTGTCGCTGCATAGAGGAACCACTATTCACAGCGGTGTCTACCATCAAAACCATTAATTATGCATGTAATTGACATAAAACCATCACCCACATGTGAGCTACGGTGCCTTTGGACGATATGAATTATGAATTATTTATTTGAAATTATGGCGGAATTACGGATGAAACTCACACTTGCCAAGGAGCAACAACATGATATGTTCCATGTGAACTAAGACATATTTATATATGAATTCCTATTGATATGTATATGAATTTTTTTCCCCCCATTTTTAATTGTATTGTTCTGTGTTTATTTTTGCATTTATAGCTTGACAAAGGGCACCGAATGGGCCTGAAACGTTGCAGATAGCAATAAATGTCATACGAATATTTTGAGAATGTACCACTGGTAAATAAAGGTTGAATAATAAGCTACATTGGTGTGCTGTCTCTGAAAACTTATTTAAAGCTACAATTTCACTCCGCGGGTGGAAGGAGGTCAACAGGAGACGAGCACCCACAAAAGCCGCTCTAATTAGACGTGTGCTGAGGTCTCACTACGTTCATAAAAATGAACCAGGCATGGATCCCACAGGACCTGTCGATCCCTTGTGCAGATTAGATATTAACTACCTCCCCTTAACAATATATTATTCTACTCCAGGGCACTTCCTCATTCAATACTATTTTTAATTTCATTTTACCATTATATTGCGGGGCAACCCAAAGTTGAATGAACCTCTCCTCTGTCTGGGTGCCGGGGCCTAAATGTGTGACAGTGGCCTGTTCCAGTGGTGGGTGACGTGAAGCCTGATTCTCTGCTATGACATGAATACAGATTCTGCGCTGACATAAGGCCAGATTCTCTGTTACGGGACCTCTCTCCTCTGCCTGGGTGCCTGGGCCTAAATGTGTGACAGTGGCCTGTTCCAGTGGTGGGTGACGTGAAGCCTGATTCTCTGCTATGACATGAATACAGATTCTGCGCTGACATAAGGCCAGATTCTCTGTTACGGGACCTCTCTCCTCTGCCTGGGTGCCTGGGCCTAAATGTGTGACAGTGGCCTGTTCCAGTGGTGGGTGACGTGAAGCCTGATTCTCTGCTATGACATGAAGACAGATTCTGCGCTGACATAAGACCAGATTCTCTGTTACGGGACCGCTCTCCTCTGTCTGGGTGCCGGGGCCTAAATGTGTGACAGTGGCCTGTTCCAGTGGTGGGTGACGTGAAGCCTGATTCTCTGCTATGACATGAATACAGATTCTGCGCTGACATAAGGCCAGATTCTCTGTTACGGGACCTCTCTCCTCTGCCTGGGTGCCTGGGCCTAAATGTGTGACAGTGGCCTGTTCCAGTGGTGGGTGACGTGAAGCCTGATTCTCTGCTATGACATGAATACAGATTCTGCGGTGACATAAGGCCAGATTCTCTGTTACAGGACCTCTCTCCTCTGCCTGGGTGCCTGGGCCTAAATGTGTGACAGTGGCCTGTTCCAGTGGTGGGTGGCGTGAAGCCTGATTCTCTGCTATGACATGAAGACAGATTCTGCGCTGACATAAGGCCAGATTCTCTGTTACGGGACCGCTCTCCTCTGTCTGGGTGCCGGGGCCTAAATGTGTGACAGTGGCCCGTTCCAGTGGTGGGTGACGTGAAGCGTGATTCTCTGCTATGACATGAATACAGATTCTGCGCTGACATAAGGCCAGATTCTCTGTTACGGGACCTCTCTCCTCTGCCTGGGTGCCTGGGCCTAAATGTGTGATAGTGGCCTGTTCCAGTGGTGGGTGACGTGAAGCCTGATTCTCTGCTATGACATGAAGACAGATTCTGCGCTGACATAAGGCCAGATTCTCTGTTACGGGACCGCTCTCCTCTGTCTGGGTGTCGGGGCCTAAATGTGTGACAGTGGCCTGTTCCAGTGGTGGGTGACGTGAAGCCTGATTCTCTGCTATGACATGAATACAGATTCTGCGCTGACATAAGGCCAGATTCTCTGTTACGGGACCTCTCTCCTCTGCCTGGGTGCCTGGGCCTAAATGTGTGACAGTGGCCTGTTCCAGTGGTGGGTGACGTGAAGCCTGATTCTCTGCTATGACATGAATACAGATTCTGCGCTGACATAAGGCCAGATTCTCTGTTACGGGACCTCTCTCCTCTGCCTGGGTGCCTGGGCCTAAATGTGTGACAGTGGCCTGTTCCAGTGGTGGGTGACGTGAAGCCTGATTCTCTGCTATGACATGAATACAGATTCTGCGCTGACATAAGGCCAGATTCTCTGTTACGGGACCTCTCTCCTCTGCCTGGGTGCCTGGGCCTAAATGTGTGACAGTGGCCTGTTCCAGTGGTGGGTGACGTGAAGCCTGATTCTCTGCTATGACATGAATACAGATTCTGCGCTGACATAAGGCCAGATTCTCTGTTACGGGACCTCTCTCCTCAGCCTGGGTGCCTGGGCCTAAATGTGTGACAGTGGCCTGTTCCAGTGGTGGGTGACGTGAAGCCTGATTCTCTGCTATGACATGAAGACAGATTCTGCGCTGACATAAGGCCAGATTCTCTGTTACGGGACCGCTCTCCTCTGTCTGGGTGCCGGGGCCTAAATGTGTGACAGTGGCCTGTTCCAGTGGTGGGTGACGTGAAGCCTGATTCTCTGCTATGACATGAAGACTGATTCTGCGCTGACATGAAGCCAGATTCTCTGCTATGGCATGAAGAGACTGATTCTCTGCTGACATGAAGCCAGATTCTTTGCTATGGCATGAAGAGACTGATTCTCTGCTGACGTGAAGCCAGATTCTCTGCTATGGGACCTCTGTCCAATTGATATTGGTTCATTTTTATTTTTTTAATTTTAATTTTAATTTATTTCCCTATCCACATTTGTTTGCAGGGGATTTACCTACATGTTGCTGCCTTTTGCAGCCCTCTAGCTCTTTCCTGGGCTGTTTTACAGCCTTTTTAGTGCCCAAAAGTTCGGGACGAAGTTCGGATCGGGTTCGGATCCCGAACCCGAACATTTACGGGAAGTTCGGCCGAACTTCTCGAACCCGAACATCCAGGTGTTCGCTCAACTCTAGCCCCTACATAAGAAAATCTATCAAAAAAAATAAAAATATAGCTCTCAGAACATGGACACATTAAAACATAATTTTTTTGTTTTAAAAATGCTATTGTGTAAAACTTTAACAAATAAGAAAAAGTATACATATTAGGTATCGTTACGTCCGTAACAATCTGCTCTATAAAAATGTCACTTGACTGAACCCCTCAGGTGAATTCTGTAAAAATAAATAAATAGAAACTGTGCTAAAACAACCAATTTTTTGGTCACCTTGCCCTATAAAGTGTTATAATGAATGATCAAAAAATCATATGTACCCAAAAATAGTAGCAATTAAACTGGCACCTTATCCCCTAGTTTCCAAAATGGGATCACTTCTTGGGAGTTTCTACTGTAAGGGTGCATCAGAGGGATTCAAATGGGACATGGCATCTAAAAACCATGTGGAGTTCCTTTTCTTCTGTGCCCTGCCGTGTGCCCATACAGCAGTTTATGACCACATGTGGGGTGTTTCTGTAAACCGCAGAATCTGGGTAATAAATATTGAGTTTTGTTTGGCTGTTAACCATCGATGTGTTAAAGAAAAAATTTGATTAAAATGGAAAATCTGCCAAAAAAGTGAAATTTAAAAATTTGATCTCCATTTTCCTTTAATTCTTGTGGAACGCCTAAAAGGTTAACAAAGTTTGTAAAAATCGGTTTTAAGTAACTTGAGGGGTGTAGTTTCTACAATGGGGTCATTTATGGGGGTATCCACTATGTAGGCCCCACAAAGTGACTTCAGACCTGAACTGGTCCTTAAAAAGTGGGTTTTGGCAATTTTCTTAAAAATTTGAAGAATTGCTTCTAAACTTCTAAGCCTTCTAACGTCCTAAAAAAATAAAATGACATTTCCAAAATGATGCAACATAAAGTAGACATATGGGGAATGTTAAGTAATAAATATTTTATGAGGTATCACTTTCTGTTTTAAAAGCAGAGAAATTGAAATTTAGAAAATTGCGAATTTTTCAACATTTTTGGTAAATTTGTTTTTTTTTCATAAATAAAGGTGAAATATTTTGACTCAAATTTATGACTATCATGAAGTACAATGTGTCACGAGAAAACAATCTCTGAATGACTTGAATAAGTAAAGGCGTTCCAAAGTTATTACCACATAAAGTGAGATATGTCAGTTTTGCAAAATTAGGCCTGGTCAGGAAGGGGGCCAATGGCCCAGATGGCAAGTGGTTAAAGTTATTTTCCTATTCACATTTGTTTGCAGAGCACTTGCCATGCTCTTAACCATATTTTGATGCCATTTTCAGCCTTCCAGCCTTTTCCATGACATTATTACAGCCATTTTTGTGCTCAAAAGTTCGGTTCCCCATTGACTTCAAGTTCAGGTTCAAGTTCAGAGTCAAGTTCAGGTTCAGGTTTTTTGTGAAGTTCGGCCGAACCTGTCGAACCCGAACATCCAGGTGTCCGCTCAACGCTAGTCCTGATCAAAAGCACGACTTTTGAGGAACACATTGCAAAACTGAGGCATGTACTAACCCAACTGAGGAAAGATGGTGTGAAACTTTCTTTGCAGAAGCCTCAATGGTGTCGTACCAAAGTCAATTTCCTTGGTCACAAAATCACTGCTGATGGAATCAACCGGCAGAAAAGAAAGGTGGAAGCAGTGACCAATATGAAGTCACCTAGAAACCTCATGGAGTTGAAATCCCTTCTGGGTATGATGAACTATTCACGTAAGTTCATAGACAACTATGCCGAGATCACGAAACCTCTTTTGCAGTTGCTGAAGAAAGGAATGAAATGGGAATGGAGTGAATGCCACGAGCAAGCTGTAAATGAGCTCAAAGCCAGACTCACCCAAGCTCCATACCTTGCTTACCCAGAAGGTGGGAAACCTTTCTTCTTTGAAACAGGCTTCACTGACAAAAGCGTGAGTATAGTCCTCTTCCAGAAACAGGGAAACCTGAATAAGATCATCGCCTATGCCAGCAAGTCCTTATCACCGGTTGAGGTAAAATGCAGTGACTGTGAAAAAGCATTACTGTCAACAGTTTGGGCTTTGCAATATTTCAAGAGTTTTATCCAAGGCGATAAGATCATTGTGGAAACTGCACACCAACCACTGCAATATTTGCAAAGTGATTGAATCAAGCTGGGAAATCTGTCAAACAGCAGGATAACCGCCTGGATGATGTCCTTAATGGGATGGCCATTGGAAATCAGGTACAAACAAAATAAGAAGAATCCAGTTGCTCAAGGATTAGTCGATTGTACCAATGCAGGACATAAAGATAAATCAACCGGAAATTATTTCCTGGAAGAACAATCTTTATCTCCATACAAGTCTTATGAACAAGAGTATTACAAATCTTTACCATGTGTATATGTGGGCGTCTTTTCTTTCCATACCAATGAAGGAACTGAACGTACACTGGTTGCGGGTATTGAAGTCGTGTGGAATAATATATTCCCAGATGTGTCCGTGAGGTACAAATTTGGTCCCAAAAGTAGCCAAGTCGCAGAGCTTTCCGCTGTGTATAAAGCCGTACAAATGGCTATCGAATCTGGTATTAAAGAGTTTTTTATAATCACAGATTCTCATTATGTTCGCAACAGCTTTGTGCAGTACTTCCCTGGATGGAAAAGGTCTAACATGATAAGAAGCAACAACAAGTCTGTCAAGCATAATAAAACGTTTTGTAGGATTGACGAGATGGTTATCCCACGGTCTTACCATTTACTGGAAAAAGGTAAAAGGCCACTCAAAATATTTAGGTGTGGATAAGGAAGGGAATGATTTGGCAGATTCCCTCTCCAAACAAGGAGCCATTAAGGGAGAAGTCCTGAACTTTGATGACCTTATGGGAACGACAAGAAGACAGGCTTAAAAGGAGGCCGAAGCCAATGTGGTGCAATGGAGTCCAGATTCCCCTAGTGAGGATCTCATCACGAGTCAAAAGGGGGATTCGGTCATTGGTATCTTTTACAAACACATTGAAGATCCACAGAATTGTCCCATAATTGTGGAAGACTGTGTAGGCAAAGAAGAGTTACGGATTTTGATGAAGGATAAGTCCCAATTCTCGTTACAGGATAGATTGTTCGTAATAACATCGAAGAGTGGTATTTCATAATGGTTGGTACCCGCGGCATTCCGAGGTTTGATGTTACAGCACGCCCATGACGCCACAGCGGCTGGTCATCGAGGTGAAAAGTTAACATATGAATTATTACAGGATTACTCTTTTTGGCCTCATATGTTGCAAGACGTTTGTACATATTGTCAAATATGTTTAATATGCCCTCAATTCCAGCCACAAGCACCCACTCATAGTGCACCGCTGATGAAAAGGGGGATGTCCATGCCATGGTCAGACATCCAAATTGACTTTATTGGACCAGTAACAACTTTATCAAAAGGCAACGGATATACGTTAACCGTGACTTGTTTATTCACAAAATGGGTGGAATGTCTGGCTTTGCAAAACATCCAGTTCAAGTGTATGCGCATCTCTACTCATTAACCACATATTTTCCAGGTTTGGTCTTCTCCAATGCATCGAGTCCGATCGCGGAAGTCATTTCACTAGTGAGGTGATGACGAAAATGTGGGAGATACTGGGGGTAAAAAGAAAGCTACATATAGCTTATCGGCCAGCCTCTAGTGGTGGAGTAGAACGTTACAACCTAACAATTGTCAACATTCTGAAGAAATTTGTCAATAAATCCGGTAAAGACTGGGATGTGAAGTTGCCTTTGGTTCTCATGGCCATCAGAGCCACCCCAAGTGCGGCAACCAAACTTTCTCCCTTTGAAATGATCACGGGCAAGAAGATGGTGTTACCCCAGCATTTACTCTACCGGACAACAGACCATAATTTGATAAATGCTTCAACAGCTCCTCAGTATGTGGAGAATCTACGCAAGCACCTTCAGCATGCATTTGCATTTGCCCAGAAAAATTTCGAGAAAGCAGCAGTAATCGCCAAAACTCACTATGACCTGAAGACTACTCAAAAGGAGTACCAGATTTCCGATTAGGTTTATCTCTATAAGGTTGCCTGGGATCAGGTAAAAGAAAGGAAGCGCCTGCCTTCCTGGAAGGGACCCTGTGTCGTCATTGACGAATTGTCACCTGTGGTCTACAAGATCAAAATTCCTAAGGGGGATGAGTTTATAGAGAAGTGGGTGCATATTAATCAATTACGTGTTTGTCATCCTAGGTCACAACTTCGCAAGATGGAAGGATTACCGCATGATGAGGAATAAAGAGATATTAAGGTTCCAGCTAAAGACGGAAATCCAGGATTGGCACAAGATGGCATCAAAGATCATTGCTATTATCTACATTGTCCTAGTCTTGGGGAAGGAGTTCCAGGCTAAACCGATTGCTGTATCAGTTCCTTCATCAGGGATCATGCTGCAGAATACCATGGGATTCATTTTGACGAATAACGGGATTCTATACCAGAAGATCTACGTCAGTTTGGATCCACGCATCTCCGTTGAAAGACAGTTCAACATTTCCGAGATTCAGTCTCCAGAGATAAAGATGTGGTATCAAATACACGTTGGTTACTCCCAAGAACGGATTACACAGATCCTGGAACAGACAAGAAAGACCTTGACCAGGGAACAGTTTTCCACGAGTCAACGACCAAAGCATTTAATTTCTGCAATTGCAGCCGCCATAATCTTTGGCGTAGTAGGCGCTGTCGTTGCCACTGGTGTATTAGCTGCTAATTCCACCTCTATTAAGACATTGGAAGACATTGGAGATCGGTTCACTGAAGAAGAATATTCATGCATTGGATGCATGTTTCAGAAATACTTTAGCAAAGCTCTGAATGGAACATTACAAACTGAGTACAAACACCCCGGTTCTTGAGGAACCCGTATGAAAAGCCCTTTTGGACATTCCAACATAATCCGATTTATTTCAATGGATTATATTGTAATGAAGGGGGATTTGTTGTGCTTTTTCATAAGTGTATAAAAAATTGTATCTAAATATCCTAGTTATAGTGGATTTAATAATATATACCTATAAGAGGCCATATGGTTATATATTATGTATATTAAAGTTGGCCGAGAGAGGGTCATGGGAAGGGCACTGTTAATAAGATTTCTTCTCATGAATGTACCAGTCTGAAAAAAGGTCTTGTCTCTTTATGGATTAATGGCTGAGATAAGGATATGCTCTGAACGCAGCTGGTGCTAATTACCTGTACAGATTGGTATTTATTAATGAAGCAGAAAATCTGTGATGTATATGTATACGTATAATCAACCTTAGTTTTGTTTGTATAAGAAAATCAATAAGACATATGTATTGTTTTATATTGTTACGTCTTATTAAGGGCATTTATGTATTTGCTATCGTATATATACATTCTTAGGAACACATATATTCCTATTATATGATGAAGACAGTTTGGGTATGGACTTTGTTAATAAGCATCTGTAAAGATGTGATATTTTTACTAACAATGAATTAACCTTTGGTGTAGCATAGGAGGCACAGATATCTTTGTGAGAAAACAAGCTCATAATTTTATTATCTGTAACGTAAATTTAACAATGTAAAGGGTGTCTAAAAGTCCATCCTTAATTGGTAAAAGTGTCAGAATTAATCACTCTAGCTTTGATTTAGGTTCTAGATGTCAAATGTATAGAATGCAAGATGAAGTCAGACTTGCGTAGTTAACTCTTTATAGTATGATGCTAATAGCTTATACAACAGTGCCACCTAGGTATGAATAGGTGACATTACAACAGTAGACGAAGTGCATTCTGGGTGATGAAGTGACATAACCACCCTTATCACATTTACATGTCTAGCCGACAATGATTGGAAAACACCAAGCTAGGAAGATGTGCCTAACTGATAAGTTTTTCGATAATAAACCATACACTAGAGCAAGGGAAAGAAGAACAAAAAAAAGGAAGGAGAGACCCCAGAAGAAAAATCCTTTTGACCAAAACGTACCTTAGAGCTGACTTCCCTTAGTCTCTGCACATCATCTGCATTCTCGGTAATGTATAAATTAATCAGCCTGATATTTAGCAAACTACCCGCTGTTGGTGGATGTATAGTTGTTAAAAGTGCTACATCAATATTGTCAATATTCAGTAAGATGTATATTACTGAATAAAAGACCTAAATATTGATTTCAGAGGTAACTCTCTGATTGGAATAATTTCATTCCATAGTCAATACCATGCTTGATAATTTATAATTAGTGTGGCAATACTATCAATTTCTGAGATTTGTCATATTTTTAGCAGAGCAAGGGTTCATTTATATACTTGTTATTATTGAGTTTTTATATTTCAGAAGGTGTGGTCGGGACATTGTATTACATCTTATGTCTGAGAGGTACTGTGTATACGCTGATATTTGTGTTGGGTACTGCATATCATCGTTTATCATTGCATATTACTGAATTTTACATTGATTAATCTTTGATTGTATTTTAAATTATTGTATAATAAATCATTTATATTTTTGCATAGATGCTTGTACCTTGTTTTACTGATTGCACAATATAATTAAATAACCGATCAAACTCTTTTTGAGGTGTTATATATGTCCACCTCGAGGATCAATAACCTTTTGAAAAATTTTCTTTTGATTCTTTCTTTTATATGAAGCATTTTGCTTTATATCCCCGACAACTACTTTATTAGTGCTACTCTATTTCTTTATTTTTTTCAACTATGGAGCCATTTGGAAAGAGATCCTGCAGGGGTGCACACCGTTTTTTTGCTTTACTGAAGGGGCTATGTGCTTTGCTTTTTGTTTAACAGAAGGGATTAACAGAATCTTAGTGCACTGTACAATAATGTAGACAGCGCTAAATTACACTTGCCTGTAATACTGATGGCACACTACCTACAGAACAGATGAACTATGAATGTGGGTGCACTAGAACATAATGCACATGGCGTTATCTTTTAAGCCTTTGCACTGAGATTGGGTTACCAAGTGTGATTAATATGATTAGGCAGAGTAGCCTGGGTATACCTAATTAATTGCAGTTCGTGAAAAATAAATTCTGAACTAGTCAAATTTCTTGGCAAATTTTTGGCGAATTGGCCAAATCAAGTTTTTCAAATCTTCACTCATCTCTGGTTAAATTTTTCATAAGTTAACATCTTTAGGCACTATGAGAATAATTAATCTAACATTGCGGTTTAAGTTACGCATATTTATATTCAATTGATCTTTAAACATCAAAAACTCAATTATCTGCATTAAGTAAAACAAATAATGACAGTTTTCATTATTGCTACATATTGCATAACCAATTTAATCATTGTTTTAAATAACAGAATCTGAAATCTGTATACAGTAACATGAGCTTTTATGACATACCATTCAAAATACATATGTATTAGTGTAAATTGGAGTTGGTGCCTATCACCCTTTGTAGATAAAACATCTTCCAATCTTCTGGGAAGGCTTTCCACAAAATTTGGAGTGTGTCTGTGGGAATTTTTGCTCCTTAATCCAGAATGGCACTTCTGAGTTCAGACACATGTTGGATGAGAAGGCCTGGCTCACAATCTCCATTCTAGTTAATCCCAAAGTTGTGTGATGGGGTTGAGGTCAGGGCTTTGTGCAAACCAGTCAAATTCTCCCACACTAAACTCCCCCAATTATGCATTTGTAAACCTACTGTAGATTTGTGCGCTGGGGCAGAGTCATGCTGGAATAGAAAAGTTAAATTTACAATGTCCAAAATGTTTTGGTCATGCTGAAGCATTAAGATTTCTACTCACTCAAACCAAGGGGACTAGGACCACTACTAAAAACCCCATAGCATTATGATTCCTCTACCAAACTTTTAAGTTGGCACAACACAGTCTGGTAGGTCAAATTCTCCTGGCATTTGCTTAACAGACTCATCCATCAGACTATCAGATAAAGAAGCAATATTCGTCACTCCACAGAGCATGTATCCAGTGCTCCAAAAGCCAGTGGCAGTGTGCTTTTTAACTAATCTATCTGACTTTTAGCATTGTGCTTGGTGGTATAAGGCTTGCTTGCAGCTGTTCATCCATAGAAAGCCATGCCATGAAACTCTTGGTGTAAAGTTTTTGCTCTGATGTTAATGCCAGAGTAGGTTTGGAACTTTGCATTTATTGAACAGATTCAGAAATACAGATACAGAGTATTGGCAGCTCTTCTGCACTATGTTCCTCAGCTCCCGGCCACTAAGCTTTGTACCTTGACCTTCATGAATACCTTTCTCCTAAATACTTCCACTTTGCAATAATACCACTCCCAGATGATTGTGGAATATGTAGTTGGTAAGAAATTTCACAAACTTATTTGTTGCAACGGTGAGTGAGCTCTTTAATGTTTGTAAAGGCAGACTGCATGTCTAGGGTCTGTATTTAATACACCTGTGCAATAGTACTGAATGAAACACTTGGTGGATCATTTTTAAGTCAGAGTAACAATTTTGTTGCTTCTACTAGAATCACAGTAAGTCTGGCATTTCTTCAACATATTGTATCCATTTTCTTCAGTATATTGGCCATGGCCTGTTGTCAAACTTTTTAAAGAACATGGAGCAGTATCTTTAGGAGTAGAAGTAAAAACATAATCTGACGAAAATCTTGGACACATATCTGTCACCTATTATGTTCTTGACTAATTTACAAGGCTAGCTCCACTTTAGTTTACTCTTAATTTCACATTGAGTGAGTTCACATAGAGTTCACATTGTCCTTCCAGAGTAAAAAACAAACAAATTTCTTGTATTTTGCTGTCCTGTACTGTACATTCCATCCTTCATCTTTTTCTATCGCATGTGTTAAACTTAGTGTATTATACTGAGTTACTGTAATTGAAATATTTTCATTTATAATTATTTGGGATTTAATGTTTTTTTTTTTATTTGTATCCATACCCTTTAAAATAATTATTTAAAAGACAGCTATAGGTTTGTATCATATTTCTTTTTTTGTCAAATATTTTTATTATTATTTTTAAAATTTTACAAACAAAATAGAAATAAGATAACTTTCAATATAATTTAGCAGAAAAGGAAATTATTGTCAGAGAGGGAACCAAAATTCTATAAAACAATTCTGTACAATTAGATTAAAAACCTAGTAAAAGAGTATTGAGCTTGGGCTTGGCATATTACAAAAGATGAGATGTGTCTAGGCAGAAATCATTCATCAAACATCCTTGCTTCTTGTTAATTTTAACCATCCATACTAGCTCTTTCAGGATTTTGAGTAGGAAAAACAACTGTTTCTTGATAGTGAGGATATATGAACGGCAGAGTACCTATGGGTTCATTATGCATAAATGACTTAAAGGCAATACAACAAGTTTATAAATCAATAACAAATGTAGCAATCCTTGGATAACTTAAGAGTTAAGTAAATGATGATTATATAGATTGAAGTTATATGCATAAATCTATCAGAGGTATGTAGGCAATAACATATTTATTTTACCTTTATTACTCCTATCACCCTTTCGTATCTTTGGTCACATGTCCATGTTTATATACAGTGCCTTTCAAATGTATTCACCACCCTTGACTTTTTTAGTATTTTGTTACATTACAGCCTTAAGTTCAATGTTTCTGAATTTTATGTGATGGATCAGAACACAATAGTCTAAGTTGGTGAAGTGAAATAAGAAAAATATATAAATAAAACTATTGTTTAGAAATAGAAAACCGAAAATTGGTATGTGCGTATGTATTCGCCCCCTTTGTTAGGAAGCCCCAAAAAAGCTCTGGTGCAACCAATTACTTTCAGAAGTCACATAATTAGTGAAATGATGTCCACCTGTGTGCACTCTAAGTGTCACATTATCTGTCATTACATATACACACCTCTTTTGAAAGGCCCCAGAGGCTGTAACACCTAAGCAAGAGGCATCACTAACCAAACACTGCCATGAAGACCAAGGAACTCTCCAAGCAAGTAAGGGACAATGTTGTTGAGAAGTACAAGTCAGGGTTAGGTTATAAAAAAATATCCAAATCTTTGATGATCCCCAGAAGCACCATCAAATCTATTATAACCAAATGGAAAGAACATGGCACAACAGAAAACCTGCCAAGAGACGGCCGCCCACCAAAACTGACGTTCCGGGAAATGAGGGCATTAATCAGAGAGGCAGCACAGAGACCTGAGGTAACCTTGGAGGAGCTGCAGAGTTCCACAGAAGAGACTGGAGTATCTGTACATAGGACGACAATAAGCCGTACGCTCCATAGGGTTGGGCTTTATGGCAAAGTGGCCAGAAGAAACCCATTACTTTCAGCTAATAACAAAAAGGCATGTTGTGAGTTTGCGAAAAGGCATGTGGGAGACTCCCAAAATGTATGGAGGAAGGTGCTCTGGTCTGATGAGACTAAAATTGAACTTTTCGGTCATCAAAGAAAACGCTATGTCTGGCGCAAACCCAACACATCACCAAAAGACACCATCCCCACAGTGAAACATGGCGGCGGCAGCATCATACTGCGGGTATGTTTTTCAGAAGCCAGGACTGGGAAACTAGTCAGAGTTGAGGGAAATATGGATGGTGCTAAATACAGGGATATTCTTGAGCAAAACCTGTACCACTCTGTGTGTGATTTGAGGCTAGGACGAAGGTTCACCTTCCAGAAGGACAATGACCCCAAACACACTGCTAAAGTAACACTTGAGTGGTTTAAGGGGAAACCTGTAAATGGGTTGGAATGGCCTAGTCAAAGTCCAGATCTCAATACAATAGAAAATCTGTGGTCAGACTAAATAGGGTTGTTACAAATTATTTCCTGTCTACAACATAGGGCATAAGTAATGGATCAGTGGGTGTCCAACTGCTAGGTTTCCCACCGATGATAATAATGGGGATCACCACAGATATCACCACTAAAATGAATAGAGGGACTGGTTGAGCTCTTTGGAACTGAGAAAGCTGAGTGCCAGCACTTTTCAGTAGTCCCATAGAGATGAATAGAGCAACACTGTGCATTGGGTCCCCACTCTAATGATCAGTGTGTGTTCCAAAGGTCAGATACCCACCAATTTAATAGATATCCCTAATTCTGTGAATAGGAGATGATCCCAATTTCCATTTAATATCTGCCATTCTAATAAAAATTAAAATACTGGAAAAATTTCATTTCAATCTTCAGTTTCTTTTTGAACATCTTAAGTTAAGAAGGATTTTAAATAACCAAGCAGTCACGGTCCCTCACTGAGTTTGCCTGCCTACCCTGTCCTTATTAGTAGCCATGGTCAAGATTATCATTGTCTATATTTAAATGGAAACATTTCTCTGAAGCTCTGAATGCAACCCTCAGTTTTCTAGATGAGAGCAGTTTAAAATCTGATCCAAGGTCATATTCAGCATCTGCTATAACAGAGTATTTTCTCATTTCCTCTCCAATCGAATATTGAATCTAACCAGAGACTGAATGACACAGCCAAGCAAACAAAATAGAAATGTTCACTTACCATCTGAATGCTTTCCCATATTTTGTTGTTCTTACCTCCTCATTGATACATGGAAGGCTAAATGAAATGATCATGTACAGGAGAATTCAGAAACATATCTGCTTCTTTCCATACACATCATTAGTGAAAAATGATGAAAATACCAGCTTGTTTCTTATGAGTGAACAGTGGCGCTCAGAGGTATAGTTGTAGCACTGCAGGTTTAAAAAACTATTTCTATTTTATTTACTATACTTACATGAAAAATATATGTACTATATATGGAATGAACATAAAAAAAATATTATATATTCAAACAAAGTGTCTGTGGATCACTACAGCTGGTAATTAGGATAAGGTCCTCTTAGTCTTAGTGACCCACCCAGTCACAAAACAGGAAACAATGAAAAAACAATAAGACTAGGCACTCAAATATGCAATCAATTGAGAACAATTTAATGGAGATTTTACTCCCTAAAATGGCAGTGATAAATATATAAAAACAATATGATAGCAGCATAAATCACATATAGTAAATCACATAAATAGCAGCATTAGATACAAAGTATAAAACCACAGTGCAAAAAATGTGAATAACCGCAGTTCATATATTAAATTGATAGCAGCAATGAGTAAAAGACTCCAGTCACTTGGTGATCAAGATGTGAAATGTGGGAAACCGCAATTCATATAATTTTGGTGAATAACACTCTTGAATAATCGCATGCGACTCTAGTGGGTGATCAGTTCCATATGTCGCTGCTACTGGCTTTCAGCAAAATATAGGTTGATGTCACGAGCCCTTGAGAGGACAAACAGCCCTATTAAACAGCCCTGAGTTCTACTGTTGTTTTTCTTCGATTTGATTTCACCAAACGTTTAAGTGATCGCCGATCACGATCATTTAGTATTTTTTCCCCGCCACATTTCTTCCTCGAATACGATGGGTCCCCACTATCCTTCCAGTTTTTAATAATGCGTATGCCATTGATTTGACCCTTCTCAAACAGACTAACATCTTTTCCACGACCACGAGATGTGTCTTTCGACATGATTATTTAAGAAATGAGGAGCAACTCATTGCACCAGTTGGGGTTAAATAACTTATTGACAGCTGAACGATAATCGCCCATGCAGTAATTATCCAATAGGAGGCTCATAACTATTTGCTTAGTTAAATCCAGGTGGCGACTTTTTGGGACAGGCAGTGTATCTGATCTATAGCTACTGTATACTCCCCACTCTCTCTGATTCTTCAGGCCCTATCCCTAACTTTAATAAAAAGGTCCAGTTTATTTTCACTGTGTATACTGTATGTTACAGAATGGAACATGCCCAGTGCAAATTTCTGACTCTGCAAACGTTTGTACATAATGGGTATAAAAAATAAATAATTGTATCCGCGCTGTCAAGTGATTCTTTTCTCTGTGTACTGTAGTGCACAGAGCCGCTGCTAGGTACCTAGAGAGATCGGTGCCTCGATTCTCAAAGTAAGATAAATATCAGAAAAAAAGGGTATGGTATCAGCGCAGGAATAAAAGAACACATGGGGTAAAATCAAGTAGCACTGATAAGTACCTGTGGTAATCGGATATCTGTCGAGAGTGTTCCCAGTAGGTAGAATCTTCACAGTATTGGGTAGTACAGGATAGATACCAAGTTTACTTGCTCAACTTCAAAAATCGCGCGCGTCGCTCCGGCCGGCAGCTTGTACATAATGAAATAGAGACTTCTGAAGTATTCATTGAATGTGCTCTGTTAATAAAATTTTCCAAATTACGTTAACTTCTTATTGAATTATAGAATTATAGAATTTTGTGTAACCTGGAAAATGATATATCAGAATCCATGTAGGACCATATTTATCTGTAATAAATTATCATACACGTGTCCACTCTTTCTTTAGCTACCTTGCTAGAATTTGGTTAAAGAAGAACTCCCACCAAAAATTGTATTCTCTGACCTGTTAGAAAGGTAGATGATATAATGTGTAGTGAATGTCAGAAAGGTAGATGATGTAATATGTAGTGAATGTCACAAATTTTTTACCAGTGGCTGTATTTGTGAGTTACAACTTAATTATGCTTCTCACCTGTGTCATGTGACTGTCACGAACCAGTGGGTGTGAACCCACTGTGCCACGTGACCTACCTCCTAGGGCATTGTCTAAGTGAACCCCTCGATCTTCACAGTACCCGTGAAGGTGGGGATAGACTTTCCTGAGGGTAACACCAGGTTGCTACCTCTTGAAGAGGATAGGCACACGAGGCAGCTGATCCAGGTGGACCAGGAGGTACCTGAGAAAGGTACCAGAGTTACAGGCAATGTCAGCAGGCTGAGTCATTACCAGGAGCAACCGTGCAGGACCAAAGGATGAGGCAGAGGCAAAGTCAGACAGGCAATAGGTCAGGGCAGGCGGCACAGGTACAGGTCAGGCAATCCGGGTCTGCAACAGGAGAGTCAAGGCAAGCACGCAGGGATCAAACAGGTAGCAGAATCCAGGCATACAAGTACGAGTCAGGAACACAGGAACAGTAGCGGATATCAGGAACCTTAGCAGGACACATGGACCTTGATACTGAGGCATCTGGGAAGGAGGCAGAGCCACTTATATATATGTTCAGGAAGGCTAGGATTGGTTGGCGAGGTTACATGATCCAACCCATAGAACACAGGAAGTGACGCGCGCCGGCCCTTAAGGAAATGCTGCAGAAAACAAACACCCCCAACCTTTACAACACCCCACCCCTTAACACCTCCACAGTCCCCTGCCCCCTTAACAGTGACCTCCACAGTGCCCACCCATTTAACAGTGACCTCCACAGTGGCCTGACAATCATCCAATCAAATTCCTTTTTTTACGGGGCATTATGGTCTTTAATTGACAGTATATAAAACCCCACAGAATTAGTATACACATAAGGTCATGTGAGTTACATCAGCCTCTACAACAACGTTGGCTAAGCGTCGCAATCGAAAACATATTAACTCAAACATAAGCTGTCTTATACTAAGAATGTACTTCATTGCTTATAGCAACCAATCAGAGCTCATATTAATGACCTGTAGCAAAATATAAGCTGAGCTGTGATTGGTTGCTATATGCAATCTGATGAATTTCCAGGCTAACTGCCAAAATAGCCAACAGACAGGCTACTAAGCATATTTTCTGGCAAATAACTTGAAAGTGCGGGGCAAAAATTTCCACTTAAAACATAGTTTATGACGTTCCCCGAGTCATAGGAGGCAACTATGCAAAGTTTCGTGATTGTAAATGCGACAGTGCGGATTCCTTTAGCATACATACATACATACATACATACATGCACTCAGCCTTATATATTAGATGTATATACCTCAAAATAAAATGAAAAATTATCCAGCAAAAATCAAGCCCTCACACAGCTCCATAGAAAGAAAAAAAAATTAAGTTATGGGTCTTGGGATGTGGAGATTCAAAAACTTTTTAAAATGTTTTTATTTATTGTGCAAAAGTAGTAAAACATAAAAACCCTAGATATATTTGGCATTGCAATAATCATACTGACCCAGAGAATAAAGGTATTTTGTTATTTATTCTGAAAAATTAATAGAGCAAAGTGTATAACATAGTGGCAGTATTGCTGTTTTTATTTCTCCCAGAAAAAGTTTATAAAGGTTAAACGGTAAGTTATGTGTACCCCAAAATGGAACAATTAAAAACTACAACTTGTCCTTAAAAAAACACCTCATATGGTTACATAGACAAAAATGATAAAAAAGTTATAGCTCTTGGAAGGCAACAATGAAAAAAATAAAAAAATTCTCCTGGTCATTAAGGTCTAAAACAGGCTGGTAACTAAGGGGATAATTGAGCTAAAATGGCTACACTTTCTGTTGTCAAAACAATGCCAATATCTCTGTTAAACAAGCCTAGTTATTAAAATGTAGTTATTGCTATAGCTTCTGATCTACTAATATGCAGTCAATTGTACAGTACGCACTTTTCTGTTGGAAGCCCTCTTTTAAGCGAATGTATCATGAAAAAGTTTAAGATTTTTATCATTTTTCTCAGAATTTTGTATGTTTTATCTCCTATTTCTTAATGGAACTATTTCTTAATGGAACTATCTATAATAAAGCAAAATCTTGAAGATTTTTTTTTTTACTCTGATCACAGGATCATCACAGGCAAGACTAAAATAACAGATAAAACCTGTATATAAATATTACAGGATCCACCATTCACAATAGTTGATAATCACAACTTATCGAAATCCACTGTAAACAGTCATCTCTGCCTAGGTTATAGAGCATACAGTTTGTGACAAACTATTCCACAGAAGTCAATGAGTTGTCTTTAAACTATAGATTCCTACAGTAGGTTCACCTGGCTGCTCAGGCAAGATAACCAAATACTCATATAGAGAAAATGAAAATTACAAAAAAAATAGCAGATACAATGGGGCACATATATTAAGACCAGCGTTTTAGATGCTGGTCTTAATAACCTCTATATCTGGTGGTGGAACAGACGGATTTATGAAAAGGCGCCAGCCTCTCCATACCTTCGGCTCATCCTATGCCAGTTCTCATTATGACAGCTTCCAAGCTGTCTTACATTTAGACCATTTTCTACGCCTAAAACAGGCGTAGAAAATGATGAATGAGATGGGCCTGATGTCCCCTCCCCTTCCCCACCCCTGCCATGCCCCCAATTTTAGTCCTAGCATGAGCGGGGTAAAGTCGCAGATAGTGGCGGAACTAACTTTCAGAATAGTAAACAACCCCCAATGTCTTTAACCTCCCCTCGTCACACTTACGCCAATAGGCGTCAGTGCGGCGGCTCTCTCAGGTCTCGATGACGCCTATTGGCGTCATCTCGTGAGACCCGAGATTTCGCGTGAATGCGCGCGCGCATAAGCGCGCGTTCACAGCAGCGCGCTGCTCGGAAGTTATACTACAGCCTGCCAGCACTGATCATTTGCTGGCAGGCTGTAGATGTTAAAAAAATCGCATCAGAAAGGTATATCAGACGCTGTTTTGTTAACAGCGTCTGATATACCTGCTACCTGGTCCTCTGGTGGTCCCTTTTGCTTGGATCGACCACCAGAGGACACAGGCAGCTCTGTAAGTAGCACCAAGCACCACACTACACTACACACACACACCCCTGTCACTTATTAACCCCTGATCACCCCATATAGACTCCCTGATCACCCCCCTGTCACCCCCCTGCAATTGATCACCCCCTGAAAGGCTCCATTCAGACGTCCGTATGTGTTTTGCGGATCCACGGATCCGCAAAACACGGACACCGGCAATGTGCTTTCCGCATTTTGCGGATACGCACATTGCCAGAACTATATAGAAAATGCTTTTTCTTGTCCGCAATTGCAGACAAAAATAGGACATGTTCTATATTTTTGCGGAACGGAAGTGCGGACCCGGAAGTGCAGATCTGCAATTCCGGATTCGAGCGGGACAAAGTCTGTCCCCATAGAAATGAATGGGTCCGCAATTCCGTTCCGCAAAATGCGGAACAGAATTGCGGACGTGTGAATGGGGCCTAAGGGTACCTTATCACCGCCAGTTAGTTAGCTACTTGTTAGGTAGTTAGCGCCCACCGCACCGCAGTCACTGATTAGTCGCTGATTAGCGTCATCGCTGTCACTAATCAGCACTAGTACTATATAGTATCTGTAAGTGATAAAGACTGATCGCAATCAGATCTATATCAGTACATTAGGGTCACCTTAGGCTCTACAAAAAACGCAGTGTTTGCCCGATCAAGCCTGATTTTGTGCGCACACTTGCGTTCAGTCTGCCCCACCGCAGTGGCAGAAATTATTTTGTTCTGATCACTGCAAAAACACCGTAAAATCGCTGCAGCGCTATAAAGATCCCTTTTGAGGGGCATGGCGAGTTCATAGAAGATTTTTTTTTTTTTGCCACAAGTTAGCGGAAATTGTTTTTTTTTTTCTTACAAAGTCTCATATTCCACTAACTTGTGACAAAAAATAAAATCTTACATGAACTCACCATACCCCTCACGGAATCCAAATGCGTAAAAATGCCCTGTGAAATCCTAAAGGTACTCATTGGAATTTGGGCCCCTTTGCGCATCTTGGCTTCAAAAAAGTGTCACATATGTGGTATCGCCGTACTCAGAAGAAGTAGGCCAATGTGTTTTGGGGTGTATTTTTACATATACCCATACTGTGTGTGAGAAATATCTCTGTAAATTACAACTTTTTCCATTTTTTTTTATACAAAGTTGTCAATTTACAGAGATATTTCTCTCACCCAGCATGGGTATATGTAAAAATTAAATCATACATAAACTCACCATGCCCCTCCGCGAATGCTTTGGGGTGTCTTCTTTCTAAAATGGGGTCATTTGGGGGGTATTTATATTATCCTGGCATTCTAGTACTTCAAGAAACATGACAGGTGCTCAGAAAGTAAGAGCTGCTTCAAAATGCGGAAATTCACATTTTTGTACCATAGTTTGTAAACGCAAACTTTTGCGCAAACCAATAAATATACACTTATTGGATTTTTTCAAAGACATGTAGCACAATAAATTCTGACACAAACTTGTATAGAAATGTAATTATATTTGAACAATTTTACCAGAAAATGTTAAAAATACACTTTTTTTTTGAAAATTGAGGTCTATTTTGATTAATATCAGAAAAAACGAAAAATGTCAGCAGCAATCAAATACCACCAAAAGAAAGCTGTATTTGTGAGAAGAAAAGGAGGTAAAATTCATTTAGGTGCCAAGTTGCATGACCGAGCAATAAACCATTAAAGTTGTGAAGTGCCGAATTGTAAAAAAGGGCCTGGTCACTAGGGGGGTATAAACCTGTGGTCCTTAAGTGGTTAATATTAAATTCATATTACATTCTTTATATTAAAGCGATGCAAAATATTTTTTTTTATTGATTAACTAGCTGAAGGATCCGGCTTTGCACAGGTATATTTAATCAATTTCATTTAACCCGTAGAGGACCCGCGCAGTACATGTACGGCACAGATATCTGTGATTTAACCCCTTAGGGACCCATGACGTATCAATACGGCATGGTTCCCGAGTCCTTAAGGACCCATGACGTACCGGTACGTCATATGTTGTTCCAATCACCGCCGCTCGGAAACAAGGTGCCTGCTCAAATCATTGACCCCCCCCCCGTGACCCCCCAGTGTCGGTGATCGCCTCAAACTGCAGGTCAATTCAGACCTGCGGTTTGCGGCTTTTATCTGGTGCGGCGGCAGCAGCTGTGGTGCCATCGGGTCTCCATGGGGCTGTGGGGGGGACCCGATGGCATGGAAGGCAGCGCGATGCCTAAGGAAGGAATCGCGCTGCCTTGCGGTGACGAGGCTGTGAGATCCAGCCCCCTGGATCTCACAGGCCGGAAGCTGTATGAGTAATACTCACTGTATTACTCATACAGCCAATGCATTACAATACAGAAGTATTGGAATGCATTGTAAAGGATTAGACCCCCAAAAGTTCAAGTCCCAAAGTGGGACAAAAAATAAAGTGAAAAAAAAGTTGAAAAAATAAAGTTTTCCCCCCCAAAAAAAAGATTTATTTTTTATACATATTAGGTATCGCCGCGTCCATATCGACCAGCTCTATAAACCTATCACATGACCTAACCCCTCAGATGAACACCGTAAAAAAAAACAAAAAAAAACTGTGCTAAATAAACCATTTTTTGGTCACTATACATCACAAAAAGTACAACAGCAAGCGATCAAAAAGGCATTTGCCCACCAAAATATTACCAATCTAACCGTCACCTCATCCCGCAAAAAATGAGCTCCTACCTGAGACAATCGCCCAAAAATTAAAAAAACTATGGCTCAGAATATGGAGACACTAAGACATCTTTTTTTTTTTGTTTTAAAAAAGCTGTTATTGTGTAAAACTTACATAAATAAAAAAAAGTATACATATTTGGTGTCGCCGCATTCGTATAGACCGGCTCTATAAAAATATCACATGACCTAACCCCTCAGATGAACACCGTAAAAAATAATAAATAAAAACTGTGCTAAATGAACAATTTTTTGTCACCTTTCATCACAAAAAGTGTAATAGCAAGCGATCAAAAAGTCATATGCACCCCAAAATAGTGCCAATCAAATAGTCATCTTATCCCGCAAAAAATGAGACCCTACCTAAGTTAATTGCCCAAAAAATGAAAAAACTATGGCTCTCAGAATATGGAGACACTAAAACATGATTTTTTTTTTGTTTCAAAAATGAAATCATTGTGTAAAACTTACATAAATAAAACAAATGTATACATATTAGGTATCGCCGCATCCGTATCGACCGGCTCTATAAAAATATCACATGACCTAACCCCTCAGATGAACACCGTGAAAAATTAAAAGTAAAAACTGTGCTAAATAAACCTATTTTTGTCACCTTACATCACAAAAAGTGTAATAGCAAGCGATCAAAAAGTCACATATACCCCAAAATAGTGCCAATAAAACCGTCATCTCATCACGCAAAAATCATACCCTACCCAAAATAATCGCCCAAAAACTGAAAAAATTATGGCTCTCAGACTATGGAAACACTAAAACATGATTATTTTGCTTCAAAAATGAAATCATTGTGTAAAACTTACATAAATAAAAAAAAAGTATACATATTAGGTATCACTGCATCTGTGACAACCTGGTCTATAAAAATATCACATGATCTAACCTGTCAGATGAATGCTGTAAATAACAGCTATTTTTTTTTACCTTGTCTCACAAAAAGTGTAATATAAAGCAACCAAAAAACATATGTACCCTAAAATAGTACCATCAAAACTGCCACCTTATCCCGTAGTTTCCAAAATGGGGTCACTTTTTTGGAGTTTCTATTCTAGGGGTACATCAGGGGGGCTTTAAATGCGACATATGGGGTGTTTCTACAGAATCAGGGTCATAAATATTGAATTTCGTTTGGCTGTTGACCCTTGCTTTGCTACTGGAAAAAAAGGATTAAAATGGAAAATCTGCCAAAAAAGTGGAATTCTGAAATTTCATTTCCATTTTCCATTAATTCTTGTGGAACACCTAAAGGGTTAACAAAGTTTGTAAAATCAGTTTTGTATACCTTGAGGGGTGTAGTTTCTAAAATGTTTCTCACTTTTTTGGAGTTTCCACTCTAGGGGTGCATCAGGTGGGCTTCAAATGGGACATGGCAGCATAAAAATATCCCAATAAAATCTGCTTTCCAAAAACCACATGGCGTTCCTTTCCTTCTGCGCAATGCCGTGTGCCCGTACAGCAGTTAATGACCACATATGGTGTGTTTCTGTAAACTACAGATTCAGGGTCATAAATATTGAGTTTTGTTTGGCTGTTAACCCTTTTTTTTAAATTTAACTTTCTTTATTAACCGCCTCCGGACCGCCTAACACAGGATCGCGTTCCGGATGCGCAGAGTCACGCATATATGTGTCATCTCGCGAGCACACAGGCGCACGCGTTCACAGGATCGGAAGGTAAGCGAGTGGATCTCCAGCCTGCCAGCGGCGATCGTTCGCTGGCAGGTTGGAGATGCGATTTTTTAACCCCTAACAGGTATATTAAACGCTGTTTTGATAACAGCGTCTAATATACCTGCTACCTGGTCCTCTGGTTGTCCCTTTTGTTTGGATCAACCACCAGAGGACACAGGTAGCTCAGTAATAAGTAGCACCAAGCACCACACTACACTACACCCCCCATCACTTATTAACCCCTAATTAACCCCTGATCACCCCATATAGACTCCCTGATCACCCCCCTGTCATTGATCACCCCCCTGTAAGGCTCCATTCAGACGTCCGTATGATTTTTACAAATCCACTGATACATGGATCGGATCCGCAAAACACATACGGACATCTGAATGGAGCCTTACAGGGGGGTGATCAATGACAGGGGGGTGATCACCCCATATAGACTCCCTGATCACCCACCTGTCATTGATCACCCCCCTGTCATTGATCACCCCCCTGTCATTGATCACCCCCTGTAAGGCTGCATTCAGATGTCCGTATGTTTTTTACGGATCCACGGATACATGGATCGGATCCGCAAAACACATACGGACATCTGAATGGAGCCTTACAGGGGGGTAATCAATGACAGGGGGGTGATCACCCCATATAGACTCCCTGATCACCCCCCTGTCATTGATCACCCCCCTGTCATTGATCACCCCCCTGTAAGGCTGCATTCAGATGTCCGTATGTTTTTTCGGATCCACGGATACATGGATCGGATCCGCAAAACACATACGGACATCTGAATGGAGCCTTATAGGGGGGTGATCAATGACAGGGGGGTGATCACCCCATATAGACTCCCTGATCACCCCCCTGTCATTGATCACCCCCCTGTCATTGATCACCCACCTGTAAGGCTCCATTCAGACGTCCGTATGATTTTTACGGATCCACTGATACATGGATCGGATCCGCAAAACACATACGGACGTCTGAATGGAGCCTTACAGGGAGGTGATCAATGACAGGGGGGTGATCACCCCATATAGACTCCCTGATCACCCCCCTGTCATTGATCACCCCCCTGTCATTGATCACCCCCCTGTCATTGATCACCCCCCTGTCATTGATCACCCCCCTGTAAGGCTGCATTCAGATGTCCGTATGTTTTTTACGGATCCACGGATACATGGATCGGATCCGCAAAACACATACGGACATCTGAATGGAGCCTTACAGGGGGGTGATCAATGACAGGGGGGTTATCACCCCATATAGACTCCCTGATCACCCCCCTGTCATTGATAACCCCCCTATCATTGATCACCCCCCTGTAAGGCTGCATTCAGATGTCCGTATGTTTTTTCGGATCCACGGATACATGGATCGGATCCGCAAAACACATACGGACATCTGAATGGAGCCTTATAGGGGGGTGATCAATGACAGGGGGGTGATCACCCCATATAGACTCCCTAAAAATTTTTTAGACATTTATATTCCAGACTTCTTCTCACGCTTTAGGGCCCCTAGAATGCCAGGGCAGTATAAATACCCCACATGTGACCCCATTTCGGAAAGAAGACACCCCAAGGTATTCGCTGAGGGGCATATTGAGTCCATGAAAGATTGAAATTTTTGTCCCAAGTTAGCGGAAAGGGAGACTTTGTGAGAAAAAAAAATCAATTTCCGCTAACTTGTGCCAAAAAAAAAAAAATTCGATGAACTCGCCATGCCCCTCATTGAATACCTTGGGGTGTCTTCTTTCCAAAATGGGGTCACATGTGGGGTATTTATACTGCCCTGGCAATTTAGGGGCCCTAAAGCGTGAAAAGAAGTCTGGGATCCAAATGTCTAAAAATGCCCTCATAAAAGGAATGTGGGCCCCTTTGCGCATCTAGGCTGCAAAAAATTGTCAAACATCTGGTATCTCCGTACTCAGGAGAAGTTGGGCAATGTGTTTTGGGGTGTCATTTTACATATACTCATGCTGGGTAGGATAAATATCTTGGTCAAATGCCAACTTTGTATAAAAAAATGGTAAAAGTTGTCTTTTGCCGACATATTTATCTCACCCAGCATGGGTATATGTAAAAAGACACCCCAAAACACATTGCCCAACTTCTCCTGAATACGGCGATACCACATGTGTGACACTTTTTTGCAGCCTAGGTGGGCAAAGGGGCCCACATTCCAAAGAGCACCTTTTGGATTTCACAGGTCATTTACCTACTTACCACACATTAGGGCCCCTAGAATGCCAGGGCAGTATAACTACCCCACAAGTGACCCCATTTTGGAAAGAAGACACCCCAAGGTATTCCGTGAGGGGCAGAGCGAGTTCCTTGAATTTTTTATTTTTTGTCACAAGTTAGCGGAAAATGATGATTTTTTTTTTTTTCTTACAAAGTCTCATATTCCACTAACTTGTGACAAAAAATAAAAACTTCCATAAATTCACTATGCCCATCACGAAATACCTTGGGGTGTCTTCTTTCCAAAATGGGGTCACTTGTGGGGTAGTTATACTGCCCTGGCATTTTAGGGGCCGAATGCGTGAGAAGTGGTTTGAAATCAAAATCTGTAAAAAATGGCCGGTGAAATCTGAAAGGTGCTCTTTGGAATGTGGGCCCCTTTGCCCACCTAGGCTGCAAAAAAGTGTCACACATCTGGTATCCTTGTACTCAGGAGAAGTTGGGCAATGTGTTTTGGGGTGTCTTTTTACATATACTCATGCTGGGTGAGAGAAATATCTTGGCAAAAGACAACTTTTCCAATTTTTTATACAAAGTTGGCATTTGACCGAGATATTTATCTCACCCAGCATGGGTATATGTAAAATGACACCCCAAAAAACATTGCCCAACTTCTCCTGAGTACGGCAATACCACATGTGTGACACTTTTTTGCAGCCTAGGTGGGCAAAGGGGCCCACATTCCAAAGAGCACCTTTCGGATTTCACCAGCCATTTTTTACAGATTTTGATTTCAAACTACTTTGCACGCATTTGGGCCCCTAAAATGCCAGGGCAGTATAACTACCCCACAAGTGACCCCATTTTGGAAAGAAGACACCCCAATGTATTTCGTGATGGGCATAGTGAGTTCATGGAAGATTTTATTTTTTGTCACAAGTTAGTGGAATATGAGACTTTGTAAGAAAAAAAAACAAAAAAAAAAATCATTTTCCGCTAACTTGTGACAAAAAATAAAAAATTCTAGGAACTCGCCATGCCCCTCACGGAATACCTTCGGGTGTCTTCTTTCCAAAATGGGGTCACTTGTGGGGTAGTTATACTGCCCTGGCATTCTAGGGGCCCTAATATGTGGTAAGTAGTTTGAAATCACAATCTGTAAAAAATGGCGGTGAAATCCGAAAGGTGCTCTTTGGAATGTGGGCCCCTTTGCCCACCTATGCTGCAAAAAAGTGTCACACTTGTGGTATCTCCGTACTCAGGAGAAGTTGGGCAATGTGTTTTGGGGTGTCATTTTACATATACCCATGCTGGGTGAGAGAAATATCTTGGCAAAAGACAACTTTTCCCATTTTTTTTATACAAAGTTGGCATTTGACCAAGATATTTATCTCACCCAGCATGGGTATATGTAAAATGACACCCCAAAACACATTGCCCAACTTCTCCTGAGTACGGAAATACCACATGTGTGACACTTTTTTGCAGCCTAGGTGGGCAAAGGGGCCCACATTCCAAAGAGCACCTTTCGGATTTCACCGGCCATTTTTTACAGATTTTGATTTCAAACTACTTACCACACATTAGGGCCCCTAGAATGCCAGGGCAGTATAACTACCCCACAAGTGACCCTATTTTGGAAAGAAGACACCCCAAGGTATTTCGTGATGGGCATAGTGAGTTCATGGAAGTTTTTATTTTTTGTCACAAGTTAGTGGAATATGAGACTTTGTAAGAAAAAAAAAAAAAATCATCATTTTCCGCTAACTTGTGACAAAAAATAAAAAGTTCTATGAACTCACTATGCCCATCAGCGAATACCTTAGGGTGTCTACTTTCCGAAATGGGGTCATTTGTGGGGTGTTTGTACTGTCTGGCCATTGTAGAACCACAGGAAACATGACAGGTGCTCAGAAAGTCAGAGCTGCTTCAAAAAGCGGAAATTCACATTTTTGTACCATAGTTTGTAAACGCTATAACTTTTACCCAAACCATTTTTTTTTTACCCAAACATTTTTTTTTTACCCAAACATTTTTTTTTAATCAAAGACATGTAGAACAATAAATTTAGAGAAAAATTTATGTATGGATGTCGTTTTTTTTGAAAAATTTTACAACTGAAAGTGAAAAATGTCATTTTTTTGCAAAAAAATCGTTAAATTTCGATTAATAACAAAAAAAGTAAAAATGTCAGCAGCAATGAAATACCACCAAATGAAAGCTCTATTAGTGAGAAGAAAAGGAGGTAAAATTCATTTGGGTGGTAAGTTGCATGACCGAGCAATAAACGGTGAAAGTAATGTAGTGCAGAAGTGTAAAAAGTGGCCTGGTCATTAAGGGTGTTTAAGCTAGGGGTGCTGAAGTGGTTAATAACAGTATAGAACAGCAGTATCTAACACGTGTATCTCACACTGACAGATGCAGCAAAGGCTGCAAAATTAAGTATTTTGCCCAAAATGGGTGTTTTTTTAATAACAGAATAGAACACCAGTATCTAACGCGTATATCTTACACTGACAATTAATTAAAAAAAATTGTCTATGTAGTATTTGCTTGAGGGAGTGGCACCTTCAAATGTGAATGCGCACCTCTTTTATCTTGGGACTAGCATTCCTCTGCACTTTTGCCCCTCCTATCCAATAGAGCGCCTTGATTAGGTGGTATATATGGGTGTGCTTGCTCCTCCTCCCATTGGTTGCTTGATGCACATAGAGGTGACTAGGAGCAGCACACCATATGTGCGGCGTCTGCGCTCCTGAATATAGAAGCCCAATGGCTTAGGTAGGTTTAGTGTAGGACCCGCCTGACCTGAGACCACCTTGGCGCTTGGTAGGCGGGCTCAGATGTGTTTTGATCAAAATATATTGGCTAAGTGTCTCAGATATTATTATATCAGAATGAGGGCTTTGTCCATATACAATGCTTGCATCTACTTTACTAAGTGCATTTCTGTGGTTTTCTTCAATAATATGGCCAGGGACATCCGCACATTTGTATATCATACCGTGCAGGATGTTTTTATCTTAGTTTTTTCTGTGATTTTTTAATCTCACACTGACAGATGCAGCAAAGGCCGCAAATGTACTATTTGGCCCAAAATGGGTGTTTATGTAATAACAAAATAGAACACCAGCATCTAACGGATGTATCTCATACTGACAGATGCAGCAAAGACTGCATATTTAGTTTTTTGCCCAAAATGGGTGTTTTTTTTAATAACAGAATAGAACACCAGTATCTAAAGCGTGTATTTCACCCTGACAGATGCAGTAAAGGCTGCAAAATTAAGTATTTTGTCCAAAATGACAGTTTTCTTATTAACAGAATAGAACACCAGTATCTAACGCGTGTATCTCACACTGACAGATGCTGCAAAGGCACCAGATGTAGGATATTGCCAAAAATGGGTGTTTTTTAAAACCCAGAATATTATTGCAGTATTTCAAGCTTGTATATCACACTAACAAATGCAGCGTATGTCACAGTTGTAGGTTATTGGCAAAAATGGATATTTTTTTGAAACCCAGAAAATTATTGCAGTATTTCAAGCTTGTATGTCACACTAACAAATGCAGAATAGACCCCAGATGTAGGGTATTGCCAAAAATTGGTATTTTTTGAAACCCAGAATATTATTGCAGTATTTCAAGCTTGTATGTAACACTAACAAATGCAGCATAGGCCACAGATGTAGGGTATTGCCAAAAATGGGTGTTTTTTTAAACCCTGAATATTATTGCAGTATTTCAAGCTTGTATGTCACTCTAACAAATGCAGCATAGGCCGTAAATGTACTATTTTGCCCATATGGGTATTTTTTTAATAACAAAATAGAACACCAGTCTCTAACACGTCTATCTCACACTGACAAATGCAGCAAAGGCTGCAAAATAAAGTAATTTGTCCAAAATGGGTGTTCTTTTAATAAGAGAATAGAACACCAGTATCTAACTCGTGTATCTCACACTGACAGATGCTGCAAAGGCACCAGAGGTAGGATATTGAAACCCAGAATATTATTGCAGTATTTTAAGCTTGTATATCACACTAACAAATGCAACATAGGCCCCAGATGTAGGGTATTGCCAAAAATGGGTATTTTTTGAAACCCAGAATAATATTGCAGTATTTCAAGCTTGTATGTCACACTAACAAATGCAGCATAGGCCCCAGATGTAGGGCATTGTCAAAAATGGGTGTTTTTTTAAACCCTGAATATTATTGCAGTATTTCAAGCTTGTATGTCATACTAACAAATGCAGCATAGGCCCCAGATTTAGAGTATTGCCAGAAATAACAAAAAAAAATGTGTGCAGATTAAGTGAAATTTGTATATATATTGATTTTCACTTTTTCCCAATATATGGGATTGAAGCACTCAGATGGTATAGAAATGCTGCGATAAACGGTTTCTAGCGCAGACAAGAAAACCGTGTGCAGATTAAGTGAAATTTGTATATATATTGATTTTCCCTTTTTCCCAATATATGGGATTGAAGCACTCAGACAGTACAGAAATGCAATGCGCTGCGATAAACGGTTTCTAGCGAAGACAAGAAAACTGTGTGCAGATTCAGTAAAATTTGTATATATATTGATTTTCACTTTTTCCCAATATATGGGATTGAAGCACTCAGATGGTATAGAAATGCAATGTGCTGCGATAAACGGTTTCTAGCGCAGACAAGAAAACTATGTGCAGGTTTACTGAAATTTGTATATATATCGATTTTCACTTTTTCCCAATATATGGGATTGAACACTCAGATGGTATAGAAATTCTATGCTCTGCGATAAACGGTTTCTACCGCAGAACAGAAAACTGCGTGCAGGTTTAGTGAAATTTGTATATTTGTGGTCGGATAGGCTATCAGAAAGGTGAACCTAACCTATCTAACCCCTATCTACAACAAGCAGTGGAGTTATGCCATGACTGCCGTGGTAGGGCAGCCTAAAGGGGCCAAAAAGAGAAGACCTTAGTTTAGAGTAAATATATACATACCGTTACGACACACGATTTTGAACGGAAAAGACCTTTCACGATGAAGGTGCAGAATATACCATATATATCACAGTGACTTCCATCTACCTTACCTCTTTGTCATGTGCACCGCCACATCGTTCTTGGAGATGGTTAATGCTGATGCAATTGAAAGAGTGGCTGGTAACCAGGAACGATTTACTCCTATGTTGACTAGCATATGACCATATTACGAGAAGGTCTGAATCCTGAGAGCTGCAGACTGAAACAAACAATGGTGAATCTGTTGGAAGGGCCTAGATGAACTCCAACCATCCGCCAAGGGCCCTGATCGGGCACCAACTGTTCCTGGTGGCAAAATACTTTACCTCTACTTATTCCCCACGCCACACTTTCTATTAAGGGCCCAAAAGTCAGAAAATGGCGTCTGCCGTCTTACTGTAGTAGTAAATTAAGTGAAATGTGTAAACACACCAGGCCTGGCGAACCATCCACAGGAATACATGGCTATTTCGATTAACGAGCTAATGTTGCCTGTAATAAGGACAGAACGTACACAATACCTGCAGTTGTGACAGAAAATGCTTAAGGTCGTGATAAATTATGTATGCTGCACCTGTAGTCGTAATAGTACTTGTCGTGTCAGAAGACATGACAGACTTCGTAAACTGCGCCTTATTACTGTACCTCCTGCTGGAAGATGGACTGATACCCAGGACTTAGGCCGGACACCAACACCCTCAGCCCGAGTTTGTAGATGAAGTAAGCATGCCTGGGAGAAGATGATGTCCGCAAAGGCAGGCTTGGGATGACTGCTTATAAAGAAAACAATGAAAACCCACCAACCTAGAAAATAAAAGTCAGGGAAAACAATAACGTGAGTGAGACTCTAATGGCACAAGCCACCACAAGAAAATTGTATTGCGAGCCACAGATGACCGAGCCATGCGAGCGGGTCTCAAGGCAGAAAAAGACATGGAACTTACTTGTTGTGGGACGATGCAACCGGCCTCGAATGGCGGAGTTATGTGTGTAAAATTTAAACGGAGAAGCCATGCGTGAGAGACTAATGGCGGAGTCATATGTAAAACTAAAAGGGAGAAGCCATGCGTGAGAGACTAATGGCGGAGTCATATGTAACACTAAAAGGGAGAAGCCATGCGTGAGAGACTCTAATGGCGGAGTCATATGTGTAACACTAAAAGGGAGAAGCCATGCGTGAGAGACTAATGGTGGAGTCATATGTGTAACACTAAAAGGGGAGAAGTCGTGCGTGAGAGACTAATGGCGGAGTCATATGTGTAAAACTAAAACGGAGAAGCCATGCGTGAGAGACTCTAATGGCGGAGCCATGCGTGAGAGACTCTAATGGCGGAGCCATGCGTGAGAGACTCTAATGGCAGAGTCATATGTGTAACACTAAAAGGGAGAAGCCATGCGTGAGAGACTAGTGGCGGAGTCATATGTGTACAACTAAAACGGAGAAGCCATGCGTGAGAGACTCTAATGGCAGAGCCATGCGTGAAAGACTAATGGTGGAGTCATATGTAACACTAAAAGGGAGAAGCCATGTGTGAGAGACTAATGGCGGAGTCATATGTAACACTAAAAGGGGGAAGCCATGCGTGAGAGACTCTAATGGCGGAGTCATATGTGTAACACTAAAATGGAAAAGCCGTGCGTGAGAGACTAATGGCGGAGTCATTTGTGTAAACCTAAAAACGGAGAAGCCATGCGTGAGAGACTCTAATAGCGAAGCCATGTGTGAGAGGCTCTAATGGCAGAGTCATGTGTGTAAAACTAAAACGGAGAAACCATGCGTGAGAGACTCTAATGGTGGAATCCTATGTGTAAACCTAAAAATGGAGAAGCCATGCGTGAGAGACTCTAATGGCGGAGCCATGCGTGAGAGGCTCTAATGGCGGAGTCATGTGTGTAAACCTAAAACAGAGAAGCCATGCGTGAGAGACTAATGGTGGAGTCATACGTGTAAAACTAAAACGGAGAAGCCAATGCGTGAGAGACTCTAATGGTGGAGTCATATGTGTAAACCTAAAAACGGAGAAGCCATGCGTGAGAGACTCTAATGGTGAAGCCATGCGTGAGAGACTCTAATGGTGAAGCCATGCATGAGAGGCTCTAATGGCGGAGTCATGTGTGTAAAACTAAAACGGAGAAGCCATGCGTGAGAGACTCTAATGGCGGAGCCATGCGTGAGAGACTCTAATGGTGGAGCCATGCGTGAGAGACTCGAATGGCGGAGCCATGCGTGTAAACCTAAAAACGGAGAAGCCATGCGTGAGAGACTAATGGCGGAGCCATGCGTGAGAGGCTCTAATGGCAGAGTCATGTGTGTAAAACTAAAACGGAGAAGCCATGCGTGAGAGACTCTAATGGCGGAGCCATGCGTGAGAGACTCTAATGGCGGAGTCATATGTGTAAACCTAAAAACGGAGAAGCCATGCGTGAGAGACTAATGGCGGTGCCATATGTGTAACACTAAAACGGAGAAGTCATGCGTGAGAGACTCTAATGGCAGATTTTTTTATTTTATATATATATATATATATATATATATTTTTTTTTTATATGCCACTTATGCAGCACCAGTATGACTTGGGGACTCGCATAACCATGACCCTCTCCGACAATAAACCTAGGACGCTAACCAGCCTACAACCAAATTGTACTCTTAACGAACAACATGAAGAACGGTCATAAGGCCCCCGAAGCCATGAGGCCCCCCCCCCCGAAGCCAAGAGACTGACCTGGATGACCTTACAGTGACGATAAGTAACACTAAAACGGAGAAGCCATGTGTGAGAGACTCTAATGGCGGAGCCATGCGAGAGAGACTCTAATGGCGGAGCCATGTGTAAAACTAAAACGGAGAAGCCATGCGTGAGAGACTCTAATGGCGGATTTTTTTTATTTATTTTTTTTAAACCACTTATGCAGCACCAGTATGACTTGGGGACTCGCATAACCATGAGCCTCTCCGACAATAAACCTAGGACGCTAACCAGCCTACAACCATATTGTACCCCTTATGAACAACATGAAGAACGGTCATCGGGCCCCCAAAGCCATGAGGCCCCATGAAGCCAAGAGACTGACCTGGATGACCTTACAGTGACGATAAGTAATTAAAACGTGAGCCAGACCTAATGGAAAATGCATAGACATTAGTGATCCGAACCACTTGCATGAACGAAACATTAACCAACCGCGAAATTGAAACAGATGCGAGAAAAACAAGAGCCAGATGCATTGCAGTTCGCTAAGGAAAAACCCTTGTCGTGACAAACGAATGAACAACTGTGAAAACATAGTAGGAACTTACTCCTATTGGCACACTGTCCGCTAGGGAGCTATTTGGTTAACTGGGGCGGGAGATGTATGTATGGGTATGAGGATGAGGAGCATGGTATAAAGCAGCCGTATGAATGCAATCTGAAAGTGAGCAGAGTATTAATGTAATGCAACAGCGGACGCATGAACGCAGCTCTAGTAGTGAATGTCGTATAGGACAAAATGTAAATGCAGACACACGGACGTAGCTTTGAAGGTAACAATCCTAACCACGATCATTGGACCATTAGCGCCCAACCCCCTTTGCCCCAGAGCGCTACAAGTCACGGACCGTGTAACCAAGTCCGATCCTACCGTGAATGCCAGCACTCGCCTGACACCTTCTGCCATTGCCCAGGCGCAACCGAACCTCCACATGCTGCTGCCGGAGTTTTTTTTGTTTTTTTTAAATTGACCATTGATCCACATTTACCATCACTTAAACCCAGCACGCGTAGCTTGAGCCAACTGCAGAAACGCGCCCCGCATGTAAACCAGGTATCAGAAAACATACAACCATACCTACTCTAAGCACCTACTCTTAGGCCGGACACCAACACCCTCAGCCCGAGTTTGTAGATGAAGTAAGCATGCCTGGGAGAAGATGATGTCCGCAAAGGCAGGCTTGGGATGACTGCTTATAAAGAAAACAATGAAAACCCACCAACCTAGAAAATAAAAGTCAGGGAAAACAATAACGTAAGGAAAAACCCTTGTCGTGACAAACGAATGAACAACTGTGAAAACATAGTAGGAACTTACTCCTATTGGCACACTGTCCGCTAGGGAGCTATTTGGTTAACTGGGGCGGGAGATGTATGTATGGGTATGAGGATGAGGAGCATGGTATAAAGCAGCCGTATGAATGCAATCTGAAAGTGAGCAGAGTATTAATGTAATGCAACAGCGGACGCATGAACGCAGCTCTAGTAGTGAATGTCGTATAGGACAAAATGTAAATGCAGACACACGGACGTAGCTTTGAAGGTAACAATCCTAACCACGATCATTGGACCATTAGCGCCCAACCCCCTTTGCCCCAGAGCGCTACAAGTCACGGACCGTGTAACCAAGTCCGATCCTACCGTGAATGCCAGCACTCGCCTGACACCTTCTGCCATTGCCCAGGCGCAACCGAACCTCCACATGCTGCTGCAGGAGTTTTTTTTGTTTTTTTTAAATTGACCATTGATCCACATTTACCATCACTTAAACCCAGCACGCGTAGCTTGAGCCAACTGCAGAAACGCGCCCCGCATGTAAACCAGGTATCAGAAAACATACAACCATACCTACTCTAAGCACCTACTCTTAGGCCGGACACCAACACCCTCAGCCCGAGTTTGTAGATGAAGTAAGCATGCCTGGGAGAAGATGATGTCCGCAAAGGCAGGCTTGGGATGACTGCTTATAAAGAAAACAATGAAAACCCACCAACCTAGAAAATAAAAGTCAGGGAAAACAATAACGTGAGTGAGACTCTAATGGCACAAGCCACCACAAGAAAATTGTATTGCGAGCCACAGATGACCGAGCCATGCGAGCGGGTCTCAAGGCAGAAAAAGACATGGAACTTACTTGTTGTGGGACGATGCAACCGGCCTCGAATGGCGGAGTTATGTGTGTAAAATTTAAACGGAGAAGCCATGCGTGAGAGACTAATAACTGTATGCGATGGCCCCACCAGGGCTCTGAATAGCCAGACAAACAATACAAACAACCATGGTTCGACCAGAGCGCTACATGTCGCGGACCGCAGCGTGGGTCCCGTACAAACAACTCTGATCCTACCATGAATACCAGCGCCCTCCTGAGACATTCTGCCGTCGCCCAGCCGTAAGGAGCCTCCACACCATGCTGCTGTATCCTAGAGCTGACCCAGAGGTAGTGAAATCAGCTGAATCATCATCAGCCTGGGCCCACAGGTGCCTATAATTAGCCTAGTAATCAGCCAGCCTGGGCCCACAGGTGCGTATAACTAGCCTAGTAATCAGCCAGCCTGGGCCCACAGGTGCGTATAATTAGCCTTGTAATCAGCCTCCCCTCCCACAAATGCAGCAAAATATTTGCTTAATACATATCGATTTTCACATTTTCTCAATATATGGGATTGAACACTCAGATGGTATAGAAATGCAATGAGCTGCGATAAACGGTTTCTGCCTCAGACAAGAAAACTGTGTGCAGAATCAGTGAAATTTGTATATATATTGATTTTTACTTTTTTCCAATATATGGGATGGAACACTGAGATAGTACAGAAATGCAATGCGCTGTGATAAACGGTTTCTAGCGCAGACAAGAAAACTGTGTGCTGATTCAGTGAAATTTGTAGGAATATGTAGGAATTACAACAGTTTGCATAATTGCCTCCCATTTGTTAAGGGACCAAAAGTAATGAGACAGAATAATAATCAAAAATCTAACTTTCACTTTTTAATACTTGGTTGCAAATTCTTTGCAGTCAATTACAGCCTGAAGTTTGGAACGGATAGACATCACCAGACACTGGGTTTAATCACTGGTGATGCTCTGCCAGGCCTATACTGCAACTGTCTTCAGTTCCTGCTTGTTCTTGGGACTTTTTCCCTTCAGTTTTGTCTACAGCAAGTGAAATGCATGCTCAATCGGATTCAGGTCAGATGATTGAGTTGGCCATTGCATAACATTCCACTTCTTTCCCTTAAAAAACTCTTTATTTGCTTTTGCTGTATGCTTTGGGTAATTGTCCATCTGCACTGTGAAGCGCCATCCAATGAGTTCTGAAGCATTTGGCTGAATATGAGCAGATAATATTGCCCGAAACACTTCAGAATTCATCCTGCTGCTTTTATCAGCAGTCACATCATCAATAAATACAAGAGAACCAGTTCCATTGACAGCCATACATGCCCACGCCATGACACTACCACCACCATGCTTCACTGATGAGGTGGTATGCTTAGGATCATGAGCAGTTCCTTTCCTTCTCCATACTCTTCTCTTTCCATCACTTTGGTACAAGTTGATCTTGGTCTCATCTGTCCATAGGATGTTGTTCCAGAACTGTGAATGCTTTTTTAGATGTCGTTTGGCAAACTCAAATCTGGCCTTCCTGTTTTTGAGGCTCACCAATGGTTTACATCTTGTGGTGTACCCTCTGTATTCACTCTGGGAAAGTCTTCTCTTGATTGTTGACTTTGACGCACATACACCAACCTCCTGGAAAGTGTTCTTGATCTGGCCAACTGTTGTGAAGGGTGTTTTCTTCACCAGGGAAAGAATTCTTCGGTCATCCACCACAATTGTTTTCTGTGGTCTTCCAGGTCTTTTGGTGTTGCTGAGCTCACTGATCCATTCCTTCTTTTTAAGAATGTTCCAAACAGTTGTTTTGGCTACACCTATTGTTTTTGCTATCTCTCTGATGGCTTTGTTTTGTTTTCTTAAGCCTAATGATGGTTTGCTTCACTGATAGTGACAGCTCTTTGGATCTCATCTTGAGAGTTGACAGCAACAGATTCCAAATGCAAATAGCACACTTAAAAATAAAATAAATATGAGCAGGCACTCTATTTATGGGCTCATGGAAGGCAAATTTATTAAATATTAAAATGGAGTTGAAATAGGCATATAACCTACTAAATAACGACAATTCATATAAATAGTCTAACAGTAATAACAATATTTTAGCAGCAGTATCAATCTATAACAGTTCATAAATAGCAGCAAAATCGGTTATTAAATAATGATTAGAGGATAATAGCAAATATAAGCAACATTAGTAATAAATAAATAATTATATATAAAAATGCAGGAGTATCCTTAAAATGGAATTGGTGGAATATAGTTCAATATGACAATCCCCGTATAGTGTAATCCACTATTTGTTCAAGGATCAAATGGCTATATGGTATAGCAGCAATGTTCTTGGTTTTAGCTACTTATGCGCATGCCGCTAATTAGTCACTGAATGACTCTTTTTTCTTTCTTCTTATACGAAAAAGATATTCAGATGTAGTCTCATATGGTGCACATTTGTTTTACTCACGGTTCAGCTGTGTTCAGAAGCGGCGTCCCGCTCTTGATCTGAGAACAAACTGACCTTTCTAGCTCGGGACCTCCGGTAACAGCTTGCTTTAAAAGTCGGCGTGCCACATGTTATGGCGGCGTCTCTATTCAATGTTTGCAATGCCCCTTCAGTGTTCCGATCGCCTTATCACTTTTTTATTCCAGCTGCCGGGGTTCCGCTTTGTAAATATTTGTGAGTGTCTTTAGGTTCAATTCTTCCTGAAGCGCTCCAATAGTGTAATTTCAGTCTTCATATGCTTGTTCACCCAAACATGTTTCGGAGCTCAAACTCGCTCCTTCCTCAGTGGTCAAGCATATTGTTCGTCATGTTCCCCTTTTATCCTGTGTCGGTCTATCAGAAAGACCGGACTTTAATCCGGAATAGCATCTTTGTAAAATCCATTGTTAAATTAGCATTCTCTGTTATAGAGATATTTAAATCATTTATTAGTTGCTCCTATTCATAATACTGTTGTTCATAGATTTTCATTTCATATGTAGTCATTTTATAAGTATAAAAAATATATCTTTTTATTAAAAATAAAAAATAAAAAATCATTAAAACATAACTATAAAACATCACAATAAAATATCAAGGGATATGTCAATATATCAATTATTACGAGGAAAGACTATAACCATAAGCGTAAAATATAAGATATATAATATATAATATATAAAATATGAAAGTGAATTTACGCATATAAAAATCAGTTTTGCAAGGTAGATATATATATATGCATTTTATAAAGTATACATATAAATTTTCTTGAAGATATATATAGACTTCTAAATAGTGTGTTGTTTTGTGGGGGACTCCTAGTTAAGGGAAGACGGGGCTGCTGATTTAAAACAGAAACCACCGTCGTCCGTCAACTAGGGGTACCCCAATTTACAGGAAGCCAAAAATCTCGAGTTCCGCATTTAGGCCATTAGGTTGAATGGAATCGAACTCAAAGATTTTTCTTGATTCCTGTCGGGACATTCTGGATATGTGGTCCCCTCCCCTCCAGTGTTTATTAATTTTTTCAAATGCTGTAAACACTAGGCCAGCGGGGTTCTGGTTATGATATTGTTTAAAATGTCTCGACAGGACATGTTTTTCGTAACCTTTCTTTATATTTCCGATATGCTCAGCTATTCTGATTTTCAAAAGTCTTTTCGTGCGGCCTATGTATTGTTTGCCGCAAGGGCACTGGATCAAATATAATACATTATCTGAATTACATGTAAGCAGGTCATTTATTTCAATTTTAAAATTATTTTGTGTAGACTGTACTGTACCTCTATTGTTTTTCTTGGAAAAGTTGTTTGTTTGCAGTTTGAACATTTTCCACACCTAAAAAACCCTTTTAAGTGGTCCCAATGTTGTAGGATTCCTTTCTTTTTTGTTATAGTTTGTTTTGTCGTCGGTGCTATTTTGCATCCTAGATTTTGTGCCTTTGTATACACAAATTGTGGGTTTTTTGATATTAATGCACCTATCGTTTTATCCTCTAGGATATGATGCCAATAGCGTCTAATGATTCTTTCCACTTTTTTATATTCTGAATTAAAGGGTAGAATAATTCTTGGTGTTCCATCTTTTAAGTTGCTACTGACATTATCTTTATTTTTATTTTTATCAAAAAAGGAATTTCTCTCTTTTTTTCTTATTTTACATAGTGATTCTTCCACTATGTCTATTGGATAATTTTTATCTAAGAAACAAATTTTCATATTCTCAGCTTCCTTTTCAAACTGCTCCACTTTTGTACAATTACGTTTCAGCCTACCAAATTGACCTGTTGGAATGTTCAGCAACCATCTAGGTAGATGGCAGCTGCTAAATAAAATATAACTATTTCTTGATATTGGTTTTTGGAAGGTGCTAATTATGTATCTTCCCTCTTCATTCCTTATTAATAGATCCAAATATTCAATTTCCATATTATTCACATTACTGGTAAATTTTAAATTAAGTGTGTTCATATTAATATCTTCTAAAAACTTTAAAAGTTCCTCTCTTCCACTTTTCCAAATAAAAATAATGTCATCTATAAAGCGTTGCCAGAGCACCAGATCTGTCCCCAGTCTTGGACCAATATAAATGTCCTCCCAATCTGTCATAAATAAATTTGCGTAACTGGGGGCAAATCTGGTGCCCATGGCAGTCCCCCTTGTTTGAAGATAAAAATCGGATCCAAAATAAAAATAATTATGTGATAAGATAAAATTTACCCCATCTTCTAAAAAATGAAAGAAAGAAAGAGTCATTCAGTGACTAATTACAGTTACGCTATTAGCGGCATGCGCATAAGTAGCTAAAACCAAGAACATTGCTGCTATACCATATAGCCATTTGATCCTTGAACTAATAGTGGATTACACTATACGGGGATTGTCATATTGAACTATATTCTACCAATTCCATTTTAAGGATACTCCTGCATTTTTATATATAATTATTTATTTATTACTAATGTTGCTTATATTTGCTATTATCCTCTAATCATTATTTAATAACCGATTTTGCTTCTATTTATGAACTGTTATAGATTGATACTGCTGCTAAAATATTGTTATTACTGTTAGACTATTTATATGAATTGTCGTTATTTAGTAGGTTATATGCCTATTTCAACTCCATTTTAATATTTAATAAATTTGCCTTCCATGAGCCCATAAATAGAGTGCCTGCTCATATTTATTTTATTTTTAAATCTACTTTCAATTGACAAGGGTGAGTCAAATTGAGCAAGAGCACCTTCTCCAGAAAACCAGTGGAGAGCCGCCTCCTCCTGTTATACAAATAGCACACTTGAAATGAACTCTGAACCTTTTATCTGCTCATTATATTTGGGATAATGAGGGAATAACACAGACCTGACCATGGAACAGCTGAGAAGCCAATTGTCCCAATACTTTTGGTTCCTTAACAAGTGGGAGGCACATATGCAAACTGTTGTAATTCCTACAACGTTCACCTGATTTGGATGTAAATACCCTCAAATTATAGCTGACATTCTGCAGTTAAAGCACATCTTGTTTGTTTAATTTCAAATCCATTGTGGTGGTGTATAGGGCCAAAAATGTTACAATTGTGTTGATGTCCCAATATTTATGGACCAGACTGTATATTGATTTTCACTTTTTCCCAATATATTTGATTAAAACACTCAGATGGTATAGAAATGCAATGCACTGCGATAAACAGTTTCTAGCGCAGACAAGAAAACTGTATGCAGATTCAGTGAAATTTGTATATATATTGATTTTCACTTTTACCCAATATATGGGATTGAACACTCAGACGGTATAGAAATGCAATGCGCTGCAATAAAAGGTTTCTACCGCAGACAAGAAAACTGTGTGCAGATTCTGTGAAATTTGTATATATATTGATTTTAACTTTTTCCCAATATATGGGATTGAACACTCAGATGGTATAGAAATGCAATGCGCTGCGATAAACGGTTTCTGCCGCAGACAAGAAAACTGTATGCAGATTCAGTGAAATTTGTATATATATTGATTTTCCCTTTTTCCCAATATATGGGATTGAACACTCAGATGGTATAGAAATGCATGTTTTTTGAGATGCAGAATATTATTGCAGTATTTCTAGCTTGTATGTCACACTGACAGATGCAGCAAAGGCTGCAAATTAAGTATTTTGCCCATAATGGGTGTTTTTTTAAACCAAGAATATTATTGCAGTAATTCTAGCTTGTATGTCACACTAACAATGCAGCATAGGCCCCAGATGTAGGGTATTGCCAAAAATTGGTGTTTTTTTAAACCCTAAATATTATTGCAGTATTTCAAGATTGAATCTCACACTGACAGATGCAGCCAAGGCCGCAAATGTACTATTTGGCCCAAAATGGGTGTTTTTTTAAATAATAGAATAAAACACCAGTATCTAACGCATGTATCTCATACTGACAGATGCAGCAAAGGCTGCATATTTAGTTTTTTGACCAAAATTGGTGTTTTTTTAATAACACAATATTATTGCAGTATTTCTAGCTTGTATCTCACACTGACAGATGCAGCAAAGGCTGCAAATTAAGTATTTTGCCCAAAATGGGTATTTTTTTTAAATAACAGAATACAACAGCAGTATCTAACGTGTGTATCTCACACTGACAGATGCAACAAAGTCTGCAAATTAATTTTTTTGCCCAAAATGGGTGTTTTTTTTTAAACACAGAATATTATTACAGTGTTTCTAGCTTGTATCTCACACTGACAGATACAGCAAAGGCTGCAAATTAAGTATTTTGCCCAAAATAGAACTTTTACTGAAAAGTTCGGGTCTGGGGTCCAAAAATCCTAAAGTTCGGTACGAACCCGAACTTTACAGTTTGGGTTCGCTCAACCCTATTTATCAGTCAATAACTTTATAACTATTGAGGCTATACTCTTGTATTTGTTTCTATTTTGTCTCTTTTTACCCCCCATATAACATAAAGGCATACTAGTTTTATAATGCTTGTGATATTATGTTGTCACCAATTGATGGTTCACCACATAGATATCCTATATTGTTTATTTTGTCTTAAGTAAAACATTTATACTTACCATCCTGATTATTGAATGTATTTAAAATTCAACAAATAGTTAATACCTATTTTTGTACTTACCGTTTATAAGCCATGAACAAGGACAGAACTCAAACGTTGGCCTTGTTTTCTTTAATCAGGTTGTAACCTGGTTCCTGAAGTCTTCAACTCAACTTCAAGTTGTATTGAAAATTGCGACAAAACTGTGCATGCACTTCAGCCACTCTTACTGTGCAACATGCCCTCATTGAGCTTCAATACACGTGTTGGAACGCCACCCTATACATGTTGGACTGACTGTATGAGCAGAGGAAGGCAGTGAACAATTTCTTGATGATGCAACTTTGACGTTAGCCAGTGGCTGCTCATGCATGACACCTGCCGTGTACTCAGGCCCTTTGATGAGGCCACTTTATTTGTCAGTCGCCAGGACTATGAGACAAATAATGTCATTCCTCTCCTTCATGTCCTGGAGAAGATGCTGATAAATCTGGCTGGCCAGGGGACAGGAGATGTGGCCACCTAAACCCTGTGGGCGCTTAACTGCCAAAGGAGGAGGAGGAAGAGAAGGACAAGGAGAAGGTCATCAAAGGGGTTATCTCTAGGATATGCCCCATTTTCTGATAGGTGCGGGTCCCACCTCTGGGACCCGCACCTACAAGGAGAACGGAGTTGGGGAGAGTTGTGGCTGGAGGACCCCGGGTTTCCCGGGGTTCGTCCACCACCAGGCACAGCTCCCCGCCTCTCCCATTGAAGTGAATGGGAGTGCACCGCGCATGCGTGGCCACCGCTCCCATTCTTTTCTATGGGGCCGCTCCGTTCTCCTTGTAGGTGCAGGTCCCAGAGGTGGGACCCACACCTATCAAACAGTGGGGGCATATCCTAGTGATATGCCCCCATTGTCTAAGATGGGATAACCCCTTTAATGGCCAGTAATTTTATACAGAAATAGGTGGTTTACTTCTCCAAGTGACAGTAGAGGAACAGGAGGAGCAGGATGAGCATGAGGAGATGGAGGGCTATAAAAAAGACCAGGCAGATGACCCAGACAGACTGTGGCAATATGCAGTGGAGATGGAGGCAGGGAGATGCTTGCGTAGAGACAGCCGCATTATCACCATTTGTCAGAGTAATGACTACTGGCTCTCCATGATGTTAGACCCTCCCTACCTGGCCAAAATGGGGGCCTTTTTTACACCTGCTGAGAGGGATGAAAAACTTGACTACTATCAAGATATCCTATTTAGTCGGCTGGCCGCTGCCTATGTGCCCCATCGCCCATCCTCAGTGAGGTCTGGCCAGGGGGACCCCCTGCGCTCATCCTACACTTCCATGGCTGCTGGAGGGGGGTGGGAGGCAGGAGCAGCACCAGCTCCATCACCAGCAACTATAGCCTGAAGTCTCTAATGAGCACTTTTCTTTACCCGCCTACTGAAGAAACCACCCAGCAGCAGGATGTGGAGCAGAACCTAAACCAGCAGGTGGTAGCATACTTGGACTGCACCCTTCCACCCCTGATCCAAGATCCCCTGTACTACTGGGCAGGTAAACTTAATTTGCAACTGCAACTGGCTGAGTTTGGCCTTGGCAAGCTTTCCTGCCCAGCCAATATTGTGGCGTCAGAGTGGGTGTTTAGTACGGTGGGAGGCATAATTACCCCAAAGAGAACTCCTTTCAAAAGGAAATTTTGAGAGATTAACCTTTCCAAAGATGAATCAGACATGGATTAGCCAGGATTTCCACATGCCTGTGCCTGATGCATGAGATCATTCTGACAGTAATGTTCTGACTGCAGTGTGCTGCCACACCAGAACATTGTGAAAAATGGCCCCTTACTTCTGGTTACGTACTTCAGCCTCTATTCTGATGCTGCCATCCACATCATTCCATACACCTGCTGCCTCTGCTGCCATCTTCTCCCACTGCCACCTGCCATCTTGTGCTGTTACTGCAACTGCTGTTGCCCCCATCTCTCCACTTTGTGCCTCCATTTGCTTGCAATAGGCTGGCAGCCGAAAAATTTTAGTCTATTTATTTTTTTATTTTTGTCCATCAACTACTTGTCCACCTAATTTGACACTAACTTTCATTGACAACCATATGATAACAACTATTACAATTATATGTTCTAATCGGGGATTCCATCGCAGATTCTGTCAAAAAGACAGGGCTTTTTGTGTGAAAAAAACATGGTTTTTAAATTGAAACTGAATGGACATCATTGTAGTCAGTGGAGTCTGGCCAGTTCTTTTGTTCTCAGTTATGTGCCAAATCCAGAATGTCGCAATTTTATTGTTCTGCTTCTCTAACAGAGTAGAAAAATGAAAATAACTAGTGGTGGTGGAAACTTCTCCTAAGTAATCCCCAGAACGAAATGTTGTAAGTTGGAAAAAAAGGTGTACTATACATTACTTGTGCAAGATGGCTGGTTATATTTCCTGATATCCCAGGGCCAAGAGTGTTACACAGATTTTGCCAGATATAACATTTAAACAGAGATACACATTTATATGGCATTTTAATGGGTTTTTTTTCAAGATACACCAAATCATTATGTCTACAAATAAAAAGTAAAACAATGGGCCATTAAATATTTTTTGAATTAAGAAATATGTTTACTGTGTAATTTGAAATTAAAAAGATGGACATCCTTTAATTAAAAATCAACATTACTTCACCTTTTCACAAGTGTACAAAAAGAAATAAATATATGGATTTACATTCAACAGTTAAGGTCAACCATAACTGATAGTAGCATTTTGCATTCACATACACAAGCACAGAATAAATATATGTTGGAAATTCTTAGGAGCATAGGGCATGTGATATATTTGCTGAGTGATACAATTGTTACAGTAGTTTATGTATTTTTTGTAAGAAAGGCAAGGCAAAAATAAAACCAAACCCATGTGTGATAAGCAGCAACCTTCAAAAAGTTGTAAAATCATTATATACAGATTACATCATAAGTGTATATGTGAGACCTTCACAGTTTGGACAGTTTTTAGTGATATCAATGAAGTTAAGTTTTCAGAGATATTAGTGTTGTTGTGTAAATATGCAGAAAGTTATTTTTTTGTCTTTATTTTTTAACTTCATTTTTTTTAAACTATTTTTTTTTTTGCATCTTTTAACACATGCAGTGGTTAGCCACATGGTGATCTGATAGAAGCAGAAGTGGTGTTGAATGAACAGTACAATACACATGATTTAGAAGATTTAGGAAATGTGATTATTGTGAAAGTGTTACTGAAAAACAAGCAGGTCTTCATAAAAGACCTATTTATATCATTCACAAATATACAGTTTATTGTACAAAAGGTTTGTTTGAAAACAATTTTCCTTGTTAAATAACATTACTTTCTCTATGCATTTCCTCTTCCACAATGTTTCATTTAATTTTGCTTTTTCAAAAACTGACTCAACGTCTAATTATTAATATTGATAAGTATCGTCTAGCAACATAGCAAATCCAGTAACACATAGTATCTTAAGTCATCTAAGGTAAGAAAAAGGTTATTAAGGGGCTTCCCACAGTAGACACATCACCTATCCCCATAATAGATAATCAATGTCTGATCACTGGGGGGCCACTGATCACTAGAATGGAGGTGCTAAGCTCCCCTTTACTCCTCATTGCATGATAACAATGAGGAGCTTGAATGAACCAAGTTCTGCTGTATTTCATTGCTTCTGTCAGCCACATAGATATTGACTGGAACAAAAGGGCAAATGCATGACCACCTCTTTATCCAAATTCCTGGCTTGAAGCTTCTATTCTAGTGATTGGTAGGTTAACAGAAGTAGGTCCCCTAGTGATTACATATTCACTACCTATACCATAAATAGGAAATAAATGTCCTTTGAGGGACACCCTATTTAATATATAGCTAATGTAAATGCAATTTTTTTTTAATTATTAGTTCTTACTGATATTTTTGGTTTAATTGGTCTAAAATGGCAAAACCTCTAATCACAATGTCCTCCACTAATTAAGTTAGTACCTCACAAGTTTGCAGTTTATTTTCACATTTATGTTAGATATGTCAGAAATTACAACCCTCCCCCCCCCAATTCCTTAAACAATGGAGTACTGGTAGTTAAGTACCTAAAAATGATCAGATTTGATCAACAGCTTAATTTGGTAGTTCTATGCTGTAGCTCAGAAACGTTGAGCAGTGGTGCCAATGAAGCTATGCAGACTTTTTGAGAGTTTCATCTCTTTGATGCAATTTTTTTTACATGTCATTGACTTAAAATTTCAGCATATAATACAACTGGAGAACTTACTTAAGGAAATTAAATCTCAAGACACATTGTAATGTAAAGTTTAAATGTATAAACTAAATTTACCTTGTTTAAATAATACAAATCTAAAATTTTTAACTAAATAGGTTTACCAAAGTGCTGCAAATAATCTACTCCAAAAGAGAAACTGTCTGCGCTATATAAGCAGTTTCGGTAATATAGTGCAAATGTTGATTTACTTTACATATCTGCATCTATATCTCCTCTAAGGTAGTCAAATGAGCATTTAAAGCATATGGAAGGTGGTTGGAGGATAGCAGTAATAATTATGTATGGAAATTTGAGAAGCAATGGTACAGTGAGTTTTTAAAAAAAAATAACATGTAGCTATAAGATCCACTGCCTTTCTTTGATTAGTCTTCATATATTAATGAAAAACTTTACTTTAATGATTAAATAATATAATGTATTTTAAAGATATATTTGCATTTTCATAAACAACTAATTAGCTAAGACGGCTTACTCCTGTTATAGATTGCAGCATACAAATGCACTGATTTGCCCCATGATAATGACAATTTTCACTATTGCATGCATTGTTATTTCATGGAAGTCAGTAGAAATTGACACTAGTTTGCACTCACAGCTCAATATTCCCAATAATGTTTCACTCACACTTTGTTTTTTTTCGTACATTCAGGGTATAGGCAGACAAAGATCTCATAGAGCCCAATTTCAAAACTTAGTATAGGCTCCCCTGCACCATGAAGTAGCCAGTATGTGGGGTTAAACATTCCCAGGAAACACAGAATGCAAAGCACAAGGCCCAGAATTTTAGACAAATCTAATTTTTTTTTTATTAAGCAGTGGAAATGTTTATTTTAAAAAATTGCAATAAAAAGTCACCCTCTGCCTACCAACTTTTTCTGACTTCTTTGCCAGAAAAAGTATAACAGGTAGTTCGTAATTATGGTGCTCATTCTGATTATCATGTTTCTCAATATATTTAAATCAGAAACTTATATAAATACATTGATTAATGTCTTGTTTGCAGACGTCTGCCTGCAGCTACCACTAGGGGGAGCTTAGTGCCTAGGAGTTTATAGAGTTAAAATTGCAATAGAAGCTATAATCATCAATTTACACTGAACTTCCACTTACTGGCAACTGCATAAAAATGCAGTTGGGGAGAGTTATCAAACTGGTTTAAAGTAGAACTGGCTTATGAAAGGGGGAATGATTGGTTGCTATGTGCTACTAAGCCAGTTCTACTTTATACCAGTTTGATAAATCTTGCCCCGTGTTTTTAAATTGGGAACAGAACAAGAAGTTCAGGGCTTGTCTCTGGGGCTATGTAGCAGTCGTATGGTCTTACTCTATTAAAGGTTTGCCACTGGGTATAGGTTAGGCAATTACTTGCTAAATATCTGGTACTAGTTTCCTAAGTTGTCCATAGATGCATAGATTATCAATTGTCTGATAACTTAAGTGACACAAATTGCAGATGACAATTTAACATATCATGGGGTACTAGCCTTCTTGTGTATTCTTTAATAAACTAAAAAATGGGAGCTGTAGTAAGGTATTGTTACGCTATATTATTTTGTGTTATAATTTCTGTATGCAGATGATCTATGAGCACACAAACATATATGCTAGTAGCTTTACTATCTTGATTCCTGAGGAATTTATCTCAATTTAAAGGGGTTGTGCATGTTTGGGGCATTTGGCAAACCTCCCTCCTAGTCAGACCTGCGAAGGGAAGCATATTTACCTGCATTGCTGCACTGGCTCCCAGCTCTTTCACTATCCAGCCTCCGCTGTTCCGCTTGGGTCCCTAATTGTAAATCTCCGGTTTGATACAACAGCCGATTGCTGGTCGCAGTAGTGACATGATCTCCTTGTGTGACATGATGGGGAGCAGGTCACTGCTGTGACCTGCTCAAACCGGAAGTCATCCCAAGACGCCCGCGGAGCAGTGGAAGCTGAAGAGTGCAGGAGACGGGAGTCAGTGTCAGGAAGTAGGTAAGTATGTTTTCCTTCACAGATCTGCACAGGAGAGGGGTTTTCCAACCTCCACTAATGTGCCCAACCCCTTTAATGTGTTCAAATTTTTAAATGTCTTTTCAATTTTATGTAAATGGTCATGTTAATCAAGATGCTAAAGTTTAAATGTACTATAATAATAACTTAGACAATCCTATTTGCAATATTTCTAATGATTTAGCTTTAATTTGCCTATTTTCCAAGTGATTATCCTGCTTTATTCTTACCATTTTTATCTGGCTGAAATCCATACTTTTTCATGGCTACCTGAATATAATGCATTTTCTTTATAATACACATAAACTATTTACAAAGACATAGGCCTTAACAGTCACTAACTATAATTTACTGTATGCACAAACTGTCACTGTGTTCTTTGGATGTGAGGGACAACAGCTGAGTGTTGTACAGTTAAACATTTGACATAATAAAGCTATAGACATAATCTGGTAAATAATATAGACATATATGTATAGATTTTCAGGCTTGAATGTTGCAGTCTTTTTGTTCATAGGAAGGTGCATTAACAATAGGAAGAATTTTACTTTGTTGCTACATTACTCTTTACAAAAATGGGATAAGAATTGGCTTCAATCTCCTTTTATTGATCATTGTTGTCATTTGGATTATTTCCTTTCTCTTGATTATTCTTGTTTCCCTTCTTCTTCTTCTTTTTCTTCTTGGTTTCCTCTTTTTTACCAAAAGTTATGAAGTTACTTTTATGACCTTGGGCCGATGGTTGATCCTGGCGGATTGAAATGATGGCTGGGGATCCCGGGATAATAAAATTCTCCGGAAAATCTGGTGGTATTTGTGGTACTGGTTGTTTTTGATTGCCAGGTCCATATTTGAAGGTCCAACTGTTGCAATTCACACCAGCTCCTACTGGGGGAGACACTTCTCCTCCTTCTGGTTCTGAAAAAGTTGAGAAAAGTATATAAATATTAAACATAATTATGTAGTATTTATGTTTAGACAAAGATGAGATTGAACCTACACTTTAAGTATGTTTATTTTTATTGTATTTTATTGTAGTAAGCCATACTTTAAAATTCAATTTCTATTTGGAATATAATAAAAAAAACTTCAAAATGTTTAATAGATTTCTACATTTATAGATATACGGAATGTTTAGACAACAGAATGTAACATCTATTCATATATGTTCATCACTGACCACTTTGACGGGCAAGCTTTTCTTTAAAGACTTTGCTAAAGAAGTTTTCCCTAACTACATAACCCTTTCTTAGAACAAAAGCACCATAGTCATAAGATGATCCCCACTGGTCTGGATTATCTTTCTATTAGAACTTCCAACAATCATGTCGAAGCTCTGTGTGGTGAATGATTTCACTTGCAATGGCCAATGGTGGGGAAAAGTGATATTATACAGTATAGTGGCATGATTTGTGCTATACTTTATATGATCATATTGAGTCTGTCAGAATGGAAGACACTCTTTCATAGAAAGGGTACATCACAGCAGATTCCACTCTGTGAAGTGCAGATGCTTTAATGGGGCATGTACAAAAGGGTTGTCCGGATGGAATAATCCCAACAACAAACCAACAAAACAACTAAGAAAATGTATAGTTTAAGAGACTTATAGGCAGATGTATTTAGCTTTCTTTTTGAATTTGGATACTATTTTTTAATATTGCATCCGGAAAAAAACTTGATTACATGGTGAATACACGAGTCCATTTAACAACACAGTCATATTGTTTGAACATTACAACCACAAAGCTCTGTAATTAATATTATTATATAATGATTTATAAAATTAGGCCACATAAACTGTTATTCTTTCAGGCACTGAAAAGAGGACGCTGCAAATCCTAATCCTCAACACACAGAGTTAACCAGATTTGCTTATGAGCTCAGCTTTATCTGCCTTTTCAGGAAATTAAACTTCTGTCTGATTTACCACAGAACATTCCAGATTTTTATCAGGCAATTGGAGTATTGTTGGGAGCTTCCATGCCTCTGATTCTCATAGATCTAATAACATCGCTTTCAAGACATATTGAGGTCATACCAAGAAAATAACATCTAAAAGGTAATACCAAACTATAAGAAGATAGAAGTTTGATATTAAAGTGTAATTTCCCTTTGGAGTGACCTTTTTACCTGGTGCACTGAATATCAACTTAATTATTTTATATAAAAATGAAATCTACAGTCTATTAGCTAGGCACAGATTGCAATAAAATACAAGGGGAATGTGTGGTCTAGATTTGTGATGCTTCAGCAGCAACATAACATGAACATACACAGACTGATGCATACAGAGATTTTTGAATGAAACAGAAAAAAGTAAATACTCCACTGGATGTCATATCACAGTTATGTTCAGCTAGATGCATTGGATTGCATGCATGTTTCCTGAACATGGAGTCCAGAGTCATCTATATGAATCCAACAAAAAAGTCACAAAATGTACATCAAATCACAGTGCTATACAACCCTAGAAGCACATGGCTATCATGATGGTGTTCCCTTGAGGGATATGGCTTTTTCAGATAGCTGATCAGCGGGAGTACCTGGATCCATACACCCATTGATCAGATATTGATAACCTACAGATGTAGTAGAGTTAACATATATGCTTAACTAGATGTGTTAGCTAAACCAGTTGTGTCAACATCTTAAATTGATTTTTAATGGCTTTTGTTATAGGATATCACTATGAGTTAAGAAATTTGAGTTAAGAGTTTGAGTGTTAACTCTACTACATCTGTATCCTGAGGATAGATCATCAATACCAAAATACTGGACAACCCCTTTAATGTTTGCATACTAAATCTCCTTACCCCTCTATACATGCATGTTTGGCTTGATCAAGCATGCATATGTATTGAAAGAGGAGAGAAATTCACTGTGAGACACCATCAGACATCTACTGACAGATCCTTATCTCCAGTGACATCTACCATCAAGGGAGAGTTAGAGGACCCTATTACTCATTAGCTGTTCAACTGGTCCTACTTAAATTAGAAAGCTCAGTTGACAATTATCTATTTTGCATGGACACCATAACTAACTGGAATAATTAGGCTGTGAACATGTGGCTATGGATGGTGATTTAGGACTGTGTTAGACCTGCAGAGAGTCGGACAGTTTATCACTAATAGAGATGAGCGAAGTTTTGAAAAATTTGATTCAGCAGCTTCGCGAAGTTCGGCAAATTTTTTTATTAATTACAAATTGCTATAAATCAGGTATACCCAGGGCAATCTGCCTAGAAACAGCATTTTTAAGTCTGGCATAAAAATAGATTTCAGACAGAATTGGAGCAAACTGATGTCCATAAAATGACATCCGTCCTCCATTGAAGTGTAGGTTAAATAACATGGAAACATTAGTTTCCGTTTTAAAGAACAGGCAGGAGCATCCGTCGGACGTAGGGCTGAAAACCAGTGAAACTCTGGTGTGAACCCACCCTAATACATATTCTTCTCACTTCGTAGCCATATCTCAGTATGAAGGCTTAGAAGTTACAGCTGCTTAATACAGTATTTTTAACCAACTTGGGGGCCCAGTCCCAGTGTGCTGGTCAAGTGTCTAATAAATTTCATAAAAAGTAATATAAAGTAGTGGCCCGATGAAAGAGTTGGGAGGGTGGCAGCAGTGGCAGTCACAGTGACAATAGTGGCCCCATTATAGAGTTGGAGGGGGGCGCAACAGCAGTGGCATACAGCACAAGAAATGGCAGATCACAGTAGTAGCAGAACCCAACAACAGCAGTAGGAAAGCAAGGCCCAGTGGCATGCATATCATTTGAAAAAGTAACATGTAGATATCAGTAGGCCAAGAAACCCCATTGTAGGAATGGCAGTAGAGGCAGCAGGCGGGTGGCAACAGGTGGGTAGCAGCATCAGAATGGTGACAGCAGCACGGCTCATTTTGCACAATATTCCAGTGTGCCAGCACATTACAGTATAATCAATAGTGACAGAAGGATCTATTCTGTTGAATTAGGCACCGGTGTCTGGAAATACTGGTTGATCCACACCTGATTCATGTTTATGAAGGTTAGTTTCTCAACAATTTGGGAGGAATGGTGAGTTCTCTTAGGGGTAACTATGCTCCCTGCAGCATTAAACACCTGCTCTGATACCACACTACTGGCCAGACAGGAAAGCATGTCCATGGCAAATTTAGTCAGTTGCAGACACACTTTAAGTTTGCATGTTCCAGTAGTCCAGAGAATCTTGGATCAATGGTGACAGGATGCCACCACCTGCTGGTTGAGGTTCTGCTGGATGTCCTAGTGCTGCTGCTGTGTGTATTCTTTAGAAGGTGGCTGAATAAAACTGTAGTGTAAGCACAGAGTGTCCCCTCAGTTGGCAGTGAGCAACAGACTACACAGCATGTATTTATAGTAGTCAATTTTTGCATCCCTCTCAGAAGGTCTAAATATGCCCCCATGTTTGACCTGTAGCAAGGGTCTAACAATGTGGATAGTCAGTAGTCATCCCTGTGCCAAAACCTGACAATGCAGCTATCACTATGCAAACATGACAGCATGCAGGGACGTAGCTATAGGGGAAGCAGGGGAAGCGGCTGCTTTGGGGCCCTGACCCAGAAGGGGCTCATCCTGGAGGAGGAGGACTAAAAGATTTTATCAGGGCCCCCTCAACAGTATTACACAATGAAATTATATACAGTGGCAGTATACAGGGAGTGCAGAATTATTAGGCAAGTTGTATTTTTGAGGATTAATTTTATTATTGAACAACAACCATGTTCTCAATGAACCCAAAAAACTCATTAATATCAAAGCTGAATATTTTTGGAAGTAGTTTTTAGTTTGTTTTAAGTTTTAGCTATTTTAGGGGGATATCTGTGTGTGCAGGTGACTATTACTGTGCATAATTATTAGGCAACTTAACAAAAAACAAATATATACCCATTTCAATTATTTATTTTTACCAGTGAAACCAATATAACATCTCAACATTCACAAATATACATTTCTGACATTCAAAAACAAAACAAAAACAAATCAGTGACCAATATAGCCACCTTTCTTTGCAAGGACACTCAAAAGCCTGCCATCCATGGATTCTGTCAGTGTTTTGATCTGTTCACCATCAACATTGCGTGCAGCAGCAACCACAGCCTCCCAGACACTGTTCAGAGAGGTGTACTGTTTTCCCTCCTTGTAAATCTCACATTTGATGATGGACCACAGGTTCTCAATGGGGTTCAGATCAGGTGAACAAGGAGGCCATGTCATTAGATTTTCTTCTTTTATACCCTTTCTTGCCAGCCACGCTGTGGAGTACTTGGACGCGTGTGATGGAGCATTGTCCTGCATGAAAATCATGTTTTTCTTGAAGGATGCAGACTTCTTCCTGTACCACTGCTCGAAGAAGGTGTCTTCCAGAAACTGGCAGTAGGACTGGGAGTTGAGCTTGACTCCATCCTCAACCCGAAAAGGCCCCACAAGCTCATCTTTGATGATACCAGCCCAAACCAGTACTCCACCTCCACCTTGCTGGCGTCTGAGTCGGACTGGAGCTCTCTGCCCTTTACCAATCCAGCCACGGGCCCATCCATCTGGCCCATCAAGACTCACTCTCATTTCATCAGTCCATAAAACCTTAGAAAAATCAGTCTTGAGATATTTCTTGGCCCAGTCTTGACGTTTCAGCTTGTGTGTTGTGGTGGTCGTCTTTCAGCCTTTCTTACCTTGACCATGTCTCTGAGTATTGCACACCTTGTGCTTTTGGGCACTCCAGTGATGTTGCAGCTCTGAAATATGGCCAAACTGGTGGCAAGTGGCATCTTGGCAGCTGCACGCTTGACTTTTCTCAGTTCATGGGCAGTTATTTTGCGCCTTGGTTTTTCCACACGCTTCTTGCGACCCTGTTGACTATTTTGAATGAAACGCTTGATTGTTCGATGATCACGCTTCAGAAGCTTTGCAATTTTAAGAGTGCTGCATCCCTCTGCAAGATATCTCACTATTTTTGACTTTTCTGAGCCTGTCAAGTCCTTATTTTGACCCATTTTGCCAAAGGGAAGGAAGTTGCCTAATAATTATGCACACCTAATATAGGGTGTTGATGTCATTAGACCACACCCCTTCTCATTACAGAGATGCACATCACCTAATATGCTTAATTGGTAGTAGGCTTTCGAGCCTATACAGCTTGGAGTAAGACAACATGCATAAAGAGGATGATGTGGTCAAAATACTCATTTGCCTAATAATTCTGCACGCAGTGTAGACGAATGGAACAGCTGCCGGGCCTGATCTGAGAGAGTGATCTTTACTAGTCACAAGAATGGGGGCGGCATGAAAGGAAAGGGTTGTGAAAAAATTACTGGGGGAGGGGGGCCCCATTCAAAAATTTGCTGTGGGGCCCAGTCATTTCTAGGTACGCCACTGACAGCATGTATCTGCCCATTTGCGCAAGGAACTCAGAGGGCCTCCCTATCTCCATCTCCATTACATACTGCCACAGTCTGTCGGGATCATCTGTGTTGTCTTTGTCATTGTCCTCCAACTCCTCATGCTCCTCCTGCTCCTCTACTGTTGGGCAGATAGACCACCTAAGTGTGTATAAAATTCCTGGGCATGTATGTCCTCCTCTTCTTCCTCATCTTCGTCCTCCTATTCTGCCAGTTCATCCTCCTTAGGGCTTTGTTGGCCATGCGATATGGGTTCCACGTCTTCTATCCCCTCGCCAATCATATTTCTCAGCATCTCCTCCAGGATATGAAGGAGTGGAATGACATCATTCATCCTGTAGTTCTGCTGACTGACAAATAAAGTGGCCTCCTCAAACAGCCTGAGCAAACAGCTGCCACTGGCTAAGATGGAAATTACACTGGGGTGTTAACCTATCCATCTGCTGCATTAAGAAAACGTTGACCGCCTTCCTCTGCTCATACAGGCGGTCTAACATACATTCCCATTATCAGCAATCATGGTTCCTATCTCCAGTTGGTGAGGAAACAGCCAGTATTCGATTTCTTTATTGATGACGCAGAGCAGTTCCTCCCCGGTGTGGCTCAGTTCTCTCAGGATTACAAGGTGCAGAACTGTGTGACTATGCCTAGTTTTGCAAAGGTGATATGATGGAGGACCACTGTGAACTGCCATGACTACAATGCGGAAGCGGCATTGCCGTCACCTGGCCAAGTTGCTGGTGTGCTTGGCCGGAATAACAGTTACCCAGTGGGCTGTGAATGACATACATTGTCCTTGACAATAGTTACAACTTCATACGTCAGCACTGGCATGAACTCTACAAGACAGTGAGAGACCCAAGGACTGGCCCACCTTCTGTTCAACATTGGTGTGCAGAGCTAGTACAGCTTTTTGGGAAAAAGTAATGTCGACTTTGGACTCTCTACCTTGGGTAGGCACAAGCAATCAGTTCTCTGAAATGTAAGTCAACTACATGGAAAGGGAGGGCCTGTAGTACCAGCAACTTGGCCAGGTGCATGCTCAGCTTTTCTGCTGCTGGATGAGTGCACGCATACTGTTGTCTTTTTGCAGTGATCAATTACTGTTGAAACAAATGACGAGAAGGAGCATCAGGAGCGACATTGAAGTCAATGGGAAGGTACAACAGCTTCCCTCTGCTGGCGTTGACGAGCCATGACTGCTTGAGAGGGGGTGCAGGCCATAGGGAGATGCAACAGTTGCTGCATCAGCCTTTAGCAGTAAATGAATGGCACGGTTTTCCCATGCAACTTTATGGTGACGCTCCACACATCCGGAATAGCACATTAACATCCACCAGTGACTGTGTGAAATAATTCTACACTGCCGAGTATATTATTTTCCCTTCACCACTGTGTGATGCCTGCTTTATGCTGCTTTTATGAACCCATGCACTGCCAGTGTGCTCCTCACAGATAGTTTCCCGAGTAGATGTAACTAGTACATTCCAGATGTCACACTGTTTACATTCTGCTGTCTCAGAATGTATTAGCTATCAATAATGGTGGACTGCACACTTATGTACATGGTGATAAATTAGACCTGTCTGTAATATTGATGCATAGTAACTCTACAGCTAAAAAAACTGACTAGCTATGAATCTTGGTGCACTGTACACATGTACATGTCGATAAATTAGACCCTCCTGTAATACTGATGGCACAGTAACTCTACAGCTAACGGAATGGATTAGCTATGAATCTTGGTGCACTGTACACCTATGTACACAGAGATAAATTAGACCTGCCTGTAATACTGATGCACAGTAACTCTACGACTAACAAAATGGATTTGCTATGAATCTTGGTCCACTACACACTTATGTACACGGCAATAAATTAGAACTGCCTGTAATACTGACTCTACAGCTAACCGAATAGATTAGCTATAAATCTTGGTGCATTGCACACATGGCGATAAATTAGACATGCTGGTAACAGAGACCTGTAATACTGAAACACAGCAACCCTACAGCTAACAGAACAGATTAGCTATGAATATTGGTGCAGTGCACACTTATGTACATGATGATAAATTAGTCCTGTAATACTGATGGAACAGAAACTCTACAGCTAACAGAATGGATTAGCTATGACTCTTGGTGCACTGCAAAATTATGTACAGTCTTCTACACTCTCCCTGCCCTCTCCTTCTCCAATATAGTCCTACAGTCTCTGTTAAGAGTTTGCAGCAACACTGTCCATAGTGCATGAGCATCTTGTCACGTCTCTCCATATGCTCAGCTAACAGGAAAATGGTCGAGACCGCACAGGATCAGGGTTTTATAAGGCTCTGTCTAGCTGTGACATCACAGGGAGGTGGATACCTGCTGATTGGCTTGCTGCACGGAATTATGGGTGATCTTGCATTCCCGGGCTTGTCTTCTTTACACTTAATTTCACTTTCCTAACACCTTCAGATGCCATTTTAGGAAAACTGATTAGTTACCATGCAGCACACGTAAATTCGAACATGTTTAGAATTAAAGTTTTCCTAAACTTCAGACCAAATTTTGCTTTGGATGCTTTGCTCAGCACTAATTGCTAACGAGCGTAGGAACTCTAATTAGCCATGATCTGCCTGTGTAAAAGTGCCGATGATTACCTGTTGAATGATCCAACTCTACTGCCACATGTGTAGTTTATTTAATGAAACCGCTTCCAGCTGCATTACACAGAAAGCTGAATGTGCGCCTGCACAAGATTATTGCCAGAAGCATAATGACATCACCGCTGCTAGGAGGAGAAAAGAAGAAGAATGGGAACTAGCAGGGCTCACTGTGGATGGGAGCAGCTGGGCTCCACAAAGGATAAGTACAGCCCCTTTAACACTTGTTTTTTGGGATATAAAACATGGAATTGGACATAAAGGTATATTTACTCATGGCCATAGCAAGGAAAGCCATAGGGCCTTCCAAAAAGTGAGAAAACATCTATGATGGTGACAGGTACCCCAGTGCAGTACAGATATGGCATGCTGATCAGACGGGTGCAGGAGGTTGGGCCGCCAGATCAGTGGCAAGGGCCCGGCAGTCACTGACAGCCGAGCTCTTGCTGTATACGCTTTAAATCTCTGTTTGCCACAGTCAGCGCTAACCGCAGCATGTACAGTGTTAGTGGAGGTAGGGGGCTCCCTACCCGTCCCCATCTGGTCCCACATTGTGTTGATAGGGACCCAATGGCTATGAAGGCAGCCCAATGCCTTCCACAGACATCGAGACTGCCTTCTATGGAAGCAAGAAGGCTGTCAGTGTACTATACTAGAATCTTTCAAGTAAAAAAGCACCCTTTTCCCATAATTAAGACATATAAAAGTGCAAAAAATAGGGAAAAAATCTATCGCTGTGTCAGTATCTGGCTCTATAAAAATATCACATGATATACCTCAGATGAATGGTGTAAAAAAATTAAAACTGTGCCAAAACACCAATTTTTGGTCACCTTGCCTCACAAAAAGCGATCAAAAAGATATATGTACCCCAAAATTGTACCAATCAAACCATCATCTCATCCCACAAATATGGCTCTCAGAAAATGGCAACACATAAACAAGATATTTTTCGTTTTAAAAATGCTTTTACTGTGTAAAACTTAATTTAAAAAAAATAGACATATTAAGTATGACAATCGGCTCTATAAAAATATCATATGATCTACCCTATCAGGTGAACGCTGTAAAAATAAATAAATAAAAACAGTGCTAGAACAGTCATTTTTGTCATCTCGCCTTACAAAATGAGCAATATTGAGTGTTTAAAAAGTAATATTCACCCCAAAATGGTAGCAATCGTGCACCTTTTCCTGCAAAAATGAACCCCAACATAAGACAATTGCCCAAAAAATTGTTCTGCCATGTGTCCCTACAGTTTACCACCACATTAGTGGGTCGCAGGGGCTTCTGTGTGCTAGAAAACAGCCTGACGCAGATGGCCAAACAACTCCATGGCAGCATTCAAACCCTTTGGTACTAATGTTTCAAAGTTATACATCAATCTAGATTCAGCTCTCAGTATTTTACAAATATAATCAACTCCTCTCCAATTTCCAATTTCATTTTGCTCAGGTCTCTTTGATGTACGGTAATTGTTTGTAATGGGCTGATAGAGTATGGTTCTCATATCCTGAACATATATTTCCTTGCATGGCTACCCATGATGTTAAAGATGTGGGAGAAGGTGGAGGTCTCACTGTACGGGCTATTTGGATTAACAAATTTGGTACTGTTATGTTGACAATCAGTGGTTTATCAGGTAAGTCTGCTCCTATTGTTTTATCAATTAGTTTATTGTTTTAATTAGATGTCAATGTTAATGTATAATCTTTGCTATTTCTTTATGGCCAGTGATAAATGGTAATATAAATTTAGGTCCCATTTCTTTGTTTGTGGTATAACTGTATCTGCTGTTTCTTCTTTAAAAAATGTACTTCTGTTTAGGGACCTTACTTTTTCAAGTGACTTCTGTAAACACTGGATCAGATATCTTTTATCTAAAAATTGTTATGTGAGGACCTGAGCTTCTTCCTCATAAGTGGATTATTTAGTTGAGCTTCAATCATCTGTATTGACTCAAGGGTACATTTAATAACCAACTAGGCAGATGACAACTTGAAGGTAAAAAAAAAATATTTGTAGCTATAGGCTTACGATAAGTGGAGAAAACTAAAAGTGTCATCTACAACTGTAATCTTCAGGTCAAGAAACTCAGTAGATCTCTGACTTATTTAAGGTGTAAATTTTAAATTATATTCATTATCATTCAATTGAGCTATGAATGTTTTTAGATGTGCCTCATCCTCCCCCCAACAAACCGGATATTGTCAATATATCGCTGCCATAGTACCATAAATAAATTGTCATAACTGGACGTGAATCTGGTACCCATTTATTACTGAAATAAATGAACTTTTGCACGATATTCTAATTTCTCGAGTTTCACCTGTACATATACTTAGCTTTATATATATATATATATATATATATATATTGTGACACAGTGAGAGGTTTGGTCTGGAAAAACAGGTTATTTCCTCCCAGCATGTGCTGCTGGGCTGATTTACAGCCAGGTAAGGTCAAATAAATAGGCAGCTGGGCTCAGAAGCGAAGTCTCTGTGTTGGGATCTGGGAGCCTTGTGTCTGGATGAAGGCTTGCTACCTGTTTGGCGTGAAAACAGGTTGGTGCTGCTATGTTCAAGGACTCTTTGAGGCAGAATTGCCGCATGGTGTGAATTACCACCAACACCGCAAAGTGACTTTTTGCTTGTTTATAACTGCTTGTTTTGTCACTTGCCTAAAGTTTGAATAAAACACTGAACTGTTTGATCCAAAGAACTTGTTGTTGCCACTATACTGTGTCCGCTAATCCTATCTACCAGAGTCAAACCCCACAACATATATATATATATATATATATATATAGATGAACCTCATCCCTCCCCCCAGCCAAGATTTCATCAGTACGTCGTCACAGTACCAGATCCGCTCCCAGATGGGGGGCCATAGTAAGATGTTTCCAGTAGTCCAGTAGTATGTATGTACAGTATGTGTGTTTGTCTGCTAAAGGAATCCGCACCGTCACATTTACAATCCCAAAATTTTGCACAGCCGCCTCCTATGACTAGGGGAACATCATAGACTATGTTTTGAGTGGTAATTTTCACCCTGTACTTTCCAATTATTTGCCAAAAAATATGCTTAGTAACCTAACCACCAATCTACAGGAGCCATTGTCTGTTGGCTATTGTGGCAGTTAGCCTGGAAATTCATCAGGTTGCATATAGAAACCAATCATAGCTCAGCTTCTATTTTGCTACAGGTCATTAATATGAGCTCTGATTGGTGGCTATAGGCAACAAAGGACATTCTTAGTATACGTCAGCTTATGTGTGAGTTAATATGATTTTGATTGCAACTCTTAGCCAACATTGTTATAGCAGAGGCTGATGTAACTCACATAACCTTAAGTGTATACTAATTCTGTGGGTTTTTATATACTGTCAGTTAAAGACAATAATGCCCCATAAGAAAAGGAATTCGATCATATATATATATATATATATATATATATATACACTCACCTAAAGAATTATTAGGAACACCTGTTCTATTTCTCAATAATGCAATTATCTAGTCAACCAATCACATGGCAGTTGCTTCAATGCATTTAGGGGTGTTGTCCTGGTCAAGACAATCTCCTGAACTCCAAACTGAATGTCAGAATGGGAAAGAAAGGTGATTTAAGCAATTTTGAGCGTGGCAAGGTTGTTGGTGCCAGACGGGCCGGTCTGAGTATTTCACAATCTGCTCAGTTACTGGGATTTTCACGCACAACCATTTCTAGGGTTTACAAAGAATGGTGTGAAAAGGGAAAAACATCCAGTATGCGGCAGTCCTGTGGATGCTAGAGGTCAGAGGAGAATGGGCCGACTGATTCAAGCTGATAGAAGAGCAACGTTGACTGAAATAACCACTCGTTACAACCGAGGTATGCAGCAAAGCATTTGTGAAGCCACAACACGCACAACCTTGAGGCGGATGGGCTACAACAGCAGAAGACCCCACCGGGTACCACTCATCTCCACTACAAATAGGAAAAAGAGGCTACAATTGGCACGAGCTCACCAAAATTGGACTGTTGAAGACTGGAAAAATGTTGCCTGGTCTGATGAGTCTCGATTTCTGTTGAGACATTCAAATGGTAGAGTCCGAATTTGGCGTAAACAGAATGAGAACATGTATCCATCATGCCTTGTTACCACTGTGCAGGCTGGTGGTGGTGGTGTAATGGTGTGGGGGATGTTTTCTGGGCACACTTTAGGCCCCTTAGTGCCAATTGGGCATCGTTTAAATGCCACGGGCTACCTGAGCATTGTTTCTGACCATGTCCATCCCTTCATGACCACCATGTACCCATCCTCTGATGGCTACTTCCAGCAGGATAATGCACCATGTCACAAAGCTCAAATCATTTCAAATTGGTTTCTTGAACATGACAATGAGTTCACTGTACTAAAATGGCCCCCACAGTCATCAGATCTCAACCCAATAGAGCATCTTTGGGATGTGGTGGAACGGGAGCTTCGTGCCCTGGATGTGCATCCCTCAAATCTCCATCAACTGCAAGATGCTATCCTATAAATGTGGGCCAACATTTCTAAAGAATGCTATCAGCATCTTGTGGAATCAATGCCACGTAGAATTAAGGCAGTTCTGAAGGCAAAAGGGGGTCCAACACCGTATTAGTATGGTGTTCCTAATAATTCTTTAGGTGAGTGTATATATATATATATACAGTTAGGTCCATAAATATTGGGGCATCGACACAATTGTAACATTTTTGGCTCTATACACCACCACAATGGATTTGAAATGAAACAAACAAGATGTGCTCTAACTGCTGACTGTCAGCTTTAATTAGAGGGTATTTACATCCAAATCAGGTGAACGGTGTAGGAATTACAACAGTTTGCATATGTGCCTCCCACTTGTTAAGGGGCCAAAAGTAATGGGATATAATAATAATCATAAATCAAACTTTCACTTTTTAATACTTGGTTGCAAATCCTTTGCAGTCAATTACAGCCTGAAGTCTGGAACGCATAGACATCACCAGATGCTGGGTTTCATCCCTGGTGATGCTCTGCCAGGCCTCTACTGCAACTGTCTTCAGTTCCTGCTTGTTCTTGGGGCATTTTCCCTTATGTTTTGTCTTCAGCAAGTGAAATGCATGCTCAATCGGATTTAGGTCAAGTGATTGACTTGGCCATTGCATAACATTCCACTTCTTACCCTTAAAAAACTCTTTGGTTGCTGTTGCAGTATGCTTTGGGTCATTGTCCATCTGCACTGTGAAGCGCCGTCCAATAAGGTTCTGAAGCATTTGACTGAATATGAGCAGAAAAGATTGCCCGAAACACTTCAGAATTCATCCTGCTGCTTTTGTCAGCAGTCACATCATCAATAAATACAAGAGAACCAGTTCCATTGGCAGCCATACATGCCCACGCCATGACACTACCACCACCATGCTTCACTGATGAGGTGATATGCTTAGGATCATGAGCAGTTCCTTTTCTTCTCCATACTCTTCTCTCCCCATCACTTTGGTACAAGTTGATCTTGGTCTCATCTGTCCATAGGATGTTGTTCCAGAACTGTGAAGGCTTTATTAGATGTTGTTTGGCTAACTCTAATCTGGCCTTCCTGTTTTTGAGGCTCACCAATGGTTTACATCTTGTGGTGAACCCTCTGTATTCACTCTGTTGAAGTCTTCTCTTCATTGTTGACTTTGACACACATACACCTACCTCCTGGAGAGTGTTCTTGATCTGGCCAACTGTTGTGAAGGGTGTTTTCTTCACCAGGGAAAGAATTCTTCGGTCATCCACCACAGTTGTTTTCCGTGGTCTTCCGGGTCTTTTGGTGTTGCTGAGCTCACCGGTGCATTTCTTCTTTTTAAGAATGTTCCAAACAGTTGTTTTGGCCACGCCTAATGTTTTTGCTATCTCTCTGATGGGTTTGTTTTGTTATTTTCAGCCTAATGATGGCTTGCTTCACTGTTAGTGACAGCTCTTCGGATAGCACACTTGAAATGAACTCTGGACCTTTTATCTGCTTATTGTAATTGGGATAATGAGGGAATAACAAACACCTGGCCATGGAACAGCTGAGAAGCCAATTACCCCATTACTTTTGGTCCCTTAACAAGTGGGAGGCACATATGCAAACTGTTGTAATTCCTACACCGTTCACCTAATTTGGATGTAAATACACTCAAATTAAAGCTGACAGTCTGCAGTTAAAGCACATCTTGTTCGTATCATTTCAAATCCATTGTGGTGGTGTATAGAGCCAAAAATTTTAGAATTGTGTCGTTGTCCCAATACTTATGGACCCGACTGTATATATATTTCTGTCTGTCTGTCTATATCTTTAGTCACTGCCCGACTGGATCCAGCTGCACCAAATTTGGCATACCGTATATGTACATCAGGTGTACTGGAACGTTTTATACCGGGTCTCAGCTCTATAGGATGTACCGTTCCTGAAATATTCCCAAAAAATGCAAATATATCACATGACCTGCATTAGCAAATAGAAGCCCACAGATCTTTCACTTATACCACAACTGTCACACACACACGACACACATACACACATGGTCACATGACCCTTATTAGCCAATAGAAGCTTGAAGGTCCTTCAGTCTCAGCATACACACAGTTTTACACCAGTTTTCCATAACAACCCAGCTATTTGTCTTCACTGCTAAAGGGGAGGGCACTGTGGAGGTTACTATTAAGGGGAAGGGGACTGTGGAGTTAACTACTAAAGGGGCAGCTACTGTGGAGGTCACTGTTAAGGCAGCGGAGTACTGTAAAGGTCACTAATAAGGGAGCGGGGTACTGTGGAAGTCACTGTTAAAGGGCCAGGTGCTGTGTAGGTCTCAATTAAGAGGGCAGGGAATGGTGGAGGTCACTGTTAAGGGGGCAGCGTGCTGTGAAGGTCACTGTTAAGGGAGCGAGGTGCTGTAGAGGTTACTTTTAAGGGGGTGGGGTTCTGTGAAGGTCACTGTTAAAGGGACAGTGCTGTGGAGGTCACTGTTAAGGGGGCAGAATGCTGTGGAGGTCACCGTTAAAGGGGCGGGGCAGTGTGAGGGGGTCACTGTTAAGGGGGCAGGGTGCTGTGGAGGTCAACATTAAGGGGGCAGTGCACTGTGGAGATCACTGTTAAGGGCTAGATTGCTGTGGAGGGTCACCGTTAAGGAGGCGGTCTGCTGTGGAGGTCTTTGTTAGGGGGGTGGGTGATGTGCTTTGGAGGTCACATTTTAAGGGGGTCGGGCACTGTGAGGGGGGTCAGAGTTGATGGATGGGCTGCTATGGAGGTCACTGTTATGGAGGACACTGTGGATATCTTTTAATGACACACACAAACATTAAATGAAATAGTAGCAATATCCCCTTGCGAAGCCGGTGTCATCCTGATAATATATTTAATATATAAAGCTGAGTGTATGTATGTGTGTGTCCGCTAAAGGAATCCCCACCATTGCATTTACAATCACGAAATTTGGCACACAGGTACATCAGGTGTCCGTGAAGGTTTTAAAGCAGGTCTAAGCTCTCTAGGACGTACCGTTGCTGAGATATTCCCAAAAAAATGCGTTAGCCAATAGAAGCTTGGTCACATGACCCTTATCAGCCAATAGAAGCTCGCAGGTCCTCCAGCTTCCACCTAAACAGTTTTACTCCAGGTTTCTATAACAACCCAGCCATTTATCTTCACTTCTGTAGATTTAAAGGAAATCTGTCACCAGGATAATTGCTATTGAAGTAAAGCCATGGCCTAATAGCACTTAGTACCTTATTTCAAGATGTGCCTTTGTTCCAGCAATAGATGTTTTTATCCTCTGAAAATCCAGTTTATTTGGTATGCAAATGAGCCAGTAAGGTGCCCAGAGGGGCGTCACTATTGCAGGAAGGAGCCCAGACACGCCCCCTGCCACAATGTGTCCACCCTCCAAATACTTTTATAGCAATAAATTACAACCACGGGCTTACGGACTGACTGCAAAATCCAACTGTATATGTGTGATGTCATTTATCACTATACAATAGTACAAAACAACAGCAGTAGACATTACTACAGCACGTGTTGTATAAAAAAATACTGTATATCACCACCCCCTCCCACTTGGATCCATGGCCATATTACAATAATAATCTGACTAACTGACGTTGAATTCTTGGACAGGACTTATCATGGATTTGACTTCCGACAAGTTCTATATCCTATGTAAACATGTAGAACAACTTCTCCCACTCCCCAACACAACCTGGTTACCTGGCTGGGGTGGAGGGGGATTGTTATATATATTTTCATCTCTAACATCACCCCCCCCCTGCAGTGCAGCACCCTAGGAATATATCCACAAGTGCCTTTGGGGCACGACCCTGCCATTGCTGTCTAAAATAAATCTTAAACATTGCAACTTGTCTCAAATAAAATACATGAATGGGACAAAAGTTTGTGTGTTATTAGCTAGATTGTGTTTGTCTATAATTGTGACTTAAATAACACACCCAACCATGCCTTTATGGATCTTGCTTTGTAAACCCGGGCACAGCCATTCAGAAACAGAAAAGGGCCTTCCCCAAACCATTCCAACAAAATTGGAGACATTCAATTGTCCAAAATGTCTCAGTATACTGAAGCAGCAATTCAACTTGAATCAAAGATGCTTTTTTATTGCTGAGTTCATAGAAAACAAGCGGCAGTAGGTTTGTGAACGTTTTTGCCGCGCAGGCCTACATCACACACTAAAAATGCAATGAAGGAAATATAATCATATAAGAAACATTGAAAAAGACAATACAATGACTGACATGACATAAAGAATGGCTGTTAATAGAAAATGACTATGCTCATAATTGATATATACCACATGTGTTATACTGATTACAAAATACTGTGCTAGAATCTGCTGGAATAATAAAGTATTTGTATACAGAAGGAGACCTGGAGGAAGGCTACATTTCTGGTGGATCTGATAAATAATTAAGGCATGAATACAGACACAAGATCTTATCATTGGTGATACATCAGGAAATAATAGACACTATCGTTGTACATGAGGGCATAAGGTCCCTAGAACTGCCCTAAATACACTGAAGGTAGTAATATGTAAAATACAGTCACCTCATGTAGCTAAAAAAAGTTCCTATCAGATGGTAAAGAAAACTCCATGTCAAATGCATAGCAAGATACTGAGGCCATACTCCCCTGTGGTGGGCTTACCTGTGCCGCAGATAGGTATCTAGGAGAGGAATGGTAGTACACCGTAGGTGAAGGTGCAGAATCGCTTCCTAGCTGTCTTACATTTAGACCTTTTTCTATGCCTTAATCAGGTGTAAAAAATAGTAAATGAGATGGGTCTGCCTGCCTGTCCCCTTCCTTGCTTATGCCATGCCTACTTTTTTGGACTTGGCATGAGTGGGGAGAAGCTGCAAACTGAGGCACAGCTAACCATTGTGCTGCAATCTGTGCCTAAAATACGAATAATATAGGCAGATTTAAGCATCACAAATGAGCCCCTATGTGCCTCAGAACTCAGTTACCACACTCTGTAACTTCATGTTTTTGCAGATAGCAGATCTAGGGCGTTTTTTTGGATGATTTGTATGGCTGTTCCACAAATTTTAGAATGTGTCCTATTCTTGTCTTTATTGCTAACAAGAATAGTTTTCTCTGTTGATTGTAGTGGGAAAAAAAAGCAGAATGCAGCCATATTTTGTAGATCCTTTGTTTGCAGACTGAAATGCAGACACACTTTGTACATGAAGCCTTAGATTGAGTGCTAGTGTTGGGCGAGCAAGCGACTAATGTAGGTGGTTTCAGAAATCCTGATGGAAGTAGGGCCAGCAATCCTTGGCGTCGCTAGCACCTGTGCCATCCCAGGGTAAGACTCACTCCTGGCTTCTGAGAAGACGAATGGAGGGTGGTCTGGCTATCACCCTGCATACTGTTTTCCCCCATTTCCACCTCTTCCACATGCAAAGCGTCCACCCTCATTGTGAGCAGCAAGCGTCTTAGTATACACAGAAGTTGGATGGTTATGCTGATAATAGCGGCTGTGTTAATTCCTCAAAGTTGCATAAAACCTCACAGTGGTCAGACATTCATGCCCACTCCTCACTTGTGAAGAGCAGAAGCTGACTGGAAAGGCGACGACCATGTTGCAGCTGGTATTCCACTACTGCCATCCGCTGCTCACAAAGCCAGGCCAACATGTGAAATGTAGAATTCCAGTGCGTGCTCAAGTCGCACAACAGTCGGTGAGCTGGAACTAGCCAGACCGGCGGCAGCTGTAGATGACATTCAGAAATGGGTACACATGCAACGCACCTTCACCAGTAGTTCAGGCAAATAGTGGTTCAGCGGTTTTTCAAAACCTATCCAAAGTTGAACACATGGGCTAGGCATGGTATGTGTATGAGCTTGCCGAGCTCCAAAGCCGCCACCAAGTTACGGCCATTATTAGACACAACCATGCCTGGTTCTAGGTTGAGTGGCGAGAGCCACAGCTCAGTCTGGTCCCTTATACCCTGCCATAGCTCTGCAGCTGTTTGTCACCTAAGCAAATAAGTTTCAGCACAGCCTGTTGCCTCTTCCCCACTGCAGTGCTACACTGCTTCCAGCTACTGACTGATGACTGACTGGTGCTGCAAGATGAGAATTCAGAGGTGGAAGTGGAGGATAAGGTGGAGGAGGAGAAGGGGGAGTTGCAGCCACTAAAGTAGATGGTTGCGGAAATCCTGATGGAAGTTGGGCCAGCAATCCTTGGCGTCGCATGTGTACCCATTTCTGAAAGTCATCTACAGCTGCCACTGGTCTGGTAATGCTGCAGCAGCTCTTGCAAGTTCCAGCTCACCGACTGTTGTGCGACTTGAGCACGCGCTGGAACTCTACGTTCCACATGTTGGCAAGGCTTTGTGAGCAGCAGAGGGCAGTAGTGGAATACCAGCTGCAACATGGTTGTTGCCTTTCCAGTCAGCTTCTGCTCTTCACAAGCGATGAGTGGGCATGAATGTCTGACCATTGGGAGGTTTTATGCAACTTTGAGGAATTAACACAGATGGTGAGGGGGCGATGCCACTATTATCAGCATAACCATTCCATGTCTGTGTATACTGAAAAGCTTGCTGCTCACAATGAGGGAGGACGCTTTGCATGTGTAAGAGCTGGAAATGGGGGAAAACAGTACACAGGGTGATAGCCAGACCACCCTCCGTTCGTCTTCTCAGCATGAATTGGATGATAATGAGGAGGAGCAGGAGACGGTTGCCTCCACTACAGAGGGTAGTACCTATAGTAGGTTTATTCCATCTTTTCAGTATGGATGGGCCAAAGAGGAGGAAGAGGATGAGGAAATTGAGAGTCATCCTCCTGATGAGGATAGCGAAGTCTTGTCTGTTGGGACTCTGGCACACATGGCTAACTTTATGTTATGCTGCCTTTCCAGTGACCCTCGCGTTATATGCATTTCGCCCAACACCGATTACTGGTTGTTCACCCTTCTCGACCCCCGCTAATAAGATAACTTCTCATCTCTCATTCCTGTGGCAGAGAGGACTAGCAAAATGGTGCAATACAAGAAGGTCCTTGTGGAAAAATTGCTCAAAAAAATTCCAGCTGACAACGCTGGCTGCAGAGTACATAGTTCCTTGGGCAACTGAGGAGGGGAGACGAGGGGAACACACAGCAGTTCCAACAAAGGCAAAGCAACACTCTCCAAGGCCTGGGACACCCCTCCAGCACCCTCACTCTGATGCTCGGCCTAGTGTCACAAGGAGAGAAAAGTTTTGGGGGATGGTGAACGAGTACGTAGCAGACCGTGTCAGTGTCCTCAATGATACCTCTGTGCCTTACAACTATTGGATGTCCAAGCTGAACACATGGCAGGAACTGGCGCTCTACACCTTCGAGGTGCTGGCCTGCCCTGCCGCCAGCGTTTTGTCAGAGCGAGTATTTAGTGCTGCTAGGGGCATAATAACTGATAAGCGCATTCTACTGTCAACTGAAAATGCTGACAGGTTGACTCTTATCAAAATGAACAAGGCCTGGATTGCCCCTGACTTCTCTACTCCTCTAGAGGAAAGTGGCTGAACATAAAGGCACTTTAAATGTGGCTTTTATGGTGTATTGAATACACTGTATTCTCATGCACCCATTCCACCACAAAAAAGGAGATATGGTTCAGTCTTCCTTTTCTCCTCCTCCTCCTCCATCATATCAACATGCTTATTAGGCTGCCCTCGTTCCTAATGTTTTTGAGGGTCACCAGCAGGCCCTCGCCCATAATGTTTTAGATGGTCAGCTCAGCAGCAGACCCTCACCCCAAATTTTTTAGATGGTCAGATCAGTAGCAGACCCTCGCCCCTAATGTTTTAGATGGTCAGATCAGCAGCAGACCCTCACCTCTAATATTTTAGATGGTCAGATCAGCAGCAGACCCTCACCCCTAATGTTTTAGAAGGTCAGATCAGCAGCAGACCCTCACCCCTACATTTCTAGATGGTCATCTCAGCAGCAGACCCTCACCCCTATTTTTTTAGATGGTCATATCATCATCAGACCCTCACTCCTAATGTTTTAGATGGTCAGATCAGCAGCAGACCCTTACCCCTAATGTTTTAGATGGTCAGATCAGCAGCAAACCCTCACCTCTAATGTTTTAGATGGTCAGATCAGCAGCAGGCACTTGCCCCTAATGTTTTAGATGGTCAGCTGAGCAGCAGACTCTCACCCCTAATGCTTTAGAAGGTCAGATCATTAGCAGACCCTCACTCCTAATGTTTTAGATGGCCAGATCAGCAGCAGACCCTCACCCCTAATTTTTTAGATGGTCAGATCAGCAGCAGGCATTGCACCTAATGTTTTAGAGGGTCACCAGCAGGCCCTTGCTCCTAAAGTTTTTGAGGGTCACCAGCAGGCCATCAATCATAATTTTTCAAGGGTGTGTATGATGCCCTCCTTTATGTGTAATAAAGGGTGTATTGGAGTGCCGGTTCCTTGTAATTTTTGGCAGCCCTATCACTTAGTGCATAGGCTTTATGAGTGTAGGAGTCCCACTACCTGAACAATTTTACCACAATGTGAATGAGGCCCTCCTTTATGTGATAGACAGGTTGTATCGAAGTGCCTCTTCATTGTAATTTTTGGCAGCACTTGCACTTTATATACAAGTAAATATACAGGAAAGAATGTATCCTAACAATTTTTCCTCTAAAATCGATTTTATCTTTGGTTTGGTGCGTATTATTGTCAGTCTGTAAAAGTGGCTCGGACAACATCGTTCCCCGCAGTGACCTGGGAGTCCAAGATGCATCCAAACATCCTCCCCATGCAGTTCCTGAACCATTTTAGTGGTGTTTCTATCAATTTCTGAGCTTTTCCTATGAACCAGACACCCTCCCCCCTTCAGAGCAGGGGGTGCCTGGTTTAATGCTTGGGTTCTCCCATTGACTTCCATTGTGCTTGGGTGCTCTGCCGAGCACCCGTGCATTCCAACGTGTTCTACTCGAGCACCCGAGCACTTTGGTGCTCGATCAACACTATTGAGTGCCAATAATGTGGTGAATAAAGATGTGATTTACCCTTTATCATAACATTTGCAAAATAAACCACAAAGAAATCCCCTGTACATATTTGACATGAACCTAGATATAAGAAACAAGTTATTTGCTGATTTTCCTGGCATAATTACGCATCAACTCACTGTAATTGGAAAGCTTCCGAAACTTAGTTTATACATTCACAACATCTAAGCATAAAGAACAAGCACAGTGATTTTTATTTTTAGTATGCCCTTTTCCTGCATATTCTCCCCATGCTAACAGCACTGCCTGCTCTTTCTGTTTTCCTCATTTAGATAATACACTAAAAGCAGGAAAACTAAATCTAGGACAGATTAAAGCTTTACTTTTAAAGCTGTCTTATTTAAAATGCATTACTATGGTTTTTTTAAATGAAACACTTTTCTGACAGTGTGTATATTTTTATGAAGGCTCTGCAGCACTGTACAGGTAGAACATCATGCAGATCAAAGCCGCCCACCCTCTATTCATTCACCAATGCATACAATTCCGGTCACTGCTTTCCTCAATGAACAAAGCAGATTCAGATAAAAGCCTTCTTCCACAAGCTCATACTATAGGCATGGAAATACACAGCAAATGCAGTTTTTATTAAAAGTATCTTTAGACATGACATTGGCTATCCATTAACATTCACGGGAAACATCAAACAAATGAATGCAATGTTGACAAGTGCAATGGATCTATTCTCCGGTTATTTTTATGCCCCCTCATTTAGCAACATCATACATAAGCATGAGGCGATAGAGAGCATGACCTTGCCCCTAACCTGATTACTTTGAATTAGCCGCATACTGTGCAGATGCTTTCATATCAGTATTTGGAAATGGACACATTTCAGGAGTTAATCTAGAAAGGTACTGTAGACACAGTGGATAAGCAATGATCTGGACGCAAACCTGAATTGTTAATCAGCTCTAGTGCTTTGCCTCCGACCACTCACTGCCTGCAGAGATCAGAAGTTCAGGACAGTATTATATTTAGTTTAATCCTCACAGGGCATATTCTGCATTAGAGAAATTTCAGCCATAGAAAACTGCATATTACAATAATTATTATCTACTTTACTTCATGGCTTCATCTACTGCATACAAATGTTAGTATGTCAAGAAATTATTATTTTTATCATTTTTTTTGTGCCAAACAAGACATACAGTTCTCAGGGCGCTCATGAACATTCATTTAACTTGGTCACATACCTCTTTTATATACATATCTCTAGGTCAAGGATCAGCAACCTTTGGCACTCCAGCTGCTATGAAACTACAACTTCCAGGATGTAAACATATTCAGCTGTTCTTCAAACTCCTGCAGAAGTGAATGAAGCATTCTGGTAGTTGTAGTTTCTGAACAGCTGGCGTGCCAAAGGTTGCTGATCCCTGTTCTAGGTAAAAGTGAAAGTGTTGTTATTTTGAGAAATATACTGTTATTCTGAAGTACTGTGTTTGTGCTGCATTTTTGTAATACTATCACATACACATTGTATAGTTCCTGGATTTTTTTTTAATCTTGGAAAAAAGAATTAGACACAACTGCAACACGGGGTCATAGCAAAACACATGCTGGTTCAGATATACTAAGACTTGCACAACAAACCTCAGTCTTAGCATATAGCATGTAATGTATCACAATGTGACTTTCTGGACTTTTTTTTTAGGAATATCTGCATTCTGCTTCTTTTGCTTCCATTTTCGTGTCAAATTTACAAAATGTTGCATGCTATTTGTTAACTTTATCACATCAATTACTTTGTGATTTTGATTCTTAAGTCTTTATTATAGTGTTTGAAAAGCACTATATTGAAATTCATCAGATGTTATTTTATTTATTCTTCTCCAGTTTCTGTGATTAATAAAGCCTGAATCTCTTAGCGAACAGACTCCATTCAGAGTTATTGGTGCTGAAAGGGGATCTATGTATTTTTGCAGTCAATCTGATTTGTCATTTCTAATATACATTTAAAATAAAATTAAAAAAAACATCGAAATTAATGGCAGAATGTTTGCAGATTCTGCTCTTTTCAAGCACTATGTATTTCCCTCAGAAAATGCAAATTTTGTTTATTATAAAGATGCACTTTGGTAGCCACCTGGGCACTAGAGGATACAAATAGTCACAAGGTCCTCCACAAGTGTATAAAACATCAAATTTTTCAAAATGAACGAGACATGGATCAGTGAGAGTTTTCACACACCTCTGGCTGAGGCCAATGAGTAGATCTGCCATTGCTGATGGTGGCTATTTAATGCTTTCTCAATCATGCTACTGCTGCTGCCTGCCTGCCATTATGTTCAATAGTGTACTGCTGCTCCTAAAAAAAAGAAGAAGAATTTTTGGACGCTTGTTCAGAACAAGCTACTGCTACCACAATTTTTTGGCTCTTGTTTAGAACGAGCTACTGATTCTTCCGATAATATTGTGTGTGTATAAACATAGGCAGGCATCTAATGTTGTTAATGCATAATTTTTTAATGCTTTTTCAGAAGATTCAGAACAAACCTCTGTTTCTTCCAATAGTATCACATATGTGTATATACAGTACAGACCAAAAGTTTGGACACACCTTCTCATTCAAAGAGTTTTCTTTATTTTCATGACTATGAAGGCATCAAAACTATGAATTAACACATGTGGAATTATATACATAGCAAACAAGTGTGAAATAACTGAAAATATGTTATATTCTAGGTTCTTCAAAGTAGCCACCTTTTGCTTTGATTACTGCTTTGCACACTCTTGGCATTCTCTTGATGAGCTTCAAGAGGTAGTCCCCTGAAATGGTCTTCCAACAGTCTTGAAGGAGTTCCCAGAGATGCTTAGCACTTGTTGGCCCTTTTGCCTTCACTCTGCGGTCCAGCTCACCCCAAACCATCTCGATTGGGTTCAGGTCCGGTGACTGTGGAGGCCAGGTCATCTGGCGCAGCACCCCATCACTTTCCTTCATGGTCAAATAACCCTTACTTTCAAAGTTTTCCCAATTTTTCGGCTGACTGACTGACCTTCATTTCTTAAAGTAATGATGGCCACTCGTTTTTCTTTACTTAGCTGCTTTTTTCTTGCCATAATACAAATTCTAACAGTCTATTCAGTAGGACTATCAGCTGTGTATCCACCTGACTTCTCCTCAACGCCACTGATGGTCCCAACCCCATTTATAAGGCAAGAAATCCCACTTATTAAACCTGACAGGCCACACCTGTGAAGTGAAAACCATTTCAGGGGACTACCTCTTGAAGCTCATCAAGAGAATGTCAAAAGTGTGCAAAGCAGTAATCAAAGCAAAAGGTGGCTATTTTAAAGAACCTAGAATATGACATATTTTCAGTTGTTTCACACTTGTTTGTTATGTATATAATTCCACATGTGTTAATTCATAGTTTTGATGCCTTCAGTGTGAATCTACAATTTTCATAGTCATGAAAATAAAGAAAACTCTTTGAATGAGAAGGTGTGTCCAAACTTTTGGTCTGTACTGTAAGCACAGGCAAACATTTTCCCTCCCTTAAGTTATGCTTTTTGGACCACAGTCTAGAACAAGACATTGCTTCTTCCTATACTAGTGTGTGTGTGTGTGTGTGTGTATTTTAAAAAAAGTAAATTATCCAAAAGCACAATGTAGTTTTAAACAGACTGTTTGTTAACACTTTCAATTATGTATTGATCCATAGGTATATACAGTACAGACCAAAAGTTTGGACACACCTTCTCATTCAAAGAGTTTTCTTTGTTTTCATGACTATGGAAATTGTAGATTCACACTGACAGCATCAAAACTATGAATTAACACATGTGGAATTATATACATAACAAACAAGTGTGAAACAACTGAAAATATGTCATATTCTAGGTTCTTCAAAGTAGCCACCTTTTGCTTTGATTACTGCTTTAGACACTCTTGGCATTCTCTTGATGAGCTTCAAGAGGTAGTCCCCTGAAATGGTTTTAATTTCACAGGTGTGCCCTGTCAGGTTTAATAAGTGGGATTTCTTGCCTTATAAATGGGGTTGGGACTATCAGTTGCGTTGAGGAGACGTCAGGTGGATACACACTGTTAAAATTGGTATTATGGCAAGAAAAAAGCAGCTAAGTAAAGAAAAACGAGAGGCCATCATTACTTTAAGAAATTAAGGTCAGTCAGTCAGCCGAAAAATTGGGAAAACTTTGAAAGTAAGGGCTATTTGACCATGAAGGAGAGTGATGGGGTGCTGCGCCAGATGACCTGGCCTCCACAGTCACTGGACCTGAACCCAATCGAGATGGTTTGGGGTGAGTTGGACCGCAGAGTGAAGGCAAAAGGGCCAACAAGTGCTAAGCATCTCTGGGAACTCCTTCAAGACTGTTGGAAGACCATTTCAGGGGACTACCTCTTGAAGCTCATCAAGAGAATGCCAAGAGTGTGCAAAGCAGTAATCAAAGCAAAAGGTGGCTACTTTGAAGAACCTAGAATATGACATATTTTCAGTTGTTTCACACTTGTTTGTTATGTATATAATTCCACATGTGTTAATTCATAGTTTTGATGCCTTCATAGTCATGAAAATAAAGAAAACTCTTTGAATGAGAAGGTGTGTCCAAACTTTTGGTCTGTACTGTATATATATATATATATATATATATATAGTCCTGTGAGACTCAGTGTCATAAACCATTATTAAACCAATTGAAGCATGTTTAATTCAGATAGAATTGATTTGGACCTGAATCAAATTTTTTGACTGATACGTTAGAATCAAACTCAATATGAATTTCATAAAAATTGCTCCTCTCTACACTACACTGTCAGATTTTTTTATTTTTTATTAAATAGATCCAAAAAATATTCCTTTGTGGTGGAAGATGCCTTCTTCTCTATTTTCTGAACTGCAAAATGCACCATTTTGTATTATTTATGTGGGACCAATCCCAAAAAATCTTGGATTCATTGGAAACCGAAGTTATTGGGAAATTCATAATGAATTTAGTTTCTTTTAGAATCGATTTAATCATCTATAGACTCAACATAATACTTTAAGGCATGTTAAGAAATTTTGTTATAAAGTGGTCAATAGAGATGGCCTTGCGATTCGCCCGGCGGTCATTTCGAGGTGAACGTTGCACGTTCACGATTCGCCGAACATGCGAACATATGGCGATATCCACCGCCACTATATTCTTTTGCATTGCGCCGAACTTTGACTCATGACACACACATCAGGTGGGACAGGACAGCCAATTGAGACATTTCAGTACATGGACCAACCCCCACCGTATAACAGAACCCGATCTGGCAGCCATTTTACATTCTGTGTTTTGCCAATGTAGGGAGAGGTTGCTTTGTGGAGCAGGGACAGACTGTTAGAAACACCAAATGCTAGATAATAGAGCCACAAAATTACTTTTAAGGACTGATATAGGTGTGCTATCGATAGGTGTGATATACTGAGAGGTGTGATATACTTATACTTTATAACATAGAAAGTATATTATAGTGCATTTGTATTGTGCAGCAGTTGTGTGCGGTTCTGCTGCGATACCGGAGCTATATAGAAGGACCAACCTTATTGGAATAACTAATTGCAATTGTGATACACCTGTTGCCCTAAAAAAAACTGATTGAGGGGTGTGATATACCTATAATACAGTATACTTTCTAATATAGAAAGTATATAGTGCATTTGTATTGTTCAGCAGTTGTGTGCGGTTCTTCTGCAATACCGCAGTTATATAGAGGGACAAGTGCTATTGGAACAACTATTTGCAACGGGTGTGATATACCTGTTGCACAAAAAAAAACTGATTGAGGGGTGCAATATACCTGTTTCCACAAAATACTGATTAAGGGGTTTGATATACCTGCTTCTACAAAATACTGATTGACGGGTGCAATATACCTGCTTTCACCAAATATTGATTGAGGCCTGCGATATACCTGCTTCCACAAAATACTGATTGAGGGGTGCAATATACCTGCTTCCACCAAATATTGATTAAGGGGTTCTATATATCTGCTTCCACAAAATATAGATTGAGGGGTGCAATATAACTGCTTCCACAAAATATTGATTAAGGGGTTCTATATACCTGTTTCCACAAAATACAGATTGAGAGGTGCGATATACCTGCTTCAACAAAATAATAATTAAGGGGTTTGATATATCGGCTTCCGAAAAATACTGACTAAGGGGTTTGCTATACCTGCTTCCACAACATACAGATTGAGGGTTGCGATATACCTGCTTCCACCAAATATTGATTAAGGGGTACTATATAACTGCTTCCACAAAATACTGATTAAGGGGATTGATTTACCTGCTTCCACCAAATATTGATTAAGACCTGCGATACACCTGCTTCCACAAAATACTGATTAAGGGAATTGATATACTTGCTTCAACCAAATATCGATTGAGGCCTGCGATATACCTGCTTCCGCAAATTACTGATTAAGGGGTTTGATATACCTGCTTCCACAAAATACAGATTGAGGGGTGCGATATACCTGTTTCCATCAAACATTGATTAAGGGGTTCTATATACCTGCTTACACAACATATAGATTGAGGGGTGCGATATACCTGCTTCCACAAAATATTGAATATGGTGTTCTATATACCTGCTTCCACAAACTACAGATTGAGGGGTGCAATATACCTGCTTCCACAAAATATTGATTGAGGCCTGCGATAAAACTGCTTCCACCAAATATTGATTTAAGGGTTCTATATACCTCCTGCCACAAAATATACAGTAGATTGAGGGGTGCGATATACCTGCTTCCATAAAATATTGAATAAGGTGTTCTATATACCTGCTTCCACAAAATACAGATTGAGGGGTGCGATGTACCTGCTTCCACAAAATATTGATTAAGGGGTTCTATGTACTTGGTTCCACAAAATACTGATTGAGGGGTATGATATACCTGCTTCCACAAAATACTGATTAAGAATTTTAATATACCTGTATCCACAAAATACAGATTAAGGGTTGTGATATACCTGCTTCCACAAAATATTGATTAAAAGGTTCTATATATCTGCTTCCACAAAATACTGATTAAGGGGTTTGATATACCTGCTTCCAGCAAATATTGATTGAGGCCTACAATACACCTGCTTCCACAAAATACTGATTAAGGGGTTTTTATATATCTGCTTCCACCAAATACTGATTGAGGCCAGCGAGATACCTGCTTCCACAAAATACTGATTAAGGGGATTGATATACTTGCTTCCACAAAATATTGATTGAGGCCTGGGATACACCAGCTTCCACAAAATGCTGATTAAGGGGATTGAAATGCCTGCTTCCACCAAATATTGATTGATGCCTGCGATACATCTGCTTCCACAAAATACTGATTAACGGGTTTTTATATACCTGATTCCACCAAATACTGATTGAGGCGTGCGAGATACCTGCTTCCACAAAATACTGATTAAGGGGATTGATATACCTGCTTCCACAAAATATTGATTGAGGCCTGCGATACACCAGCTTCTACAAAATACTGATTAAGGGGATTGATATACCTGCTTTCACCAAATATTGATTGAGTTTTGCAATATACCTGCTTCCACAAATATTGCTCCTCTCTAGGGACTTTGGCACAGGGTCATTTTGAAAATGACAGGCAGAGGAAGAGACAGGCCATTCCGCAGGGGTGGTAGGGGTTGGGCAGGTGCACCAGGCCGAATATTGACGAATATTCTAAAAAACAAATATTTAGCACTATATCACATATATTCGTTTTATAGAATATTCTTTCCCCCCCCCCCCCAATTAGTACAGTTATTGCCCTTTGGCATACTCCTCCCCGACAAGCGTCCCTGTCACCATGGAAACGCCTGGTGGTTAGAATATACCATCGGATCTGAGTTTTCACGATCTAACTCAGATCCGATGGTATATTCTAACCACCAGGCGTTCCCATGGTGATGGGGACGCTTGAAGTTAGAATATACCGCCAGGGCGTTGTGATCCGCGCAATTAACGCCTCAGGTGTGGGTTAACTGCGCTGATCACAGCGCCCTGTGCGCACTCCCCCCACCTCAGGTGTGGGTTAATTGCATGGATCACAGTGCCCTATGCACCCTCCCCCCACCTCCCCAGTATTAAAATAATTGGTGGCCAGTGCCCACCCCTCCCCAGTATTAATATTATTGGTGGCCAGTGCGCCCTAACCCCCCTCCCCAGTATTAAAATAATTGGTGGCTAATGCACCCTAACCCCCCTCCCCCCCAGTATTAAAATCATTGGTGGCAGTGGCCCACAGGGTCCCCCTCCCTCCCCTGGCAGTGGCCACAGGGTCCCCCTTCCTCTCCCCCCATCATTGGTGGCAGCAGGCAGTTTCACTCAGCAGCATTTACTTACCTGTGGGGCTCTCCTCCTTTTGAGAACTCACAGGTCTATGCGCTGCATATGCCTTCAGCAATGCGCAGCATAGACATGTGAGTTCTCAGAAGGAGGAGAGCCCCGCAGGTAAGTAAATGCTGCTGAGGGATTAACTAACCATGGCAGCCAGGACTTCAATAGCGTCCTGGCTGCCAAGGTAACTGATCGAAGCCCGGCCATTACACTGGGACTCGATCGGAACTGCCTGCTGCAACCAATGACAGAGGGGAAGGGGGACCCTGTGGCCACTGCCCGGGGGGGAGGGTGACCCTGTGGCTACTGCCACCAATGATTTTAATACTGGGGGGTGAGGGGGGGTTAGGGCGCAATAGCCACCAATTATTTTAATACGGGGGAGGGGGGTTAGGGCGCACTGGCCACCAATTATTTTAATACTGGGGAGGGGCCACCAATTATTTTAATACTGATTCAGAAAGAGACCAAAAAAAATTGACCAAAAAAAAAAAAAAGATTATAGCACTACATTAGTGAAATTGCAGTCTATATGTGTATTTTACGAATATACGCTATATTGCTATAACTTCGTTTTTTAGAATATTCGTCATATTCGTCATATTCCAAAACAAGAATATATAGCAATATGGCGAATATTCGTAAAATACACAAAAACGCAATACGCGATTAATTAAATCGCATATTATTCGCGATGAATAGCATAATGACGAATATTCGATTTCGACGAATATAAGACGAATATTCAATTGAATATTCGCGAAATATCGCGAAATCGAATATGGCACCTCCCACTCATAACTAGCTGGCACATGGCTATGTGGTCTTTTTTTAACATGTCAGCTGCTGACAATGGTGTTGCCATCTGCAGCCTGTGCTGTCAACGCATAAGTCACGGTAAGCCCAACACTCACCTAGGGAAGACCACCTTAAGAAGGCACCTGGCCTCCGATCACTGAGCAACGCCGTCAGAACCCACAAAGCCACACTCCCGGCGGTCCATGTCCTGCCTCTTCTCCTTTTACTTCTCCTCTTTCCTCCCATTTGTCCTCCACCTTCCACCGTGCCATCATCGCGTTCATCTGGCAGAAGACAGGCTTCCGTGGCCCAAAAGTTTGAGCGCAAAATGTTGATGACGCCGGATAACCCTCTTGTCCAAAGGCTGACCGCTGGCTTGACGGAACTGTTAGCCCGCCAACTACTGCCATATAAACTGGTGGAATCAGAGGCCTTTATAAAATTTGTTGCCATTGGCACACCGCAATGGAAAGTCCCCAGAAGGAAGTATTTCTCCCAGAAGGGCATCCCAGAGCAAACACGGGCAGGGAAGGTACATAACTTTTACTGCCCACTGGGTGAACATTGGCTGTCTAGCATGTAATCCGTAGCACCCATGTGGATTTGGTGTTACCGCCATGGATTGCATGCAGGCCTGCCTCTTCTTCTCCTCCTCCTACTCCATCCTCCATCTCTTCCTCGGCTGACTCCTCCTTTTCCACTGCTACCACCTCTTCCACTGCACCCCCCAAGCTTCCCACAACCTATTCGACGTGCCAGGTGAGACGTTGCCATGCTGAGCTGCGGCTGTTGTGCCTGGAAGTCAAGAGCCACACCAGTCCTGCACTGCTTTCAGCTCTGCGGTCACAGGCCGATCAGTGGCTAGTCCCGCTCAATTTGACAGTTAGTAAAATGGTGTGCGACAATGATGCCAATCTGCTGAGCGCACTGAAACAGGGCAAAAGAACACACGTGCCGTGCATGGCATATGTCCTGAACTTAGTCATGCAGCAATTCGTTGCCAAATACCCCGGGGTCCAGAACATCTTGCGGCAGGCCAGGAAAATCTCTGGCCATTTTAGAAGATCTTACACGGCCATGGCTCACCTTGCTGACAATAAGCGGCAACACCACTTACCTGTCAGACATCTGATTTGTGACCACCTGACGAGCTGGAACTCCACTTTTTATATGATTGATAGGCTGCTCCAGCAGCAACGTGCGGTTAACGACTATTTGTACGAACTCTGCAACAGGACAGGTTCTGGGGAGCTTGGTTTCTTTTCACCGCGCCAGTGGCTGCTCTTGGGCGATGCATGCAGACTTCTGCGGCTATTTGATGAGATCACCAAACTGGTCAGTCGCAGCCAGGGCACCATTAGTGACATCGTACCTTACACCTTCTTTCTGGAGTGTGCATTGCGTCGTGGCATTGATCAAGCTGTTGAGGAGCAGGAGCCGGAAGATGAGGAAGTAGGAATGCTGAATAAATTCCCAGGGAGGCTACTCCATCTGAGACAAGTCAGCAAAAGTCTGAAGAGGAGTCAGAGGAGGATGGAGGCTGAGGAAAGGTGGAGGAGGTGGAGCAAGAAGAGCAGGCTTTGAGGGGGACTTTAAACTTTTCGGGGATCCCTGATGTTGTCAGTGGCTGGGGGGAGGAGACCGAGGACGACATTCTCCTGGGCAATGAGCAGGAGAAAAGGCACTCCACCAGCAGGAGCAAGGGCGCTCCACTGCTTCCAAATTAGTGCAAATGGGGGCCTTCATGCTCCAGTGTTTGAAGAGGGACCCCCTTATAAAAAGCATAAAGGGTAAGGACCAGTACTGGAAATGTACTTAGACACCTGGTACAAACACAAAATGGTAGACATGTTACCAGTATCACAGAGGGCTGTCAAAATGCAGCATTTCCAGGCATTGCTGCGAGATGCTGCATTCTGCTGTTGCAGGAACTGGCAGAAGAATTTCCACCCACAGCGAAGCAGGTGCAGGTACCAATCATACCGCGCCTGATAGAAGAGGGCGATTGAAGATGTGTTGGTCACTTCGGATATGAGATCATTCTTGCAGGCAACCCATCGACAGCCGGCCTCCGGATCCAGCCTCAGGGAACGTCTAGACTGACTACATCGGGTTAAAGGCCGACGTGGACGCTCTGAGAAGCAAGTAACCCCTGGACTACTGGGTGTGCAGGCTTGACCTGTGGCCAGAGCTGGCACAATTTGCCATGGAACTCTTGGCTTGCCCCTCGTTGAGTGTCCTGTCCGAAAGAAGTTCAGCGCAGCTGGGGGGATTGTGACTGATAAGCGCACTCACCTAGGTCACGACAGTGTGGACTACCTCAGATTTCTAAAAATTAATGAGGCATGGATCTCGGAGGAATTCAACACCTGTGACGACCACGTGTAATTGAATTTCCTCATGCCAGCCCACACATATCCGCCACCACACAGAACAAACAATTGTCCTTGTCTTATGTATATACAGCGGCATAAAAGGCCTTTTCTGTCAGGCACATTTTTGGGGCCTCTACTGTATTGGTCTACAGTAAAATTGTTATCCAGTGACGGTCTAATATACCTCCAGCCACATAATCATTTGTTCTTTTCTGTTAAGTGAATGCCTAATTTTTGGGCCCTGTACTGGCCTACAGTAAAATTGGTATCCAGTGACTGTCTAATATACCTCCAGCCACATAATCATTTGTTCTTTTCTGTTAGGTGAATGCCTAATGTTTGGGGCCTGTACTCCACTGGCCTACAGTAAAATTGTTATTCAGTGACTGCCTAATGTACCTCCAGCAACATAATCACTTGTTCTTTTCTGTCAGGTGAATGCCTAATTTTTGAGGCCTGTACTCCAGTGGCTTAAATAAAAAATTTCTAGGCTCTAGCAGGGCAAATTTTTGAGAGTTTCCCTTTAAGACGCATAAAAATGGCCCCTGATTAAAATACATATTTTTTGTGGGAATTTTTGCCATTGATCCCCCTCTGGTATGTCACTGTCCATGTTGTGGGACTATTTGTGCACTTTTAGTATTTAGTGGCTGCAAATATGACCTGAAAGTTTTTCAGGTTCGTCTGCCATTAAAGTGAATGGGGGCCGCCGCGAACGTTCGTGAAACGTCCTGGCCAATGTTCGTCCATCACTAGCCATTTCACGGATTTAAATAAAATATAGTTTTTTTCTAATCTGTTATTTTTCTATTCTGTTTTCTGCACATAAATTTTGGGTTAGATATCTTTAATGAGCTAGTGCTCTAAACTATAAACTCTGGGCAGATCCAGGGATTTGCTTAACCCTAGTCACATCCATACACAAAAAGAAAACTTAGAAAATAAATTATTGACTTCTATTAGAGAATTTTATTGCCTGGTTCTGGGAAATGTGCAAGCAACGATGTATGGATGAAGTGGAGAAAAAAAATGGCTCGTTGTATAATAGAGGTGCGAAATAACTGCACAGGAATTGATTGCTACAAATCAGGAAGTATCAGTCTACAGTGAAGCTAAAAGTTCAGTTCGGATATTGCAACATTTCAGGATTTTTTCAAATATAGAATATGGCATGAATAATGTAAAAAAAAAAATAAAAATCTGTAAAGAACGAGGCATGCACTGGCAATAGGATTGTGAGAATACACTTCACTTCCTGCACCAGCCCTGGGGTCATCTCAGAAATGCCATACCCATCTCTTCAGCAGGCTTTTTGCATACCAATGCCTAGAAAAGCAAAATCCCAGTCCCTGCGATGTACTCTGTGGTTTCCAATTTCCTGAGAGATGGTATTCAGAGTTATCTGACCAACACAGCACATGCACATCCCTGGTATAACAGCGTCTGCCATTTTATACTTAATTCTATCCGTTCCTTATTTTCCTTCTCTAGTCACTAAATCCTTGCCCCAATAGCAAATCTATATTAATGTCTCTCAACATCAGAGAATTCAATACTACACAACATGCATAAACACCATACTTAAATTTTGCCACTCCAGGAAATACACACACATATCCTCAGTTCAAAATAAATACTGTAGTACCGTGTTTCCCCAAAAATAATACATACCCATAAAATAAGCCGTAGCAGGATTTCTAAGAATTTGTGCAATATAAGCCATACCCTGAAAATAAGACATAGTGATAGGCATGGCTAAGCGTACCGGTGCGGAGCGGTAAAGAAGACGGGCAGCCCTTCTCATCTGCCCCATCTTGACTGCTGCTATCTCAGAGGTGACCGGAGAGGTGAAGGCAGCCCCATCAACAAGGTTGGCTCCCCCTGTCAGGTACCGGTCCTTCTGTGTGTGCTGCAAGCTGAAGCATAGAGGGAGACATAGAAAGTGAAAGTAAAAGTCTCCTCAGTGAAGTGAGGAGCAGGAAGTTCTGCTTTAGATATTGTGTGTCCTCAGGGGGAAGAATAAAGCTGTGGCTGTCGTTTTACTCAGCACTGTGGGTCTCTCTCACCCCCCACAAACACCAGTAAAGCTGCTGCTCCCCAACACTGATCAGCAACAGTCTGTGGGTCTCTCTTACCCCACACAAACACCAGGGGAGATTGTGTTACCATACTTAATAAAAAATAAGACATCCCCTGAAAATAAGCCATAGTGTGTCTTCTTGAGGAAAAATAAATATAAGACAGTGTCTTATTTTCAGGGAAACACAGTATTTTCTGTGATGGTATCTCTATGTAACCCTGATTGCAGATATCAGACCTACTGTAACTTCACAGTTGTATCATTAAAACTTCATATTCACTATAAAGTATGGTTTGATTTAAAGCTTTTAAGGAAATTGGCATACTTTGCAGAAAATACCATTATAGTGAGTATGTAACTGTTAAAGATGGGTCTCCTAACGTTTTTCAACTTACATGTTGTAATTTCAATGAGTTAACATAATAAACAGCATGTGCAGCAATAAAGGCACCCCTAATTAAAACTTGGTTGCACACCCTTCGGCTCTGATGACAGCCTCCAAACGTTTCTTGTAGCCATCTATAAGCTTCTTGCACTTCTCATCTAGTATTTTCTCCCACTCTTCTTTTGCAGTTTGTTCAAGCTCTTGAATGTTTGCAGGGTTCTTTTTCCCAATGGCAGATTTCAGCTCACCCTAAAGATTTTCAATAGGATTGAGGTCAGGACTCATTGCTGGCCATTTTAAAATAGTCCACTTTTTTTTCATTTTCAACATTTCCTGTGTACTTTTGGATGTGTTCGTTGGGTCTTTGTCTTGCTGGTGGACCCATGATCTTCAATTCAAACCAAGTTTTCTTACACAGGGTAAGACATTTTGCTCTAAAATCTCTCGATAACAATCTAATTTCCTGATTCCTGTGATACAGTCAAGGCCTTTGGTACCAGACACAGCAAAGAAACCCCACAGCATTATGGATCCTCCACCATGCGCAACTGTTGGTAGGGTGTTCTTTTTCTTATAAGCTTCATTGTGCCATCTGTAAATAAACTGTTGCTTTGCATTGCCAGAAAGCTCAATTTTAGTTTCATCTTTCCACAGAACATTTTCCCAGAAGTATTGTGGTTTGTCAAGGTACTCTTTGGCAAAGATCAGTCCTTCGCCCATAAAGCTCTGCTTGGTTAAGTGTGCGGCGTATGGTACTTGTTGAAACAATGACCTCAGACTGTTCCAGGTTGGCCTTCAGATATTTGGATGTTTGACGTGGTGATTTTTTTCCACCATTCGTACCAACCTTTGAAGACATCTCTTGTCAATTTTCCTCTCCCCCACCCCCCACGTCCAGGGAGGTTCTTGACGGTTCCATGCTTGCCAACTTTCTTAATAACATTGTGCACTGTTGAAACTTGGATACCAAGGTCTTTGGAGATGGCCTTATACCTTTTGGAAGTCTTGTATTTGCTACAAATAGCAGTTCTGATGTCCCCAGACAGCTCCTTTGACTTCACCATTGTGACAAAGGAACAGGCCCTAACATGTGGCTTTTTAAACACTAAAGTCATCATTCATTGGCTAATTCATGTCACATGGGCACTAACAATTTATCACAGGTGATTCTCATTTGTGATTTACCACAGGCTAGTCAAAATGTGTTTCCATACTAATTAAATGTAAAGGGTGCCAACACCAGAGTCACATCAAGCTTTAGGTTTTTCTATTTTCCCCTCCCATTGTTTTTTGTTTTAGGCTAGTTTCACACTTGCGGCAGGACGGATCCGACATGCTGTTCACCATGTCGGATCCGTCCTGCGGCTATTTCGCCATGCCCCCTGGCCGCCGCTCCGTCCCCATTGACTATAATGGGGACGGGGCGGAGCTCGGCGCACGGAGAAAGCCGCCGGACTAAAAAACCTGACATGCAGTAATTTTAGTCCGGCGGCTTTCGCCGTGCACCGCTGTGCTGCGCCGGAGCTCCGCCCCCGTCCCCATTATAGTCAACGGGGACGGAGCGGCGGCCCGGGGGCACGGCGAAATAGCCGCAGGACGGATCCGACATGGTGAACAGCATGTTGGATCCCTCCTGCCGCAAGTGTGAAACTAGCCTAAAATTGTTATTTATAATATGCTCTTTTGTATTTAACATATTTAACATATTTAATATTTATTTTGCTCTATACAAAAAAGCTGTTTCACGTGATTCATTTTTTTGAGGAGATATTCCACATTATGTACTTGAACTTCATGGGTGCCAATAACGATGAGCAGAACTGTATCTACTAGTTGAACTCTTCATCAAAAAAGTGTTTCAAATCTATTTATTAATGGAAAGTCAATGAATAGCTGCTTTCTGAAATTTCCTGGTCTAACTGGACAAAAGTTGAAATATAAATTATATTAACTACATTCTCAAAGTTTAGTCAAACCGCAGCCTTATCTTTTAGTAACATCACTGTTCTCTTCTAAATATTATAAAAATGAAGCTCTTTGTGTTCAGCACATTACAATATTAGATGACTTCAATATCTGATTACTTATTTTCATCTATGGCTCTGCTAGGCTCTGGTCATACAGACAAATAATTATATTACCATAAAATAAGGAAATTACAGAAAATGAAGAGGCTAACATTATCACTGCATTAACATTAATGTTTTGTGGATAAATATGTAGCTAATTCTATTATTTTATCAATTAAAATTTAGCCCATTTACAGAGATAAAAAAGAGCCAGAAATGTTGCACTCTATAGCGCCTGATAAACACAGGTGTTTTTCTTCAACTAATGATTAAAATAATTGAGTGTTATGTGATGATGAGCCCTTAAAGGGAATCTGTCACTAGCATATTAGCAATTTTTTTTTTTAATGAATCCATGTGTAATAAAGTACCTTACATCCATATGTCTTGTTCTTTTTATTGTGAGTCTTGTCATTTCTTCAAAAAAACGCTTCTTATGATATGCAAATGAAGGTGTACGGAGCCCAGAGGGGCGTTATTCTTTCTCCACGGTGCCCAGGAACGCCCCTCTGAAGTGCCGTGCCCGCCTAAATTTGAAAACTAATAACTCCTCCAAGTTCAGCTAAATCGCCTCCCAGAGGCGAGGCTAAGTGCTCCACCCCCAACGCCGCGCTCAGCGGCAAACACCCCCGATCCTCCTCTCGCCTGCAACCGAAATGCCGGCGATTTAGCTGGCTGAAGAAACAGCGAACACGTCACTGGGATCGGCGCATGCCCAGTGACGCTGTTGAAGCTGTTGCCCTCAGTAGTCTTATCATAGCGCAGGCCCCGGAAATCGCCGGCACTGCGCCTGCGCGGGATTTCGGTTGCAGGCGAGAGGAGGATCGGGGGTGTTTGCCGCTGAGCGCGGCGCTGGGGGGGAGCACTTAGCCTCGCCTCTGGGAGGCGATTTAGCTGAACTTGGAGGAGTTATTAGTTTTCAAATTTAGGCGGGCACGGCACTTCAGAGGGGCGTTCCTGGGCACCGTGGAGAAAGAATAACGCCCCTCTGGGCTCCTTACATCTTCATTTGCATATCATAAGAAGAGTTTTTTTTGAAGAAATGACAAGACTCACAATAAAAAGAACAAGACATATGGATATAAGGTACTTTATTACACATGGATTCATAAAAAACAAAATTGCTAATATGCTAGTGACAGATTCCCTTTAAATAAAAATTTGGACAGATGTAGCAGAGCTAAAGGGAATGGTTAGTGCTTTATCCATGAATTCCATATTGATGACCTATCCTATACCAGATCAGCTGTATAAAGAGGCCAAACTGCTCCATGACCACATAGGCCTCTTCCTAGGCCAAAGAAGTCACCGTACATCGGTCACGTGGCATAGGCACAGCTCATCCCCATTCATGTGAATGTGGCTGAGCTGTGATACCAAGAATAGCTCCTATAACAAGGTACAGCAGTGCTTGGTGATCTGTGAGCAGTAGCTTCGGTGAGCATAGTGGCTGCCTCAATCAATTAGTGTGGGAGTCATACCCCTGCTTATCACATAATGATATCCTGTGGATAAGACACCAGTATGAAAATGTCAGATAACCCATTTAAAGGAAACCTGTCACCAGGATTTTGTGCATAGAGCTGGGGACATGGGCTGCTAGATGGCCGCTAGCACATCTGCAATACCCAGTCCCCACAGCTCTCTGCGTTTTTATTGTGTTAAATAACCGTTTTGATCAATATGCAAATGAACCTGATATGTGTCCTGTGTCCGGAGATGAGTCCATCGGAAAGGAGCCCAGCACCGCCCCGCGTCCTCCGAATCTCCTCCTTGCTGGCTGACGTCACAGAGCTGGAGCACCGAAATCTCGCGATGCGCGAGCTAGCGCATGCGTAGTTCGTTCCCTGTGCTGATGCCAGCACGGGAATGAACATGATGCCGACACTGCGCATGCGCTAGCTCGTGACATCTCTGTGACATCAGCCAGCAAGGAGGAGATTCGATGGACGCGGGGCGGTGCTGGGCTCCTTTCCGCTGGACTAATCTCCTGACACAGGACACATGTCAGGTCGTTTGCATATTGATCAAAACGTTTTTTTAACACAATAAAAGCGCAGAGAGCTGTGGGGACTGGGTATTGCAGATGTGCTAGCGGCTATCTAGCAGCCCATGTCCCCAGCTCTATGCACATTATCCTGGTGACAGGTTCCCTTTAAAACAATGGCAAAAAATGTTAATTGTTTCAATGGTTTTTGTCACAATTCCTTTTAGTTCTGCTAAAACAGTACATAGGGTGTAATTAATTGTCGTGCAGATTATTGGTAAAGGTCCATTTACATGGGACAATTTAGCAGGTGATTGTCAGGAAGGAACCGTTGCTTCCCAGCAAGCACCTCATCGTCATTTATATGCAGCGATCCCCTCCACAGTATGGGGAGAAGTGATCGCTAATGCCATCACTCATCACCATACAGAGTTGTTATTTGCCAGCAGCAGAGTGTGTTTAGAAAGAACAATGTGCTGCCAGGAAATGACAATTTGTGTCTGCAAAAACGAGCATAATACCCAGTGAATGAGCCATCTCTCATCCTCCTACTATGGAGGTGATCAATGCAGTGCTTAACCTTCACTAACAAGCAGCTAATTGTCGGGAAGGAATGTTTCATTCCCGACAATCGTCTGTTCATCAGCACAGTGCAAATGCACCTTAACTTTAATGCAATTGTTTAATCACTGCAAGCTTTCTGCAAAACATTTGCTCAGATCATCATGGATGTGGGAGAGGAGAGGCTATCAACTTACAAAATTGTGGTATCTCTTTGCTGTTATATTTTTTATTGATTCATCAAACATTTCTGTCCCCTTTTAGAATTAACTTTATTAGCCTATCCTGTTTTACATTTTGTATTTTCTCCAGTCATGAATGATTTTCTCAGTCCCTACTTCTTGGCCTCATTTTTTTTAAGATCTGCTCTATTAGAATAGAGGCGCTACATCTACAGTAGATTTAGATCTATTTAGGTGTAATTCCCTGCACCTCACTCAATGGGAGTGCAGCTTGTCAAAATGGGCATGGCTTTAACTGTGACAACCTGCTCCAAAATGACACCAACATTTTAGCACAAAATAATCCAAACAGTAAGTGGTGTTAAGTTAGGCAAAAATGCCACCAATGTATCTCCTAGTGTAAGTCAATGTGGTAAACTGGCAGATCTTTAGGCTAAATGCACACGATCAGGATTGCGTGCTGAAAATCCACATCGTAGGTCATGTGCATTGTATTCTATGAGAATTTGAAATTCTCAATGTACACAATGCAGATTTTTTTCTGTGCAGATTTTGACCTGCTGTGTGGTGCATGTCAATTTATTTTATTTTTCCTGACCGATTTTCTCCATTCACTTGGTAAAATCCGCATGTAAATCCGCACCAATTGATGCGGATTGACCGCACGGATTTGCCTAAAAACACCTGAGGATTTTAGAGAGGATTCTCCGCAAATGAATACTGAACGTGTGCATGTACCCTTATATTGTCTTGTGCAAATATATACTGTTTACATTTTAGTTAGGATTAGTGAGGAGCGAATTTCTGAATTGCGTTTTGACGGACTTCCAATTTGATTCAGATCTGAATCAATTCAACACAAATTGAAAATGCTTCAATACTCCTGAAAAGCTATGAATAGCAGTCTGGTTCTCATTCTCTCTCTCTTTCTCTCTCTCTTTCTCTATCACTCTTTCTCTCACTCTCACTCTCTCTAAGGTAAAAATTTTACTCTATAGAATCAATTTGCTCGTCTTTAGTCAGGATTAGTTAATCTTCACTATAATGAGTGTATTAAAAATGTTTACTATATACTGTATTTTTTGCCCTATAAGACGCACTGGCCCATAAGACGCACCTCGGTTTTAGAGGGTGAAAATAGGAAAAAAACATTTTGAACAAAAGGTGTGTTAAAAGTATTACTTTATTAGGAGTGAGGTCACTTTTATTAGGACTGGGGTCACTTTATTAGGAGTGAGGTCACTTTTATTAGGAGTGGGGTCACTGTATTAGGAGTGGGTCACTTTATCCTTTCTGCATAACAGAAACAAGACGGATCTGTTATGATTCCCATAGACTTCTATTTAGACGGAATGCCTTTTAAAGGCTTCCGTTTTGCATTCCGTCATAATATATATATATGGATTCTGTTATTTTCCATTATATCCATGTAATAACGGAAAGTCATAACAGAATCCAGACAGCAGATGTGAACCCACTCTAACAAATATTTTCATGCATCTAATTAATGTGAAAAGCAGAGCATGAACATTTTATTTATGAAGGCCTCCTATCTGCATGAACAAGAATTCTGATCATTTCCTTAAGGTTTTAGATCTATCTTTTCAGTGACTTTATGTTGTTCCTCTGTTTCTGCAACACCCAGAGGCTAATGGGGACTTACAGAATAACATAAATAAATTTGGCAGTTGACCTGGTTCTGCCTCTCTCAGTTAGGAAGCTCTTTGTTTAGAGAAAGAAGAAAAAATGCAGCACATGTATTATTTAATTGATAGTCTTGTCCATGAAATTTTGGAAATATCATTTCAATACGGTCCATTTAAAAAACCAGTAGCCATTTTTTTTTAATTATGGAAAATTTCCTTGCTGTTTCCTATTCATGAAAACTGTGGCTACATGGTCATCTATGCTGATAAGTCTAGAAATACTGTAACTAGTCTTGCAATTGTAGTGATTTTTAGCTATAGATATGCACAAGGTTACATGAAGAACAATGGTCATCATCGCACCTAATGATCATGTAATAGTTCTGTGGTACTGTACATGTACAAGCCTAGCCCTAATTAGTCTCAAGGATAAAAATTGCATTAAAAAAGCTTATGAGGTAAAATCACAAAATGGGCAATTCTGGGCATTTTGATATTTAACTCAAAAATTGTTACAATGATTAATGCTTATTATTTTTTTTATGAAGCTCATACTTTGTTAAAAGAAGTGCATGTACTGCACATTAACAGTAACCTTAGTATTTAAGTAATTCTGTAGCTGTCCATCTTATTCAACAAATTCTCAAACATTTTTGATCTGAAAGAAGGCAAAAATCCCCATGAGGAACAAGCATTTTTTTCTATGTCAGGTGGAAAATGCACGTATGGCCATCATAGTAACCAGGTAATACAGTATGGTTAAAAAAGACATATGTCAAATCAAGTTCAACCAAGGGATGGGAAAAGACATGGATAGAAAGAAAAAGTGAAATGGTAAAGTTTAGAAAAATGCTTCTCCTATTAATCCAGAAGACGGTAGGAAACCTACGGTATAAAGCATGAACCAATCTACCCCAAAAAGGAAAACTTCTCCTCCTGATCCCAAGTGTTGATCAGACAGAATCGGCATTTAAAATAAGAATTGTATGAATTTACATAAGCGTTAATGTTATTTTGTTTTAGGAAATTGTCTAAAACTTTTTGAAGTCAGCCATTGTTTCTGTTGAGACTATCACCTAAGTTACACTATTACACTGATTCACAATTCTTATGGTACAGAAGCACTGTTGTCTCTGGAACTTTCTCTTGCCCCTTGTACAGTATTTTGATGGGATTTTACATGAAACAGCTTTTTATCATATTTTTGTATGTGCCATTTATATGTTTATATAGATTAATCATACCCCACCCTTTGATGCCTCTTTTCTTCGTACTTTTTTGAGCTCCAGGGCATTCTTTCTATGGCCTGGTGCCCATAACTGAACTCAATATTTCAGATGAGGCCACACCAATTCATTGTAAAGTGATAATATTATGACCTTGTCCTTTGAGTCCATGCCTCATTTAATACATGACAATATCTTGCTTACCTTAGAAGCAGCTGATTGACATTGCCTGCTGTTATTTAGTCTATGATCTACAACTACCCCCAGTTTCTTCTCAAAAAGAGACCATCCAATTGTTACTTCCCCAGGGTATAATTTGGATGCAGAATAGTAGTATCCAACTACATAATATTTATCTATATTGAACACCCTTTACAAATTGGATACCCTAACAATGTGTCCAAGTTGGTGTAAAAATTCGGAAGCACATTCCCTGCCCCATGTTTGCTTCTTAACCATAATAACTGTTTTGCCCAAGCTCAGCTTGGGCTCTGGAAAAAGGGGGGCTTCTTTAGCTGCTCATATCTCCTTATTGGTAGCAACTAGAGACATGGGCCTTATTTGAAAGATGGCATTATAGGCTTTCATACGAGACCAAAATGACAGCATTAGCAGAACATAAGCAGGAGATATCAAGTCAGGAATAAACGCGTAAAACCTTTTACTTTCACTTTCAGCTACATTCACTGCATCCCAATTTCTAATAGGGATATCAATGCAAAGTCCATATCTCCAGCTGGTACCAAACCAGAGATATGAACCGCTAAAGCAGCTGCTCTCCCTCCCTTTCAGTCTGGAGGAGAATGAGGGAGCAGATGCAGAGGTGGCCGGCTGCAGGATGAAAGGAAAAACAGTAAAAATATATAGAAATGTGGCATTATCATCATTGTACTGACCCACATTAAAAAATTATGTTATTTTTACCACTCAGTTAACGTCACAAACAAATTCCACAATATAATGTAAAAATGTATGTTTTTTTTATCTTCCCCCAAAAATTAAATAATAAAAGTTAATAAACTGTATATACCCCAAAATGGTTCCTAAAAAACCTACAATTCATCCTGTAAAATAAAAAAATAAAAAATAGTAGAAAAAATTTAAAAGTTTTGTATGCTGGAACATTTAACATTTAATGTGACCTCTGTCAGGAGGTTAATAATTGTGGCCCATCTGACACCAGCAGGACAGATATTAAAACCAGCATATAAAATGCCAATCTTAATTAATTCTCCACTTAGCCTTACATTTCTTGATTTTAAAATAAAATTGACACTTCTCTTTCCAAGCCACTAATGCACAGTATCTGAGAATTGAACAAAGAAAATATATTTCTGTTGCTTTAAGCTATTTGAAATTTAATACTTACTATTAGTGTTGGTCGAGCACCAAAGTGCTCAGGTGCTCGAGTAGAACACCCAAGCACAATGGAAGTCAATGGGAGAACCAGAGCATTAAACCAGGCACCCCGTGCTCTGAAGAGAGGAGGGTGTCTGGTTCACAGGAAAGGTGAACTCCCAGGTCGCTGCTGGGAACAATGTTGTCCGATTATTACGCCACTTTAACAGACTGACAATAATACGCACAAAACCGAAGATAAAATATATTTTAGAGGAAAAATTGTTAGGAAACATACTTTCCTTTATATTTACTTGAATATAAAGTGCAAGTGCTGCCAAAAATTACAAGGAAGAGGCACTCTGATACAACCTGTATATCACATAAAGGAGGGCCTCATTCACATTGTGGTACAATTGTTTAGGAAGTGGGAAAGCCTATGCACTAAGTGATCTGATCTGACCATCCAAAACATTAGGGGCGAGGGCCTGCTGCGCATCTGACCATATAAAACATTAGAGGTGAGGGTGTGCTGCTGAGCTGACCATCTAAAACATTAAGGGTGAGGGTCTGCTGCTGAGCTGACCATCTAAAACATTAGGGGCGAGTGCTTGCTGGTAACCCTCAAAAACATTATGAACAATGTCCTGCTGTTGACCCTCTAAACATTATGGGCGAGGGCCTGCTGGTGACACTCAAAAACATTAGGAGCAAGGGCCTGCTGGTGACCCATAAAAACATTATGGGCGAGGGCCTGCTGGTGACCCTCTAAAACATTAAAAACAATGACCTACTGGTGACCCTCTAAAACATTATAGGCGAGGGCCTGCTGGTGACCCTCAAAAACATTATGGGCGAGGGCCTGCTGGTGATCCTCAAAAACATTATGGGCGAGGGCCTGCTGGTGACCCTCTAAATCATTATGGGTGAGGGCCTGATGCTGAGCTGACCCTCTAAAACATTAGGAGTGAGGGAAGCCTAATAAGCATGTTGATATGATGGAGGAGAAGGAGGAGGATGAGAAAATTGAAATTGAACCATATACTCTTTTTAGTGGTGGAAGGGGTACATGGGAATGCAGTGTATTCAATACACCATAAAAGCCACATTTAGAGTGCCTTTATATTCAGCCGCTTTACTCTGTTGGAGTAGAGAAGTCAGGGGCAATCCAGGCCTTGTTAATTTTTCTAAGAGTCAAACTGTCAGCATTTTCGGTTGACAGGCAGATGCGCTTATCAGTTATTATGCCCGCAGCAGCACTAAATACAAGCTCTGACAAACCACTGGTGGAAGGCAGGCCAACACCTCCAAGGCGTAAAGCGCCAGTTCGTGCCACGTGTCCAGCTTGGACACCCAATAGTTGTAAGGCACAGAGGGATCACTGAGGACACTGACGCGGTCTGCTACGTACTCTTTCACCATCTTCCAGAATTTTTCCCTCCTTGTGAAACTAGGCCGCGCATCAGGTTGATGTTGCTAGCGGGGTGTCATAAAACTGTCCCAGGCCTTGGAGAGTGTTGCCATGCCTCTGTTGAAACTGCTGTGTGTTCCCCTCGTTTCATCTCCTCGGTTGGGGAAGGAACTACGTACTCTACAGCCAGCGTTGTCAGTTGAAAATTTTTGGAGAAATTTTTCCACAAGGACTTACTGGTATTGCATCATTTTGATCGTCCTCTCCACCAAAGGAATGAGAGATGAGAAGTTCTCTTTGTAGCCGGGGTTGAGAAGGGTGAACAACCAGTAATCGGTGTCGGCCAAAATGCGTACAAAGCAAGGGTCACGGGAAAGGCAACATAACATAAAGTCAGCCATGTGTGCCAGAGTCCCAACAGACAAGACTTGTTGTCCTTATCAGGAGGATGACTCTCAATCTCCTCATTCTCTCCCTCCTCTTCTACCCATCCATGCTAAACAGATGGAATAAAACTTCCATGGGTACTACCCTCTGTAGCAGAGGCAACCGTCTCCTGCTCCTCCTCCTCCTCATCATCATCATCATCCAATTCGCGCTGAGAAGACGAACTGAGGGTGGTCGGGCTATTACTCTGTGTACTGTCTTCCCCCATTTCCACCTCTTCCACATGCAAAGCGTCCGACTTAATTGTGAGCAGCGAGTGTTGTAGACACAGAAGATGCCGCTCACCATCTGTGTTGATTACTCAAAGTTTCTTAAAACCTCACAGAGGTCAGACATCAATGCCCACTCGTGGCTTGTGAAGAGCGGAGGCTGATTGGAAAGACTACGACCATGTTTCAGCTGGTATTCCACTACTGCCATCTGCTGCTCACAAAGCCTGGCCAACATCTAGAACGTGGAGTTCCAGCGAGTGCTCACGACACACAACAGTCGGTGAGCTGGAAATTGAAAGCGTTGCTGCAGCGTTGCCAGAGTGGCAGAAGCTGTCGATGACTTGTGGAAATGGGCACACACGCAGCACACCTTCACCAGTAGCTCAGGCAAATTGGGGCAGGTTTTGAGAAACCGCTGAACCACTTGGTTGAACACGTGGGCTAGGCATGGTATGTGTGTGAGCTTGGCGAGTTCCAAAGCCGCTACCAAGTTATGGTCATTATCAGACACAACCATGCCAGGTTGAGTGGCGAGAGCCACAGCTCAGTCTGGTTCCTTATACCCTGCAACAGCTTTGCGGCGGTGTGCTGTTTGTCACCTAAGCAGATCAGTTTAAACTTGGCCTGTTGCCGCTTCCCCACTGCAGTGCTACAGTTCTTTCAGCTACTGGCTGATGTCTGACTGGTGCTGCAAGATGATAATTCAGAGGAGGAAGTGGAGGAAGAGGTGGAGGAGAAGTTGCAGCCACTAACGTAGATGGTGGAGGAAACCCTGATGGAAGTAGGGCCCACAATGCTTGGCGTTGGTTGCACCTGTGCTTTCCCAGGGTACGACTCGCTCCCACCCTCCACAACGTTCACCCAGTGTGCCGTCAGGAAAATGTTGCGTCCCTGGCCAGTCATTAAGTGGACCTTCCCAATAAATGGGTTGGTCAGGGCACGGGTGATGTTACGGGACACATGCTGGTGTAAGGCTAGGAGGGCACACCGTGAAAAATATTGGCGACTGGGGACAGAGTAACGCGGGATGGCCAGCACCATCAGGCTGCGGAAAGCCTCAGTGTCCACAAGCCTAAATGGCAACATTTCCGGCAATTTGGAAAGGTGCGCATTTAGTGCTATGGCCTGTGGGTGGGTGGCTGGGTATTTGCGCTTTTGTTCTCAGGCCTGGGGTATAGACATCTGTACACTGCTCTGGGACACAGAAGTGGATGTGCTAGCTGATGGTGCTTGCGAAATTCCAGGTTCATGGCGGGAGGCAATCGGGCCTGCGTCTAGGACAGGGGATTGGCCAGCACATAACACAGGGGAAGAAGAGGCAGTGGTGTGACCCGCAGACACTGATTGTGGACCCAGGCTTTTGGCCCACCTTTAGGGTGCTTTCATGCCATGTGGCGGATCATGCTGCTGGTGGTGAGGTTGCTAGTGTTCATGCCCCTGCTCATTTTGGTACGGCACAGGTTGCAAATGACAATTCTTTTATTGTCCGCACTTACCTCAAAAAAGCGCCAGACTGCAGAACACCTACCCCTTGGCAAGAGAGATTTCTGCAAGGGGGTGATCCAGGGAACAGTTGCGGACCTGTTTGGTGTGGCTTGCCTTCTCCCTTTTGCCACCCCACTGCCTCTTTCAGCCTCTTGCGGTGCTGAGGATGCCTCCCCCTCTGTACTGCTGTCCTCGCTCGGCTTGCCACCTTCCCAGGTTGGGTCAGTGATTTCATCGTCCACCACCTCCTTTTCCACTGTCTCATCCTCATCATCAACCTCTTGAGACACTAATTGCGATTGACTTATTGGCAACTGTGTCGCATCGTCATCTTCTTGTGGATGCTCAAGAGTTTGGGAATCAGGGCACAATATCTCCTCATGTCCCTCTTCAAGCGGGCTTGTCAATAGGCCCAAATCAAGGAATGGCGAGGAAAAGAGCTCCTCGGAATATCCGAGTGTGGGATCACTTGTTTGTCAAGACTCTCCATGGTTGGAGGAAGGAGTATCAGGGTGAGGATTCTGTTGACCAGACTCTTCGCTACTGAGACTGGAATTTGTGGAAGACAGGGTGGTGCTTAACCGACTGGAAGCATTATCTGCTGAAATCCAACCGACCACCTGGTCGCACTGGTCCGACTTCAAGAGTGGTGTCCTGCAGCGCCCTGCAAACTGGGACATGAAGCTAGGTATCATGGATAAGTGTGTTTCTTGTGCTCTGGCAGCAGGCACAGATTCACCGTGCCCAGGGCTACGGCCTCTACATGCACCATCAGCAGAACGGCCACTTCCCCTTCCCCTACTGTTTGCCTTGCGCATGTTAAATGGTATATATGCTTGCAAGTATGTCACACGTACAGTAGCGCAGTGTATGCGCAAATAAAGTGCACAGAATGTCATAGATATTGTTAGGATGCACACACGTTCAACAGGAGATGTAGCACAGATAATGTCGCTGTCTGCAGCGTCCACGAAAAAAGTACACTGAAAGTCACAGATAATTTTAGGATGCGCAAACGTTATATAGGAGGCATAGCGCAAGTAATGTTGCTGTCACCAGGGGCTAATAAAAAATTACACTGAATTAATGTCACTGATATTCAGGATGCTCAAACGTTATACAGGAGGGATAGCGCAAGTAATGTCGCTGTCACCAGCGGCTAGTAAAAAATTACACTGAATTAATGTCACTGATATTTAGGACGCACAAACATTATACAGGAGGTATAGAGCAAGTAATGTCGCTGTCACCAGCGGCTAATAAAAAATTACACTGAATTAATGTCACTGATATTTAGAATGGGCAAACATTATGCAGGAGATGTAGCGCAGGTAATGTAACTGTCCGCAGCGGACACAGTCTACGGAAAAAGTACAGTGAATGTCACAGATATTTTTAGGCTGCGCACAAGTTACACAGGAGATGTAATGTAGATAATGTCGCTGTCACCAGCGGTGATAAAAATTTAAGTGAATGTCACTGATATTTCGGATGCACTAACGTTATACTGGAGATGTAGCGCAGGTAATATCCCTGCCACCAGCAGCAAAAAAAATTAGACTGAATGTCACTGATATTTTGGATATGTACACGTTACACAGGAGATGTAGCGTGGATATTGTCGCTGTGTGCAGCAGCCAAACAATTTCAAGCTATTTAGCGCAGGTTGCACTAAAAATATATATTTACACAGCGCTCAGCGAGTTCTATGTATACAGATCAGGAAGCTCTATGCGCTTCCTGTCCCGGCCCAGTGGTCATGTGACCGCCGGGGCCGGGAGAGTGCAGGAGCTGTCGGGTCTTTCACAGACCTTGATCAGCCCAGCACTGAGGCTGTACAGCATTGTGTTCTGCTGTTCATCCCCAGTTACAGGAGAAATCAAGAGTGAAAAAATAAATATAAATAAGTTAAATGTCCCCTAGAGGTCTTGTAGGACCTTATGGGGGATGCAAAGTGTAAAATTAAAATAAAAAAATTAAGTGTTTTAAAAAAAATTCAAATAAAGGTTTCACATGTAAAAAAAAATAATTCTCAAATTTAGTAATAAAAAAAATGTTAAAAATATAAAACAAAATTATAAAATAGACATATTTGGTATTTCCACGTCTGTAACAACTGGCTCTATAAATATATCACATGAACCACCCCGTCTGATAGACACCATAAAATAAACTGTGTCAAAAAAACATTTATGTCACCTTACATAACAAAAAATGCAACTCCAAGTGATCAAAAAGGCGTATGTCCCACAAAATGGTATCAATAAAACCGTCACCTCATCTCGCAAAAAATTAGCCCCTACATAAAAAAAACTATTCCTCTCAGAACATGGAGACATTAAAACATCATTTTTTTTGTTTCAAAAATGCTATTATTGTGTAAAACTTAAAAAAATAAGAAAAAGTATGCATATTAGGTATTGCCACATCAGTAACAATCTGCTCTATAAAAGTATAACATGACCTAACCCCTCAGGTGAACGCTGAAAAAAATAAAAAATAAAAACTGTGCTAAAACAACCAATTGTCACGGCCTATGTTGTGTTTTGTGACACTTTCCTTCACTTGCGGTTGCCCGTGGCAACGTGTGGTGTTGTGTGCATGTGGTGGCAGTGTCTTGGCCTTCTGGCTGATTCCCAGGACATGGTTGCCTCGCATGCCGTTGCCGGCGGTAACAAGTGGAGTGTGATGTTTGTGTGTACACTTCTCCTTTTAGTGTCTTTCTTCCCTTGCCTGGTGTTGGAAGGGTTAATTCCCTTCCTAGTGTGTGAACACTGGGTGTGTCTGTGTGTGGGTGTGGCTACTTGGGCTATTTAGCTCCTGCTGGATGCCAGAAGCAGAGGGGTACTCCAGCCATGGTGTTTGCTGGAGTCATCCTCCTGGTCTCATATACCATCTTCCAGTGAGGGCCACCTTTGTGGTCATAAATAATGTTTAGACATTGATCTTCTTATGTTATGTCTAGTGGTGTCTCTATGTTTATTGCAGCTTATGATTTCTGGGTTCCTGTGTGCTTTGTGTGTGTGCTGTGTCTGTTTGTGTTTGGTGTGGACATTAGCACTTGTGCACGGGTTCCAGTCTGTGTGTCTGTGACAGGTAGGTGTGGTACTAGTTTCACTACCTGCCATTGCCATATGCTGTATATGTTTCCCCTTTCTAGCAGCTTGGCCAGTGAGACTCCTGTTCATCCGTGCCTAGCAGGAACAGGTCGTCTTACCCTGCTCCTAGTCCAGGGCTATCCTGAGGGCTAGTAGGAACCCTAGGTTACGGAGTATGAGCCCTCCTACCATCAGGGTCAGATTTAGGAGTCAGGGTCAGATTTAGGGATGCGATAGGAGATGACCTGCTCCCTGATTCCTGTCCTGGCCCAGCAGCTACCCTTTCTTATTGACACCACACGGCTGAGGGTTCCCCCACCTTCAGCCTTGACACCAATTATTTGGTCACCTTGCCGCATAAAGTGTAATCATGAATGAACAAAAAAATCATATGTACCCAAAAATGGTACCAATAAAAACGTCAACTCTTCCTGTAAAAAAACGAGCCCCTGCAGAAGACGATCAGCAGAAAAATTAAAAAAAATATGGCATTCAGAAAATGGAGACACACAAACATAATAAAAAAAAATGCTTTATTATGTAAAACTGAAACAAATAGCACATGATCTACCTTGCCAGATGAATGTTGTTAAAAAAAAAAAACTATATAGTAATATAGAGCAAATCATATGTACCCCCAAATAGTACCAATAATACTGGCCCCTTATCCCCAGGTTTCCAAAATGGAGTCACTTTTTGGGAGTTTCTACTGTAAGGATGCTTCAGGGGGGCTTCAAATGGGACATGGCATCTAAAAACCAGTTCAGCAAAATCTGCCTTCTTAAAACCATATGGCGCTCCTTTTCTTCTGCGCCCTGCCCTGTGCTCTTACATCAGTTTACGACCACATGTTGGATGTTTATGTAAAAAGAAGAATCAGGGTAATAAATATTGAGTTTTGTTGGGCTGTTAACCCTTGATGTGTTAAAGAAAAAAATGAATTAAAATGGAAAATCTGCCAAAAAAGTGAAATTTAGAAATGTAATCTCCATTTTCCGTTAATTCTTATGGAACACCTAAAGGGTTAAAAAAAAAGTTAAATCAGTTTTGAGTAACTTAAGGGGTCTAGTTTCTACAATGGGGTCATTTATGGGGGGTTTCCACTATGTAAGCCCCACAAAGTGACTTCAGACCTGAACTGGTCCTTAAAAAGTGGGTTTTGGAAATTTTCTTAAAAATTTTAAGAATTGCTTCTAAAATTCTAAGCCTTCTAACGTCTTAAAAAAAAATTGCATTATACAAAATGATGCCAACATAAAGTAGACATATGGGGAATGTTAAGTAATACATATTTTATGAGGTATCACTTTCTGTTTTAAAAGCAGAGAAATTGAAATTTAGAAAATTGAGAATTTTTCTAAATGTTTGGTAAATTTTGGATTATTTTATAAATAAAGGAGAAATATATAGACTCAAATTTACAACTGTCATGAAGTTGAATTTGTCATGAGAAAACAATCTCAGAATGGATTGGATAAATAAAAGCATTCCAAAGTTATTACCACTTAAAATGACACATTTCAGATTTGCTAATTTAAGCCTGGTCAGGAAGTGGGTAAATGGCCCGGATGTGAAGTGGTTAAATTGCTTGCTTAAAATTTCAAGCCAGTGCACTTACAAAGCATTAGTGTACATCAAAGGACAATCTTGTTATGCTGACTTACTGTCTTATCTTAGATGTAAAAAAAATTCCCAAAGCATACTAAAGCCTCAGAATTTGCCAAGACTTGCAACCAGTGTTGAGCATAGTATGATTATATTGCATATCAATCAATGGACACATTTAGCTCAAGCCAAGATTTTCAGTGCATATAATTCTAATAAGCATAGTTAAGGCATGGATATTATATGAACTTTATAGTTTATCAATGTCTATGGATTATTTTGAGCACATACTTTTTTTTTTCCAATAAAATATGAACTAGTGAATGTATGTTGATGGTGACATCCCATTACTGCAAAAATGTCATATATAATATTAATATAGCAAATACAAAGTACCCCTTATACAACGCACATATATTTTGTAAGGAATTCACATTTTTATTCTAGTCTCTCTCGCTCTTAAATTTTTTTGGCTAATTTCAAATCTGAATCTTGCCTGGTTCTCTAATAAGTACCCAACTTAGTGAGGATGCCTTGTTGTCATAGGTGGGCTTACAAAGCATCCTGAAAATGTGTGCTTAAAAATTTCAAATTTATAGTTTATAACTTGTTATGGCCCAAATTTGTTGCTGTATCTTGTTTGTTCATTTTTGATTTGGAGACATGACTGTAAATTTGCACCTTCTAATTTATTTTACTTTGTTTGGAGGTGCTGATTAATTTTGTCATTTGTATCTTTATCCTTGCACTTTAACATTTTTATTTGCATTTTAAATATAGGGGGAAATTTATCAAAACTGGTGCTAAGGATAACCAATCAGATTGATCCTTTCAATTTCAAAAGGAACTCTGAAAAATGAAAGAATCAATATGGTTTTCCTCAGTACCAGTTTTGACAAATCTCCCCTATATTGTCTATTTAGGACGCTATTGAAAAACTTAGCTATACTATACACTGATTTTAGTAATTCAGTTTAAACATATTTTAGTAAATAGAATTGTATTTTACATATATATATATATTTTGATAGAGTTGTCTTTACCTGGTGTTGCACTGGAAACTGTTGGCCACTGTTGTTCGAGTCCTACCGCTGCGCCACGTAAGACTGCTGCTCCTTCCATATGTACAGCACTGTACAAGACAATAATATTATATTAAGGCATGCCTTGAATCAAAATTTCACAAGTAGAATTGACATACTGTGCAGAGTACCATGTTAAAATATAATACATGAAAGGGAATAAAAATTATATATTTTTGTAATAAACTAAAATATATGGGAGAATGTTGTGGGCATGCTCTGTGACCTATTCAAGTGACTGTGAAGGTAGGAGAAAGAGGTGAGCTCTTCAAAAAGCCTATTCTCAGTGTTGTGTTATCTTTCTGTCTCCAGCTTTATTATAGAGATGTTGCCTTTGATTGTAATCGTGTCTGTGATGATAAGGAGATAGCAACTGAAAAGTGATCTGTACAGAATGGGATGTGCTAGTCTATTGATATGAAAATTGGTTTCTGAATATATAGAATTTGTGCATAATAGTTCCTTGTGATTATTTTGTCCTCTATAGATATCAAAACTGAAATACAGGAAAAGCAGCAAATATAACACAGGAAAGCCAATTTGCTATGTTGATACTTTCTATCTTATTTTACATACAAGCTAATCATAACAGAGGAACCAAAGATCTAAACAGATTAGAGAAGTATGTGTCACGGGGTTCCGAAGGTGCACTTGGTCCCCCATTGCCCGCAGACCTGTTGCTTAGCTTTGGGAATGAGGATTTGTGCTTGACCTCATTCCCAGGGCGGCTTTGCTGGCTGGGTGGCTCCCTGCTCCTAGTCTGCTTTGAGCGCCGAGCTGATCACTCGGTGCTCGACTGGTTGGCCTGTCGGTCATGTGACGCTGGCCACGTCACATGACCCTCACTCCCCACTATAAATACAGGCAGCCTGCTGGCCACAGGTTGCCTGTTAATTTCTAGGTTCCTGGCTATTTGTTGGACTACTGAATACTTACCTGATCCTGTTCCCTGACGATCCTCTGCCTGCTCCTTCTGTACTGCGCATCCATCCTGGTATTGTGACCTCGGCTCCCACCTGACTACTCTCTTAGGACTCCTCTTGTACCTTGCTACTCTCCTGGTATTTGACCCCGGCTTCTCCTGACCATTCTTTGCTTAATCCGTTGTACTGCGTAGCTCTCTTGGTTCTGACCCGGTCCGTTCATGTTCCGTATTTTGTCTTGTCTGTCTTCCCTGCACATATCCTAAGTTAGGGACTGCCGTCCAGTTGTCCCCTGTCATCAGGACTCGTGAGGCAAGTAGGCAGGGCCAGGGGTGAGGGTGGAGCGCAGTGGTCACTACCCTTTCCCCTGTGTGTGTGTGTGGACGTGACCGTTACAGATTAACAGGCCCAACAACCACTGTATCATGAATCCTCTTATTACCCTGACTGACCATGTCTCTAACTTGACACAGATGGTGCAGGAGCTAGGAGGGAAACTCCTTTCTTTTGAGTTAGGGCAAGGTTCTTCCACTCCTCTGCCTCCCAGTCCACATGTTGAACCCCAGATCAAGCTCCCAGAACCCTTTTCTGGAGACCGGAGAAGGTTTTTCTCCTTTAAGGAGAGTTGCAAACTCTACTTCCGTTTGCGCCCCGTGTCCTCCGGTCCCGAGAGCCAACGCGTGGGGATTATTATTTCTCTACTACAGGGTGATCCCCAGGACTGGGCATTCTCGTTACCTCCTGGGGCCAGTTGTCTGACTTCCGTGGAGGGGTTTTTTCAGGCCCTGGGTACCCTCTATGACGAACCAGACAGGGCCCTGGTAGCCGAGACGGCTCTTAGGGCACTGGTTCAGGGCCATCTCCCTGCAGAGGAGTATTGCACCCAATTCAGACGGTGGTGTGTCCCCTCTGGATGGAATGAACCAGCCCTGAAGAGTCAGTTTAGGTCTGGTCTGTCTGATATTTTAAAAGATCTATTGGTCAGTTATCAAGTTCCAGAGACCTTAGAGGAGATGATGACCCTAGTTGTCCGACTTGACCGACGAGTTAGAGAGAGACGACAGGAACGACAGTTCTGTTCTCAGATGGTGGTCCAGCCAGAGGCCTTTTCCAGGGACAACACTGAGGTCTCCACCGAGGATCCCATGCAGGTTGGCATGACCCGGGGTAATCTTCGTCGCAGACGCGGAGAGTGCTTCTACTGTGGAGATCCTGGCCATTGGATCAACAAGTGTCCTAAGAGGGTCCTCTCTGACAAGTCTCCTAAGGCAAGACAACCTAAAGACCAGGTACACCCTGATTTTTCTAAATATAAGCTTTTGGTACCCATAACAATTTCTCTGGGGGTTAATAAGTGGCCGGGTAAGGCCTTTATTGATTCCGGTTCAGCGGCCAGCTTTATTGACTTAGAATTTGCTAGTAAATTGGGTATTCCAATGTTTGCTTTACCTACACCTATCCATGTCATGGCTATTGATGCTACTCCCCTGATTGGTGGTACGGTGAGGTCATGTACCTCTGAAATTTCTCTGACCGTGGGTGTGTGCCACTCTGAGAGATGTTCTCTTTTAGTCCTGGAGAACCTACCGGTTGAGGTGGTACTAGGGTTGTCTTGGCTCCGTTTACATAACCCCACAATTGATTGGTTCAAAGGAGAGTTGGTGAAATGGGGACCTAAGTGTGACTCATGCTTGTCCGTGGTCCAGGCTGGGGTTTCAGTAAGGTCTAATACATTACCTTCAGTTATTAAAGAATATTCTGATGTATTCTCATCCCCTATTCCAGAGGTTCTACCGCCCCATAGACCGTATGATTGCGCCATAGAGCTAATAGAGGGTGCCAAATTTCCTAAAGGGCGAATTTATAATCTTTCAGGGCCCGAACGCAAGGCTATGGAAGATTATATTAAGGAGAGCCTTGCTAATGGGCATATTAGACCTTCAGTCTCTCCTATGGGAGCAGGGTTTTTCTTTGTTAAAAAGAGGGATGGTGGTCTTAGGCCTTGTATTGATTACCGGAGACTAAATAAGATCACTGTCCAAAATAGATACTCTCTCCCATTGATTCCGGATTTATTTAACCAGGTTCTGGGGGCAACCTGGTTTTCCAAGATTGACCTGAAAGGGGCATACAATCTAATCCGAATCAAGGAGGGAGACGAATGGAAGACAGCGTTCAATACTCCGATAGGACACTTTGAATATCAGGTGATGCCTTTTGGACTCAGCAATGCCCCAGCTGTGTTCCAAAACTTAATGAACGATATTCTTAGAGAGTTTTTAGGCAAATTCCTTATTGTCTATCTTGACGACATTTTGATATTCTCTCCTGATTTCGAATCTCATGTGTCTCATGTCAAACAAGTATTAGAGGTGTTGAGGGAGAACCAGCTATCCGCTAAGCAAGAGAAATGTGTCTTTGGTGTACAGGAGATACTGTTTCTAGGGCATGTTTTGACTCCTCACGCCTTTAAGATGGATCCTGGTAAGGTTTTAGCAATTAAGGAATGGGTAAGGCCTTCATCCTTAAAGGCTTTACAACGGTTTTTGGGTTTCGCTAATTACTATCGTAAATTTATCATGAATTTGCTTTGAATAACCGTGTCAATTCTTCTGCTGGGGTCTCCCCTTTCTTTTGTAACCATGGTTTTCATCCCCGTTTTCATTCTGGGTCGTCCGTCTCCTCCTCTAACCCTGAAGCGGATAAACTCTCCTCCGAACTGTGCACAGTTTGGGCCCGGGTTCAATCGAACCTAGAAAAGGCTCAAAGTTCTCAAAAACTCAAGGCCGATAGGAGACGTTCAAGGGGGGTGAACTTTCAGGTTGGGGATAAAGTATGGTTGTCCTCCAAGAATTTATCTCTCAAGGTAACTTCTAAAAAATTTGCTCCTCGTTTTATTGGACCATATAAGATCACGGAGGTGATTAACCCGGTATCTTTTAGGTTGGAGCTGCCCGAGTCATTCCACATTCATAATGTGTTCCATAAATCCCTGCTTAAAAAATATTTTGAACCAGTAGTACCATCAAAAGCCTCGCCGGTTCTTGTTAATGATGCTGTCGAGTATGTGGTGTCTAAAATAGTGGATGTCAGGAAGGTGCGTAATGCCTTGCAGTAACTTATTCACTGGAAGGGGTATGGACCTGAAGAGAGATCTTGAGTATCTGCTAGGGAGGTTCATGCTCCTAGACTTGTTCGTAAATTTCATTTAGAACACCCTGAAAAGCCATCGCCTGTAGTCTTGGGTCCGGTGGCCCCTCGTAAAAGGGGGGGTACTGTCACGGGGTTCCGAAGGTGCACTCGGTCCCCCATTGCCCGCAGACCTGTTGCTTAGCTTTGGGAATGAGGATTTGTGCTTGACCTTATTCCCAGGGCGGCTTTGCTGGCTGGGTGGCTCCCTGCTCCTAGTCTGCCTTGAGCGCCGAGCTGATCACTCGGTGCTCGACTGGTTGGCCTGTCGGTCATGTGACGCTGGCCACGTCACATGACCCTCACTCCCCACTATAAATACAGGCAGCCTGCTGGCCACAGGTTGCCTGTTAATTTCTAGGTTCCTGGCTATTTGTTGGACTACTGAATACTTACCTGATCCTGTTCCCTGACGATCCTCTGCCTGCTCCTTCTGTACTGCGCATCCATCCTGGTATTGTGACCTCGGCTCCCACCTGACTACTCTCTTAGGACTCCTCTTGTACTTTGCTACTCTCCTGGTATTTGACCCCGGCTTCTCCTGACCATTCTTTGCTTAATCCGTTGTACTGCGTAGCTCTCTTGGTTCTGACCCGGTCCGTTCATGTTCCGTATTTTGTCTTGTCTGTCTTCCCTGCACATATCCTAAGTTAGGGACTGCCGTCCAGTTGTCCCCTGTCATCAGGACTCGTGAGGCAAGTAGGCAGGGCCAGGGGTGAGGGTGGAGCGCAGTGGTCACTACCCTTTCCCCTGTGTGTGTGTGTGGACGTGACCGTTACAGTATGTGTCTACTCCTCTTTTATGATCCTCTCCTTTACAAAAAAGCAAACAAAAACTACACCAAAACGGTTAAGTGTCTGGTGGGCCTTACAAAACCTTTGGAAAACATTAATCTCCATAGGTCAATAGAAGCACGTCTCTTTTGTGGAAATCTCAGCCTCAAGCACACAGAACCGATTATGATTTAAATGTAATAATTTACACAAATTATAATGATCAAAAGCAATTCTGCTTATAGCCCCCAGCTGCCAGTTTTGATCCATCCAGCAAGTTTAGCCCATCTGGTTTTAACCCAAATACGTCTTGAAAGCAAAATACCATTAAGTTCGTAGTATGGAGGAATCCACATGGGCTAAAATTTTGTTTCACTGCACAGTGACTTTGAATTTGTTTAAAATTTGTCGTGGCTGTCAGAGTGACGCAGAATAAAATTTTCACTAACAGAACGTGTTAGCTAGGAATGATCAATTCTGATCCAGTTGGTGGAGCAATTGCTCTGGTAATACCGTGGTAGTTCAGACCATAAACGATTGCAATAACGACGCAGACTAATTTTTTTTGCTAAAAGAACATATTAGCTACAATGAATTTGGGTCAAGTTGGTTGAGTGATTTGTGAGGTTCAATCCGATAACCAACGACACTCCTCCCGTATGGCAATAATCCAGCAAGTTTGGCCCATCTGGTTTTAAACACATAAGTATAGATGTATCAATACCACGTTCTCAATTAAGTACTATAATCTCTGCCTGATAGAACTTTAAAACAAAAAATAACAAAGGATTTGTTACATAGAAAAATAATATAAAAGAGGGGCAACTCAGCTCTGGTATATCTGAACAGATAACTATAGTGCATAGTGTATAGAGAGACAGAAATAAATATGCCTTACACAAGAGATGCATCCACTAAGAAAGAAGGCACAGACTGTGCAATACTATCATTGGATAGGCTCACTATGATGCAGCCAGTGAGTAAATATCTTGCCCAGGTGTGTCTAAAAGGCCACTGAGGACAGGAATCATGCCTGAGTGGGTATTGTTCAAAAGTAATATAACCCCTTGCATGTGCTAGGCTCAGAGCCCTATTGTATAGCATTCATAGACGTCAGCAACAATCCTGCTCACTAGGGGCAATATCCATACAAGGCACGTGTGCTTGGTAGCAAGGAGTATCCCCAAGCACCCACAATACTGAACCCTGCCTCAACCTAGCCAGCAGCCCTAATCAGTTTAGTTTAAACTAACCAGCAGCTCTAGTTAATTATACTCAACGCGTTTCCATGTGGGTTTTACCCCACATTTAATTAGGAGCGACAATGGTAAGTACTGGCTACACACTTAGAAAGTCTGTCCGCCACTGATGATGTGCGAACACCCTAGCCCCGGTGCGGTGATGGCCATGTATGGCTGTACAGACGCCGAGCTGATATAATATTAGCCCCGGGGGTGTGCGCCGTAACTGCCAGCCAGTAGGGAATTTGGGTGTGCAACTGACACCCCCCCCCCCTCACCAGCGGAGTGACAGATGATGCATTGCCAGATTGGAGCAGAACGCAGCCACGCTGACAGATAAAGGAGGAACTAGACGGCTGCTAAACTTATCAACCTAAACAGACATCAAATAACAATGACAGTGGAACATGATGCCCCCGTTCATTGAGGATAACACCCCAATAAGAATAGCAGAGCCAACACAGTAGAGTGTATTGACGTGTATCGGCCACAGATAACTTCAATCTGAGTAGCATAGGCAAAAGTGATCGCAAAAGAGAGGCAGGCCAATACCTATATAAACAAAAGGCAGGCAATTAGCTGTCAGAATAAAAAAAAATAAGACAGGCACTTATTCATGAAATTCACATTGTAGGTGCATTCCCTCTCTGAGAGGCAGAAAAAAAAATCTGGAAATCACATTGTATGATTTTTAAAGACTTTATTTGTCTTGCACTGCTGAACATAAGTATTTGAACGCCTGAGAAAATCAGTGTTAATATTTGGTACAGAAGCCTTTGTTTGCAATTACAGAGGTCAAACGTTTCCTGTAGTTCTTGAACAGGTTTGCACACACTGAAAGAGGGATTTTGCCCCACTCCTCCACACAGATCTCCTCTAGATCTGTCAGGTTTCGGGACTGTCGCTGAGCAACACAGAGTTTCAGTTCCCTCCAAAGATGTTCTATTGGATTTAGGTCTGTAGGGATGGTGTTCTTGGGATACAACTCATCCTTTTTTCCCCTCCAAACACGTCAAGTGAAGTTTAGACCAAAAAGTTCTACTTTGGTCTCATCTGACCACATGACTTTCTCCCATGCCTCCTCTGGATCATCCAGATGGTCATTGGCAAACTTCAGACAGGCCTGGACATGTGATGACTTGAGAAGGGGAACCTTACGTGCAATGCATGATTTGAAACCATGACGGCGTAGTGTTCTACTGACAGTAACCTTTGAAACTGTGGTCCCAGCTCTCTTCATATCATTGACCAGATCCTCCCTTGTAGTTCTGGGCTGATTCCTCACCTTTCTTTTCATCAATGATACCCCACGAGGTGAGATCTTGCATGGAGCCCCAGACCGAGGGAGACTGACAGTCGTCTTTAGCCTCTTCCATTTTCTAACAATTGCTCCAACAGTTTTCACCAAGCTGCTTGGCAATTGCCCGGTAGCCCTTTCCAGCCCTTTCCAGCCTTGTGGAGGTCCACAATTGCGTCTCTGTCAGCTCTTTAGTCATCACTTTGGTCTTGACCATGGTAGTAGTTGGCGTCTGACTGACTGTGGGGTGGACAGGTGTCTTTAAAGAGCTCAGACAGGTGCTACTATGGTAGATTAATGAGTGGAGTAGAGGTACAGTAACAGGTCTTTGAGAGACAGAATTCTTGCTGTTTCTCAGGTGTTCAAATACTTACAGTATGTTCAGCAGTGCAAGACAAATAAATTCTTTAAAAATCATACAATGTGATTTCCTGAATTTGTAATTTTTTTATTCTGTCTCTCAGAGTGGGAATTTCAGACCCCTCCATGATTCTAAGTGGGAGAACTTGCAAAATCGCAGGGTGTTCAAATACTGTACTTCTGTTCCTCACTGTAAGCTCTCAAACCAGGCAAATCCCCATCTAGAAAAAGCAGGCAAATGAGATCGCCTCATTCAATCCATTTGGGCTCACTGTGTTCATTTTCAATATCTAGTGGGCTTCCTTGCGAAGTAGCTTTGCGCAATGTCGCCACCTCGAGTGGGCCTCTTCACCTGCTCAATGCCTTGGAATTTGATCATCCCTGTATTATCATCGCGGTAGTCACAGACATGGTGCCTAATTGGTATATCTTTTTTGTTTCTAATATCTGAAAGATGCTCCCCAATTCTTCTTCTAAATTTGCGCTTGGTTTTGCCAATATACTGCATGCCACACTGGCATGTAAACAAGTAGATTACCCCCGTTGTCTTGCAATTTATGAAAGATCTAATAAAGTACCTGTTATTTGTAACCAAACTAAGAAATTGCATGCCTTTAATAACATTATTGCAGTCTATACAGGAGCCACATGGAAAAGTGCCTGTCAGTAGTGATAGACCAACATCGGCCAGGACGGTTCGCGAATGCGCGTTCGCTAACAAATGTTGGCAAACTAGGCGTTCGCGGCGGGCCCCATTAGCTTTAATGGTAGGCGAACCTGAGAAACCTTCAGGTCATATTTTCACCCACCAAATACTTACTAGAAGTGCACAAATAGTCCCACAACATGGAGAGTGAGATACCAGAAGGGGATCATTGGCAAAAATTCCCACATAAAATATGTATTTAAATCAGGGGCCATTTTTATGCATCTTAAAGGGAAACTCTCAAAAATGTGCCCTGTTGGAGCCTAGAAAATTTTAATTTTAGGACACAGGAGTACAGGCCCAAAAAATTAGGCATTCACCTGACAGAAAAGAACTTGTAATTATGTGGCTGGAGGTACATTAGGCGGTCACTGAAATTTTTTTTTTACTATAGGCCAGTACAGGCCCTAAAAATTAGGCATTCACCTGACAAAAAAGAACTTCTGATAATATGGCTGGAGGTACATTAGGCGTCACTGCCAATTTTTTTTTACTGTAGGCCAGTACAGGCCCCAAAAAATTAGGCATTAACCTGACAGAAAAGAACTTCTGATAATATGGCTGGAGGTACATTAGGCGTCACTGGCAATTTTTTTTTACTGTAGGCCAGTACAGGCCCCCAAAAAATAGGCATTAACCTGACAGAAAAGAACTTGTGATGATGTGGCTGAAGGTATGTACATTGGGCAATCACTGGATACAAATATTACTGTAGGCCACTGGAGTAGAGGCCCCAAAAATTTGGAATTCACCTGACTGAAAATAACGTGATTATGTGGCTATAGGTGCATTAGGCGGTCACTGGCTAAAAATTTTACTGTGGGCCATTACAGGCCCCAAAAATTAGGCATTCATCTGACAGAAAAGAACTTGTGATGATGTGGATGGAGGTACATTAGGCCAGGCATCCTCAAACTGCGGCCCTCCAGCTGTTGTAAAACTACAACTCCCACAATGCCCTGCTGTAGGCTGATACCTGTAGGCTGTTTGGGCATGCTGGGAGTTGTAGTTTTGCAACAGCTGGAGGGCCGCAGTTTGAGGAAGCCTGCATTAGGCGGTCAGTGGATACAAATTTTACTTATAGGCCACTGGAGTACAGGCCCCAAAAATTAGGCATTCAGCTGACAGAAAATAACTTGTGATTATGTGGCTGGAGGTACATTATGCGGTCACTGGCTAAAAAATTTACTGTAGGTCAGTACAGGCCCCAAAAATTAGGCATTCACCTGACAGAAAAGAACTTGAGATGATGTGGCTGGAGGTACATTAGGTTGTCACTGGATAAAAATGTTACTGTAGGCCAGTACAGGCCCCAAAAATTAGGTATTAACCTGACAGAAAAGAACTTGAGATGATGTGGCTGAAGGTACATTAGGTGGTCACTGGATAAAAACTTTACTGTAGGCCACTGAACTACAGGCCCCAAAAATTAGGCATTCACCTGACAGAAAATAACTTGTGATTATGTGGCTGGAGGTACAATAGGCGGTCACTGGATAAAAATGTTACTGTAGGCCAGTACAGGCCCCATAAATTATGCATTAACCTGACAGAAAAGAACTTGTGATGATGTGGCAGGAGGTACATTAGACGGTCACTGGATAAAAATTTTAGTCTAGGCCACTGGAGTACAGGCCCCAAAAATTAGGCATTCACCTGACAGAAAAGAACTTGTGATGATGTGGCTGAAGGTACAATAGACAGTTACCGGCTAAACATTTTACTGCAGGCCAGTACAGGCCCCAAAAATTAGACATTAACCTGACAGAAAAGAAATTGTGATGATGTGCCTGTAGGTACATTAGGCGGTCCCTGGATACAAATGTTATTGTTCACGATCAAATGTTGGCGAACCATGCGTTCACGGTGGGTCTTTAACCGCCTCCGGACTGCATAACGCAGGATCGCGTTCTGGAGGCGGCTCACCCAGGCAGAGTCACGCATCTATGCGTCATCTCGCGAGACGCGAGATTTCCTGTGAACGCACGCACACAGGCGTACGTGTTCACAGGAACTGCAGGTAAGCGAGTGGATCTATAGCCTGCCAGCTGCGATCGTTCGCTGGCAGGCTGTAGATGCGATTTTTTTAACCCCTAACAGGTATATTAGACGCTGTTTTGATAACAGCGTCTAATATACCTGCTACCTGGTCCTCTGGTGGTCCCTTTTGCTTGGATCGACCACCAGAGGACACAGGCAGCTCTGTAATAATTAGCACCAAGCACCACACTACACTACACCCCCCTGTCACTTATTAACCCCTAATTAACCCCTGATCACCCCATATAGACTCCCTGATCATCCCCCTGTCATTGATCACCCCCCTGTCATTGATCACCCCCCTGTAAGCCTCCATTAAGACGTCCATATGTGTTTTGCGGATCAGATCCATGGATCCGTGGATCCGTAAAACACATACGGACGTCTGAATGGAGCCTTACAGGGGGGTGATCAATGACAGGGGGGTGATCACCCCACATAGACTCCCTGATCTCCCCCCTGTCATTGATCACCCCCTGTCATTGATCACCCCCTGTAAGGTTCCATTCAGACGTCCGTATGTGTTTTGCGGATCCACGGATCCATGGATTGGATCCGCAAAACACATACAGACGTCTGAATGGAGCCTTACAGGGGGGTGATCACCCCATATAGACTCCCTGATCACCCCCCTGTGATTGATCACCGCCCTGTAAAGCTCTATTCAGACGTCCGTATGTGTTTTGCGGATCCGATCCATGGATCCGTGGATCCGCAAAACACATACGGACCTCTGAATGGAGCCTTACAGGGGGGTGATCAATGACAGGGGGGTGATCCATGACAGGGGGGGGGGATCAGGGAGTCTATATGGGGTGATCACCCCCCTGTAAGGCTCCATTCAGATGTCCGTATGTGTTTTGCGGATCCGCGGATACGTGGATCCGCAAAACACGGACACCGCGGATCCGCAAAACACATACGGACGTCTGAATGGAGCCTTAAAGGGGGGTGAACAATGACAGGGTGGTGATCACCCCATATAGACTCCCTGATCACCCCCCTGTCATTGATCACCCCCCTGTAAGGCTCCATTCAGACATTTTTTTGGCACAAGTTAGCGGAAATAGATTTATTTTTATTTTTTCTTACAAAGTCTCATATTCCACTAACTTGTGACAAAAAATAAAATCTCACATGAACTCACCATACCCCTCACGGAATCCAAATGCGTAAAATTTTTTAGACATTTATATTCCAGACTTCTTCTCACGCTTTAGGGCACCTAAAATGCCAGGGCAGTACAAATACCCCACATGTGACCCCATTTCGGAAAGAAGACACCCCAAGGTATTTGCTGAGGGGCATATTGAGTCCATGAAAGATTGAACTTTTTGTCCCAAGTTAGCGGAAAGGGAGACTTTGTGAGAAAAAAAATATATATAAATTTCCGCTAACTTGTGCCAAAAAGAAAAATCTTTTATGAACTCGCCATTCCCCTCATTGAATACCTTGGGGTGTCTTCTTTCCAAAATGGGGTCACATGTGGGGTATTTATACTGCCCTGGCATTTTAGGGGCCCTAAAGCGTGAGAAGAAGTCTGGGATCCAAATGTCTAAAAATGCCCTCCTAAAAGGAATTTGGGTCCCTTTGCGCATCTAGCCTGCAAAAAAGTGTCACACATGTGGTATCGCCGTACTCAGGAGAAGTTGGGAAATGTGTTTTGGGGTGTATTTTTACATATACCCATGCTGGGTGAGAGAAATATCTCGGCAAAAGACAACTTTTCCCATTTTTTTATACAAAGTTGTCATTTGACCGAGAAATTTATCTCACCCAGCATGGGTATATGTAAAAAGACACCCCAAAACACATTTCCCAACTTCTCCTGAGTACGGCGATACCACATGTGTGACACTTTTTTGCAGCCTAGATGTGCAAAGGGGCCCAAATTCCTTTTAGGAGGGCATTTTTAGACATTTGGATTTCAAACTACTTCCCACACATTAGGGCCCCTAAAATGCCAGGGCAGTATAACTACCCCACAAGTGACCCCATTTTGGAAAGAAGACACCCCAGGGTATTTCTTGATGGGCATAGTGAGTTCATGGAAGTTTTTATTTTTTGTAACAAGTTAGTGGAATATGAGACTTTGTAAGGAAAAAAAAAAAAAAAAATCATCATTTTCCGCTAACTTGTGACAAAAAATAAAAAGTTCTATGAACTCACTATGCCCATCAGCGAATACCTTAGGGTGTCTTCTTTCCGAAATGGGGTCATTTGTGGGGTTTTTCTACTGTCTGGGCATTGTAGAACCTCAGGAAACATGACAGGTGCTCAGAAAGTCACCAAATACTTACTAGAAGTGCACAAATAGTCCCACAACATGGAGAGTGACAAACCAGAGGGGGATCATTGGCAAAAATTCCCACATAAAATATGTATTTAAATCAGGGGCCATTTTTATGCGTCTTAAAGGGAAACTCTCAAACATGTGCCCTGTTGGAGCCTAGAAAAATGTTATTTTAGGCCACAAGAGTACAGGCCCCAAAAATTAGGCATTCACCTGACAGAAAAGAACTTGTGATTATGTGGCTGGAGGTACATTAAGCGGTCACTGGATAAAATTTTTATTATAGGCCAGTACAGGCCCTAAAAATTAGGCATTCACCTGACACAAAAGAACTTGTGATGATGTGGCTGGAGGTACATTAGGTGGTCACTAGATACAATTTCTTTACTGCAGGCCACTGGAGTACAGGCCCCAAAAATTAGGCATTCACCTGACAGAAAAGAACTTCTGATGATATGGCTGGAGGTACATTAGGCGGTCACTGGGTAAAAAATTTACTGTAGGTCAGTACAGGCCCCAAAAATTAGGCATTAACCTGACAGAAAAGAACTTGTATTGATTTAGCTGGAGGTACATTAGGCGGTCACTGAATAAAATTTTTACTGTAGGCCACTGGAGTACAGGCCCCAAAAATTAGGCATTCACCTGACAGTAAAGAACTTGTATTGATTTGGCTGGAGGTACATTAGGCGGTCACTGAATAAATTTTTTACTGTAGGCCACTGGAGTAGAGGGCCCAAAAATTAGGCATTCATCTGACAGAAAAGGCGTTTTATGCCACTGTATATACATAAGACAAGGACCATTCTTTGTTCTGGGTGATTGCGGATATGTGTGGGCTGGCATGAGGAAATTCAATTACACGTGGTCGTCATAGGTGTTTAATTCCTCCGAGATCCAAGCCTCATTCATTTTTAGAAATGTGAGGTAGTCCACACTGTCGTGAGCTAGGCGAGTGAGCTAATCGGGCACGATCCCCCCTGCTGCGCTGAACATCCTTTCGGACAGGATACTCGACGAGGGGCAAGCCAAGAGTTCCATGTCAAATTGTGCCAGCTCTGGCCATAGGTCAAGCCTGCACACCCAGTAGTCCAGGGTTTCCTCACTTCTCAGAGCGTCCACATCGGCTGTTAACCCTATGTATTCGGACACCTGTCGGTCTAGGCGTTCCCTGAGGCTTGATTTCGAGGGGGGCTGTCGATGGGTTGGCTGCAAGAATGATCTCATATCCGAAGTGACCAACACATCTTAAAACCGACCTCTGTTTCGCTGTGTGTGGAAATTCCTCTGCCAGCGCCCGCAACAGCAGAGTGCAGCATCTCTCGCAGCAAGGCCTGGAAAAGCTGCATGTGATGCTGGTAACATGTTTGCCATTTTGTGTTTGTACCGGGGGTCTAAGTACGTTGCCACCCAGTACTGCGGAGCCATGTGAGGCGTCATGGGAGCGCCAGAAGTGACCGTACATGGTGGATGGCTCGCTAAAGATACATTTGCAGTGGATGGCTCGCTAAAGATACATTTGCAGTCTGCTTTTTGCCTCCTGTGCCCTGCGAGCTCTGCCTGATTCTTCTACTTCTCCTCCCTCTCTGCTGCTCCGTCTCTCACTCTTAACTCCCCTCCTCTTCCTCTCTTGTGGGCACCCATGTGATGTCTATCGACACGTCATCATCGTCACCTTCACCACTACTGACATTTGAGATCTCGGAGTAGGCAGCAACAGCGGGGACCTTCCTCCTTGGGCTGATTTGGGTACTGTCGTCAGACCGCTGGGTGGCGGCCGTTGCTACCTTCTCTACCTTCTCTTCCTCATCCGATGTCAAGAATGGCTGCACATCGGTAAGGTCTGGAAATGGATGGGAAAATAATTATCCTCTTACTTCAGTGGAGGGGCAATGGCGGTGGTGGTGTATTTGGGGGTGCACATAGCAGAGAGTGAGGAGGGTGCAGATACAGAGTAGGAGGAGGGTGCAGAACCGGAAGGCTGAGTGAGCTACTCAACCAACTCTGGTGCACTTTTTGAAGTAATCGCACGCACCTTCTCCTACTTCCCACTTAGGCTGCGGCCTGGTGCACCTGCCTGACCCCTACCACCCCTGTGGAAAGGCCTGCCTCTTCCTTTGTCTGTCATTTTAAAAATGACCCTGTGCCTAAGTCCCTAGACAAGAGCGGTATTTTTGGAAGCAGGTATCTCGCAGGCCTCAATCAATATTTGGTGGAAACAGTTATATGGGACCCCTTAATCAGTATTTTGTGGAAGCAGGTATATCGCAGGCCTCAATCAATATTTGGTGGAAGCAGGTATATCAAACGCCTAATCAGTATTTTGTGGAAGTAGGTATATCACAGCCCTCAATCAGTATTTTGTGGAAGCAGGTATATCAAACCGCTTAATCAATATTTTGTGGAATCAGGTATATCGCAAGCCTCAATCAATATTTGGTGGAAACAGATATATCGAACCCCTTAATCAGTATTTTGTGGAAGCAGGTATATCGCAGGCCTCAATCAATATTTTGTGGAAACAGGTATATGGAAGCCCTTAATCATTATTTTCTGGATGCAGCTATATCGCAGCCCTCAATCAGTATTTTGTGGAAGCAGGTATATCAAACCCCTTAATCAGTATTTTGTGGAAGCAGATATATCGTAGGCCTCAATCAATATTTGGTAGAAACAGGTATATCGAACCCCTTAATCAGTATTTTGTGGAAGAAGGTATATCGCAGGCTTCAATCAATATTTGGTGGAAACAGGTATATCGAAGCCCTTAATCAGTATTTTGTGGAAGTAGGTATATCGAACCCCTTAATCTGTATTTTGTGGCAGCAGGTATATCGCAGGCCTCAATCAATATTTGGTGGAAACAGGTATATCGAACCCCCTAATCAGTATTTTGTGGAAGCAGGTATATCGCAGGCCTCAATCAATATTTGTTGGAAACAGGTATATCAAATCCCTTAATCAGTATTTTGTAGAAGCAGATATATCGCAGCCCTCAATCAGTATTTTGTAGAAGCAGGTATATTGCAAGCCTCAATCAATATTTGGTGGAAACAGGTATATTGAAACCCTTAATCAGTATTTTGTGGAAGCAGGAATATCGCACCCCTCAATCGATATTTGGTGGAAGCAGGTATATCAAACCCCTTAATCAGTATTTAGTGGAAGTAGGTATATCGCAGCCCTCAATCAGTATTTTGTGGAAGCAGGTATATCAAACCGCTTAATCAATATTTTATGGATGCAGGTATATCGCAAGCCTCAATCAATATTTGGTAGAAACAGGTATATCAAACCCCTTACTCAGTATTTTGTGGAAGCAGGTATATCGCACCCCTCAATTATTATTTTTTTGCCACAACAGTTAAATCACACCACCCTGTTTATTTGGGGCAACAGGTATGATGCAGCCCTCAATCAGTATTTTGTGGAAGATGGTATATCACACCCCTCAATAAGTTTTTTTTTGGTAACAGGTATATCACACTCATTGCAAATAGTTGTTCCCATAGTGCTTGTCCCTCTATATAGCTGCGGTATGGCAGCAAAACCGCAATGAACTGCTGCACAATACAAATGCACTATAATATACTTTCTATGTTAGAAAGTATATTATAAGTATATCACACCCCTCAGTATATTACACCTATCGATAGCACACCAATACCAGTCCTTAAAAGTACTTTTGTGGCCCTATTAGCTAGCATTTGGTGTCCCTAACAGCCTGTCCCTGCTCCACAAAGCAACCTCTCGCTACACTGGCAAAACACAGAATGTAAAATGGCTGCCAGATCGGGTTCTTTTATAGGGTGGGGGTGTGTCCATGTGCTGAAACGTCTCAATTTTCTGTCCTGTCCCACCTGATGGATGTGTTATGGGTCAAAGTCTGACGCAATGCAAAAGTGGACATCGCCATATGTTCGCATGTTCTGCTAATCGCGAACGTGCAAAGTTCACCTCAAAACCACAGTCGGGCAAACCGCAAGGCCATCTCTACCTGTCAGAGTGTGTTTGAACTATGTTTCTTGTTCTGGACGGTGGCATAAACTATGAACCAAGCGGTCACGCAAGTTCCAACTATGACGATACGTGACCATAGGCCACTGTGGTATTAGGCTGCCTATGTCTGGGTCATATTTCAGGGTAGGCCAATGGGTCTGCAAGATCTCCCGCATCTGCTTATGGGCCTTATGAAATGTGCCTATGATTCTACTGACACCACTCTCCATCTGGTTTTAACTCTATTACAAAGAATTATTTAACCTCAGGCCTTCAGCTTCCAACTTCCTGGAGGGCAAGTGGCAATTAGCGCTACTGTTCTGTGATGCCCTTGTATGTCTGGGGCTACACACAGGCTGCTCTGAAAGGATCGCCGTGTGTCTACCTGTTGCCAACATTTGCGGGTTATCCGCTCGACGTCATTCGTCATGGGGATCAGGGATTGTAATAGTGAAGAAGGATAATTTATTTAATAAAAAACTAATTTATTCACTAAAAGACCAACTTTTTCACTACAATACTAATGTTTTCACTAAAAGAATAATTTTTCAGACAAAAAAGACGATCAACTTTTTGGCAACTCTTCCGTGTAAAGATTCAATTTATTTGCACTGCCCACAGAGTGTTAAATAAGACTATTCTGTAACACTAAATCACAGTAACTGCTTGGCTAACAGAACTGGTTAAATATCAATGTTGACATGCCACAAACAGTCAAATTAGACAGGAGCATCACCCCAATTTGTGAATCAGGGCCTAATAGAATTTATTATCTATTAATCAATATGTTTATCTATAAAAGAACAAATTGGGTATGAATGGTGCAGCAAGTGATTAACGCATCTATATATTAGACCACCTGTTAACAATGAATCTGATGCACAGTAAGTCTATGTATAATAGAACAGATTAAGAATGAATGATGCAGCAGGTGAACAAGATGCACAGGATGATTACACTGAGCCAGCACTGTCCCTGCAGTCTCTCTATGCTCTCCCTATGCTCTCCCTACAGTGTCTAAAAACTTTCCCTACAATCTCCCTACACTGTCCCTGTCCAATATTCTACAATTAAAAACTTGCTAAAACACTGTCTCTAGAACATGCCATGTCTCTCCCAATGCTTAATTCACAGTGAAATGGCAACAATCACTCAGGATGAGGCTTTTATAGGACTGTGACATCACAGGAGATGGTTATTTTCTGATTGGCTGGCTGCATGGCATTATGGGTCATAATGCATTCCCAGGCTTCTTACTTTCACTTTGTAATACCTGTAGCCACCATTTTGGGAAGAATAAAAAACATTTCTTTACCATAAAGCGTAAGGAAATTTAGATTCGTTGCGAATCAAATTTTTCCGGAAATCCTGAAATTTGCTCAACAGTAATTATAAAATATTATAGAAAGACCTAAGGCTACAGATTACTGGGAGGGGCTGGAGAAGATCCAGCGGTCAAGGTCCATATCAGAACCAATGACAAAGTTAGAGGTAGGTGGAGAGTCCTTAAAAATTATTTCAGGGATTTAGGTCAAAAGCTTAGGGCAAGGACCTCAAATGTAGTATTTTCTGAAATACTGCCTGTACCACGGGCCACACAATAAAGGCAGCGGGAGATTAGGGAGATTAACAAATGGCTCAAGAACTGGTGTAGGAAGGAGGGGTTTGGGTTCCTGGAAAACTGGGCCGACTTCTCTGTCGGCTACAGGCTCTATCGTAGGGATGGGCTGCACCTCAATGGGGAAGGGGCAGCTGTGTTGGGGAGAAAGATGGCAAGAAGGTTGGAGAAGTGTTTAAACTAGGGACTGGGGGAGGGAAATTACATTATAGGAGGGGAAGATAGTGCAGATAGAGACTGGGGGCAAGGTAGTGGGACTGGGGGAGGAATGGAAGGAGGGACTAGAACAGTTCAGAAGGAAAGGTGTAGGGTAAAAAATATACATAAACCTCTCAAATGTATGTATACTAATGCCAAAAGCCTGACAAATAAAACTGGGGAACTGGAATTATTGATGTGTGAGGAGGACTATGACATAGTGGGAATAATGGAAACATGGCGGGATGATAGCTATGACTGGGCAGTTAATAGCAGGGCTGGAGAGGGTCCAGAGGAGGGCAACTAAAGTAATAGCTGGAATGGGGCAACTACAGTGCCATGAGAGATTATTAAAATTAGGGTTATTCACTTTAGAAAAAAGACGACTGAGGGGAGATCTAATTACTATGTATAAATATATCAGGGGTCAGTACAGAGATCTATCCCATCATCTATTTATCCCCAGGACTGTGACTGTGACGAGGGGACATCCTCTGCGTCTGGAGGAAAGAAGGTTTGTACACAAACATAGAAGAGGATTCTTTACGGTAAAAGCAGTGAGACTATGGAACTCTCTGCCTGAGGAGGTGGTGATAGTGAGTACAATAAAGGAATTCAAGAGGGGCCTGGATGTATTTCTGGAGTGTAATAATATTACAGGCTATAGCTACTAGAGAGGGGTCGTTGATCCAGGGAGTTATTCTGATTGCTTGATTGGAGTCGGGAAGGAATTTTTTATTCCCCTAAAGTGGGAAAAATTGGCTTCTACCTCACAGTTTTTTTTTGCCTTCCTCTGAATCATCTTGCAGGATAACAGGCCGAACTGGATGGACAAATGTCTTTTTTCGGCCTTATGTACTATGTTACTATGTTACTTTCACACTGCCGGATCCGTACTAACGCTTGCACTCATGTGCTGCCTTTAGTCCGGCCCTATTCACTATAATGGGGACGGGTGGGAGATACGGCCGCAGCACGGAAAACATGTTGAGAGTCGGCCGGACAAAAACTGCATCATGGTACCAGTAACTAATACCAAAACTCTGACCTAATAAAACCTTATGTTTAGAGATACAGTAAGTGAAATGATTGTACAGAATGAATTTGTCCAATCAGTAGGGCTGTTAAAATCAATTTGTCCAATCAACAAGGCTTCTTCATTTGCATATGCTCTGCTGATTGGGCGAAAAGATTTTAACAGCTCTGCTGACTGGACAAATCAAATCTGTAGAATGATTTCCTCACTAGTCTCCCTGTTTTTATCATGTTATATAATAAGGTTAAGCATATTGCATAGTGCAAATCCAGAGAAGAAGAGCCTCTAATTTTATGCAAATGCAATGGTGAACCTCCAAGGCCCAAAGGTACAATAATAACGTTGCTACGATCTTATGAGGACAGGCACATAAGAATACACTATACCAATCGATAGGCTTGACAGGGGAAGATTTACCAAACTGGTGTAAAGTAGAACTGGCTTAGTTTCCCATAGCAACCGATCAGATTCCACCTTTCAGTTTTCACAGCTCCTTTGGAAAATGAAAGGTGGAATCTGATTGGTTGCTATGAGCAACTAAGCCAGTTCTACTTTACAGTTTTATAAATCTCCTCCTTAGTCTTTAAAGGATATGTACACATTTGGGGGCAATTTATTTTATTATTGCATTGTACTCATTTTGTGCTTTTTAATTGTTTGTTGGTGTCCTTTTTTGTTTACAGAGCTGAGATGCTCTAGTAGCACTCTTTGGAATCTCTGTAATTTTCCATCAGGCCAGGAGCTGACAGGCTTTTTATCTCTGCTGTCTGACCTCCTAAACACTAATTATAGCCCAGTTCTTATCTTACTGATAAGAATATGGCTTAAATAAGTGTTTATGAACTCTCAGTAGTTTAGACATAAGGTTTATTAGATGACCGGCCCAAAGTGAAAGTACAAGATATATATGATAACCTTGTAGCTTACATTGTATGATTTAGTGATGACATAAATTATAATACACATGTAAAACCCATATTTTAATTCAATCCCAATGGGGCATATGACAGTGTAATATCACTCTGCTCATATACACAAAGTAGAATCATCATGAAATGCTATTAACACCGATGGTGCACAGTATGCTTACCAAAGACATTGTGATATCATAGCCCATTGTTGTAAATGATAAACTCACAAACTCAACTCTGCCCCATCTATACTGGTAAGTCATCAAGTCTAATAGGAATTCAGTAATAACATGTACCATAGGGGAAAGTTCACACACAGCAGGTTTTTGCAATACATATAACTGGTTACAAGACTATTCAAAGGCTTAAAAAAAAAAAAAAATCTCATGGTCGATGCATAATATATATATATATTTGAAAGGAGTCAGCATGGGGTACCACAAGTATCTGTGTTAGGCTGAAGGCTCAACTCTTTTTACTCTGTTTATTACTGATCTCATGGTCTGGATTGATAATAAGGTGCCAGTTTTGTTGATCATAGAAAAGTTTGTAATATAGCAGTGTAAAAAAATTGGGTTTGTTCAGCTTGGAAAAAGACACTATAATGATGATCTTTAAAACTTAGTATAAAAATAAGGGCTAGATGTTTATTTTATATTAAATGAGGGTTATAGAGAAGAACGTTTGAACTTGAAGAACATGCATGTTGTTTCAACCCAAGTAGCTAAGTTAATATTTAGAAAGCAGACTATTTTTCCCTATATCTATTATGCTAAAGTGAAACCTATTTAAAAGACCAGCGTATTACTCCATCATTGATAATAACAAAATGGTATCAGAATCAATGTGTGTCCCTGTTTAATTTACCCTATGTTTAACAAGCATTGAAAATATTTACCCAGATTGTCATAGACCAGGCATGCTCAACCTGTGGCCCTACAGCTCTTGTAAAACTACAATTCCCTGCTGTAGGCTGATAGCTGTAGGCTGTTTAGGCATGCTGGGAGTTGTAGTTTTGCAACAGCTGAAAGGGCCGCAGGTTGAGCATACCTGTCATAGACAACCAAGCACACTTCTGTCCAGATTTGTCTTTATAGGACCTTTCCAGTCCTCTTAAGCACATTCACTGCCAAAAATCATTTACATGCTGCCATAGAAAACACACATTTGCTTTTATTCTGGTTAATGTTTTAAATGCATTAAAGAAGTATGTGCCCTCAATATGGCAGCCACAGCCAAGATTATAAATATAAAATAAAAGAAAATTTAATGGTTGCTAACTTTTCATACAACTTTGCATTGAATCAATAGGCGAATATAAAACTGCTTGTAGTATATTTCCTTTACAGAAAAAATTATCTTTCTCCTCTTATCAGCTCGCTTCCTCCCCTTTTCTGAAGCTAATATTCAGTCAGAATTTTCTGCTAATTCCAACTTGAAAGACAAAGGGGGAATTTATTATAAACCAGCAATTTACATGGTGTGCCTAAACTGAAACATATGCCAGTTCCTAGAAGGCCTAGATTTCAGTCTTCTTCTATGCCAGAAAACTGATATAATAGAAAATAAATATGTCAAGGCCGCTGGCCCCATCTTTTCCTCCCCCTTGCCATGCTTCCATTTTGGGAAAGTGACAAGGCTGGCAGTGAAACTCCACTTGCACAAAAATATTTTCAGAAGTGGCATTAAAAGGTGTTTGTGCCTTTTTTTCTGGCAGAAAACTGGTGGGAGTGGGAATGATACGTTTTCTGCAAAGTGTCAACTCACTGAAGGATCAGATTGCATGCTGCCCTTAAAAGTGTCTGGAGAGGTGAGGAAGATTGAGCCGCTGTGGAAGAGAAGCAGAGAGACAGACATATACAATCACTGAAGAAGCTAATGGTAAGTTTTATATATCACCCCTCAAAGTGCTTTATTCATATCACTATTGTTCTGTACTTGTACTATACAATGTTCCATATGGTGATACATAGGAATCAGAATTTACAGTCTAAATGTGTGTTCTTTTGGGAACAGCTAGGTGCTACCAACCAGCTTAGGGACAACTGAGAATTAGAATTGTAGCATGCAAAGGAGAAACTGCTAAAATATGCCAGATATAGGTCATACAAAGGTCAGATATAGGGCGATCACTCATGTAAAAAAAGCTTATTCTACAAAGTTGTTTGACAGATTGTGAGCTCCATTGGGGACAGCTTGATGCTAATGTCTGTAAAACATTTTGGAATATAGTAGCACTATATAAGTGCATTAAATAAATAAATAAAATGCTATGATCTATTCTACTTTGAAGTAAACCTGAAGCATTTTAAAGAGATAATAGTAGTATGTCCATATATGTATTTCTAGCTTTAGAATGTTGCCAAACTGTTCAGATACTGTTTATCTTGTGATATACAATGTAAAGAAGCACTCTGAACAAAACTAACACACTGTTATGCGCCTAGTGCAGGGGCTAAGAGGGTCATTCTTACCCTATATATAATATAATATAATATAATATAATAGATATGGATACCTAAAACTATGGTAGTACTACTAGTGATGATTGATCATGCTCGGCCGTATACCAGTTCTGCGTGTGATCGAGAGCCATGCTAAAGTCTCCTCCCCGCACCTTTGTTGGCTGCTACGCAGCCAATAAATGTGAGGGTGAGTACTGCCACTCACTGCAATGCCGTAGCCATGTTGGTTACTGGCATTACAGTAATTGGCTGGCTGGAACACGTCATCGGGTGCTATGAAGCACCCGATGACACGTGGTTTGGCCAGTCTTAGTCAGGGAGAGCTGTGCTGTAGAAGGGACAGATAGTGTAGGGAATTGAATTTTATATTTTGGTTAGGCAGGGTTGGTGTTAGAGACCCAAAAGGACTATTGTTATGTATGGCAGCAATATATATTTTTAGCGAAACCTGTGCTAAATTGCGTGCGATAAGAGACCCAAAATTCCTTTTAAGGACTATTTTTGTATCTGGCAGCAATATATATAATTGGCGCAACTTGCGCTAAATTGCGTGCAATTGTTAGAGAACCAAAAGTCCTTTTAAGGACTATTATTGTATCTGACAGCAATATATATTTTTAGCGCAACCTGCGCTAAATAGCTTGCAATTGTTTGCTGCTGCAGACAGCGACATTATCTGCGATTCATCTCCTGTGTAACATGTGCGCAGCCTAAAAATATCTGTGACATCCAATGTACTTTTTCTGTAGATGCTGCGAACAATGACATTACCTGTGCTACAACTCCTGTATAACGTGTATGCATCCTAAAAATATCTATGAAATCCAATGTACTTTTTCCATAGACGCTGCGGATAGAGAAATTATCTGCGCTACATCTCCTATTTAACGTGTGCGCCTTACACCAGCATGTGTCCCGTAACAGCACCCGTGCCCTGACCAACGCATTTATTACGAAGGCCACTTAACAACTGACACATGGACAAGTGCTTGTGGCCAGGGATGCTCCATTTCCATGACGGCACACCGGGTGAACGTTGTGGAACCCGAGAGTGAGTCGTACCCTAGGATGGCACAGGTGCTACCGACACCAAGGATTGCAGGCCCTAGTTAGATCAGGATATTCGCCACCACCTACAATAGTGGCTGCAACCCCCCCCCCCCCCACCTTCTCCTCCTTCTCCTCCACTTCCACCTATGAATTCTCATCTTGTAGCAACAGACAGCCATCAGTCAGTAGCTGGAAGCAGTGTAGCACTGCAGTGGGGAAGTGGCAACAGTCCTTAGTCTTTAAAGGCTATGTACACCTTGGGGGGCAATTTATTTTATTATTGCATTGTACTCATTTTGTGCTTTTTAATTGGTCGTTATTAAAAATATGGTGTCCTTTTTTGTTTACAGAGCTGAGATGCTCTAGTAGCACTCTTTGGATTCTCTGTCTTTTCCGTCAGGCCAGGAGCTGACAGGCTTCTTACCTCTGCTCTTTGACCTCCTAAACACTAATTATAGCCCAGTTCTTATCTTACTGATAAGAATTTGGCTTAAATAAGTGTTTATGAACTCTCAGTATTTAGAGATAAGGTTTATTAGATGACCGGCCCAAAGTGAAAGTACCAGTCACACAGCTAGAAAAAAATCTTTGGGACAGAACGGCTCAATATTTTTAATAAAGGCCAATCAAAAAAAATTGCCTCCGAAAGTGTACATAGCTTTTAAGTACTAGAGAAATTCTATAACTTTAAAATAAAACATGTTGATAGCTTTCTCTGAATGATAAAGTTCATAAATTTATGTACTGTAAGCGATCATATTTCTGCATCCCTCTCTAACACATGCCCCATGCCTCTAATTCTCAGTAGATATCTGGTTAATAATTCGTATGTACTTTATATGATCACCTTGTAGATTACATTGTATGATTTAGTGATACCATAAATTGTAATATACATGTAAAACCCATATTTTAATTCAATACCCACAGGGCATATGACAGTGTAATATCACTCTGTTCATATACACACAGTAGCATCATCATGAAATGCTATAAACACTAATGGCACACAGTATGCTTACCAAACATATTATGATATCATAGCCCATTGTTGTAAATTATAAACTCACAAACTCAACTCAGCCCCATCTATACTGGCAAGTCATCAAGTCTAATAGGAATTCAGTAATAACATGTACCATAGGGGACAGTTCACACACAGCATGTTTTTGCAATGCATATAACTGGTTACAAGACTATGCAAAAGGTAAAAAAATAATTATATCTCATGGTCGATGCATAGTAAAAAAAAAAATATATATTTAAAATTAGTCAGCATGGGGTACCACAAGTATCTGTGTTAGGCTGAACTCTTTTTACTCTGCTTATTACTGATCTTATTTTCCTGATTGAGAATAAGGTGCCAGTTTTGTTGATGATAGAAAAGTTTGTAATATAGGAGTGTAAAAATCGGGTTTGTTCAGCTTGGCAAAAGACACTATAATGATGATCTTTAAAACTAGGTATCAAAATAATGGCTAGATGTTTATTTTATGATAAATGAGGGTTATAGAGAAGAACGTTTGAACTTGAAGAACATGCATGTTGTTTCAACCCAAGTAGCAAGATTACTATGTATAAAGCAGACTATTTTTCCCTATATCTATTATGCTAAAGTTAAACCTACAGATGTAACATGGTTAGCACTCCCGCTGTTAACTCAAATTTCTTAACTCATTTCATTATCTTGAGACAAAAGCCATTGAAAAGCAATTGAAGGTGTTTGCTTAGATTAGATAACCAAACTCAGAAATCTCAGAAAAAGTGTTAACCATGTTACATTGGTATCTAAAAGACCAGCTTATTAAGAAGACTACACCTTTATCAAAACCTGACTTTCTGTGACAGATTTTCAATTACCTTATATCTTATGTATATTGAACTCTTCCTTAAAGAACCACCTCTCTGGAAGACACTTATTCTATTCAATTCTGTGTTGTCTTCTCAAAGAAGTTACACAATGTGTAGGCAATATTACTCCATCATTGATAATACCAAAATGGTATCAGAATCAATGTGTGTCCCTGTTTAATTTACCCTATGTTTGACAAGCATTGAAAATATTTACCCAGATTGTCATAGACCAGGCATGCTCAATCTGCGGCCCTACAGCTCTTGCAAAACTACAACTCCCACAATGCCCTGCTGTAGGCTGATAGCTGTAGGCTGTTTAGGCATGCTGGGAGTTGTAGTTTTGCAACAGCTGAAAGGGCCGCAGGTTGAGCATACCTGTCATAGACAACCAAGCACACTTCTGTCCAGATTTGTCTTTATAGGACCTTTCCAGTCCTCTTAAGCACATTCACTGCCAAAAATCATTTACATGCTGCCATAGAAAACACACATTTGCTTTTATTCTGGTTAATGTTTTAAGTGCATTAAAGAAGTATGTGCCCTCAATATGGCAGCCACAGCCAAGATTATAAACATAAAATAAAAGTAAATTTAATGGTTGCTAATTTTTCATACAACTTTGCATTGAATCAATAGGCGAATATAAAACTCCTTGTAGTATATTACCTTTGAAGAAAAAAACTATCTTTCTCCTCTTATCAGCTCGCTTCCTCCCCTTTTCTGAAGCTAATATTCAGTCAGAATTTTCTGCTAATTCCAACTTGAAAGACAAAGGGGGAATTTATTATAAACCAGCATTTTACATGGTGCGCCTAAACTGAAACCTATGCCAGTTCCTAGAATAGTTCCTGACATAATAGCAAATAAATATGTCAAGGCCGCTGGCCCCATCTTTTCCTCCCCCTTGCCATGCTCCCATTTTGGGAAAGTGACAAGGCTGGCAGTGAAACTCCACTTGCACAAAAATATTTGCAGAAGTGGCATTAAAAGGTGTTTTTGCATTTTTTTCTGGCAGAAAACTGGTGGGAGTGGGAATGATACGTTTTTCTGCAAAGTGTCAACTCACTTAAGGATCAGATTGCATGCTGCCCTTAAAAGTGTCTGTAGAGGGGAGGAAGATTGAGCCGCTGTGGAAGAGAAGCAGAGAGACAGACATATACAATCACTGAAGAAGCTAATGGGAAGTGTTATATATCACCCCTTTATTCATATCACTATTGTTCTGTACTTGTACTATACAATGTTTTAAATGTGTTTTCTTTTGGGATCAGCTAGGTGCTACCCACCAGCTTACGGACAAATGAGAATCAGAATTGTAGCATGCAAAGGAGAAATCTGCTAAAATATGCCAGATAAAGGTCATACAAAGGTCAGATATAGTGCAATCTCTCATGTATACAAAGCTTATTCTACAAAGTTATCTGACAGATTGTGAGCCCCATTGGAGACAGCTTGATGCTAATGTCTGTAAAACATTTTGGAATATAGTAGCACTATATAAGTGCATGAAATAAAAACATAAAATAAAACATAAGGCAAAGATATATTCTACTTTGAAGTAAACCTGAAACATTTTAAGAGATAATAGTAGTATGTCCATATATGTATTTCTAGCTTTAAAATGTTGCCAGATTGTTCAGAAACTGTTAATCTTGTGATATACAACGTAAAGAAACACTCTGAACAAAACTAGCACGCTGTTATGTGCCTAGTGCAGGGGCTAAGAGGGTCATCTATACCCTATATATAATATAATAGATATTGATACCTAAAACTATGGTAGTACTACTAGCATGCTCGGCCGAATACCAGTTCGGCTCGAGCATCACGATGCTCAGCACATCGCGCAGTTCGGCCGAATACCGCGTGTGCTCGAGAGCCATGCTCGAGTCTCTTCCCCGCACGTTTATTGGCTACTACGCAGCCAATAAATATTCAGGTAAGTACTACCACTCACTGTAATGCTATAGCTATGTTGGTTACTGGCATTACAGTGATTGGCTGGCGGGAACGGGCCATCGGGTGCTATAAAGCGTATAGTGTAGGGAATTGAATTACATTTTTGGGTTAGGCAGGGTTGGTGTTAGAGACCCAAAAGTCCTTTTAAGGACTATTCTGTCTGGCATCAATATATATTTTTAGCGCAACCTGTGCTAAATTGCGTGCAATTATAGACCCAAAAGTCCTTTTAAGGACTATTGTTGTATTTGGCAGCAATATATATTTTTAGCGCAAACTGCGCTAAATAGCTTGCAATTGTTTGTCCGCTGCAGACAGCGATGTTTTCTGCGCACATTTCCTGTTTAACATGTGCGAAGCCTAAAAATATCTGTGACATCCAGTGTACTTTTTCCGTAGATGCTGCGGACAGCAACATTATCTGCGCTACATCTTCTGTTTAATGTGTGCGCATACTAAAAATATCTGTGACATCCAGTGTATTTTTTCCATAGACTCTGCGGACAGCCACATTATCTGCGCTACATCTCCTGTTAAACATGTAGGCAAACTAAAAATATCAGTGACATCCAGTGTACTTTTTACATAGACGGTGTCCGCTGCGGACAGTTACATTACCTGCGCTACATCTCCTTTATAACTTTTGCGCATTCCACATAGCTGTGACATTCCCTGTAATTTTTTATTAGCCGCTGGTGACAGCAGCGACATTACTTGCGCTACATCTCCTGTATAACGTTTGCGCATCCCAAATAGCTGTGACATTCCCTATAATTTTTTATTAGCCGCTACTAACAGCAGCAACATTACATGCACTACATCTCCTGTATAACGTTTGCGCATCCCAAATAGCTGTGACATTCCCTGTAATTTTTTATTAGCCCCTGGTGACAGCAGTGACATTACCTGCGCTACATCTCCTGTATAAAGTTTGCACATCCTAAATAGCAGTGACATTCAGTTTAATTTATTTGCGCATACACTTACAAAACCTGCGCTACTGTACGTGTGACATACTTGCAAGCATATATACCATTTAATATGCAGAAGGCGAGCATTAAGTGCGGGCAAGATGGGGAAGTGGCCGTGCTGCTGATGGTGCCCTGGGCGCGGTGAAACTGTGTCTGCTGCCAGAGCACAAGAAACACACTCATCCACGATACCTAGCTTCATGTCCAAGTTTGCAGGGCGGCGCAGGACACCACTCTCGAAGTCAGATCAGTGTGACCAGGTGGTCGGTTGGATTTCAGCAGATAATGCTTCCAGTCGATTAAGCACCACCCTGTCTTACACAAAGTCCAGTCTCAGTAGCCAAGAGTCTGGTCAACAGAATCCTCACCATGATCCTCCTTCCTCCCACCATGGAGAGTCTTGACAAAAAAGTGATCCCACACTCGGATATTCCGCACTGCACTGATTCCCAAACTCTTGAGCATCCACAGTCAGAAAAAGATGATGGTGGGGAACGGCAATTAGTGTTTCACGAGGTGGATTATGAGGATGAGACACAGTTGCAAATAAGTCAGCCACAATTAGTGTCTCAAGAGGTTGATGATGCGGGCAATAATAACACATCCGACTGTCAACGAAAAAGGCTGACAGGTTGACTCTTATCAAAATGAACAAGGCCTTAATTGCCCCTGACTGCGGTACTACACCAGAGGAAAGCAGCTGAAGCACTTTAAATGTGGCTTTTATGGTGTATTGAACACTGTATTCCCATGCACCCCTTCCACCACAAAAAAGGGTACATGGTTCAATCTTCTTTTTCTCGTCCTCCTCCTCCATCATATCAACATGCTTATTGGATGGTCAGCTCAGCAGCAGACCCTCACCCCTAATGTTTTAAATGGTCAGATCAGCAGCAGGCCCTCGTCCCTAATGTTTTAGAGGGTCACCAGCACGCCCTTGCTCCTAATGTTTTTGAGGGTCACCAGCAGGCTATCAATCATAATTTTTCAAGGGTGTGTATGATGCCCTCCTTTATGTGTAATAAAGGGTGTATTGGAGTGCTGGTTCCTTGTAATTTTTGGCAGCCCTTTCACTTAGTGCATCGGCTTTATGAGTGTAGGAGTCCCACTACCTGAACAATTGTACCACAATGTGAATGATACCCTCCTTTATGTGATATACAGGTTGTATCGGAGTGCCTCTTCCTTGTAATTTTTGGCAGCGCTTGCACTTCATATACAAGTAAATATGCATTAAAGAATATTTCCTAAAATTTTTCCTCTAAAATCGATTTTATCTTGGGTTTTGTGCATATTAAAAGTGGCGTACTGTAAAACTGGCGTACTACTCGGGCAACATGGTTCCCAGCAGCGACCTGGGAGTCCAAGATGCATCCAGACATCGTCCCCATGCTTTTCCCAAACCAGTTCAGTGGTGTTTCCATCAATTTCTGACCTTTTTATGTGTACCAGACACCCTCCCCTCTTCAGAGCAGGGGGTGCCTGGTTTAAAGCTTGGGTTCTCTCAATGACTTCCATTGTGTTCGGGTGCTCGGTAGAGCACCCGATCATCCCGAGGTGTTCTACTCGATCACTCCAGCACTTTGGTGCTCGATCAACACTAAATACTACCTATTACTATACCTACTATGTTCCTTAACCCATTATAGGTGTATTCCACCACTTTATTACAGATAGCTTATTCTTAGTGCAGTGGGGGTCTGACTCATAGCAACATCATATTTACAAGGATGTCATATTAAATGTTTATTCTACCCTTGAAGAAACTCCTCTCAGGGAGAATAAGGTGACACATGGAGTAACTACAGGTCTGTTAAATGGAAACCCTGTGTACTCCTTGTGCCACACTATAGGGTCAGTGCTTGTGGCTTTGTCACATGAATGAACCTTAACTCATCCTCCAAATTAAATCAATCATATTTAAAGTGGCTTTTTTTTCTATTGGTATACCTATATTTTTATTTTTTTCTTAATGGTATATACACTATATTTTATGGCCAGGAAGCATAAAAATGAGACCATAAGAACATAAACACTAGAATTTTTCTTATGGCCGTGTCAGTTTTATTTTGTGTAATACGTATTAAAATATAAAATGAAATATGTACTCACCCCTGCATTGCAGCTTTTAGTGATGCAGAGTAACGCCAGTCTGGGTTAGGATGTTTTGGCTGAAGAAGCAAATAAGAACAAATGTTTAGTTCCAGTTAGAAATTCTTCAATGTATGCAATCATTGTCAACATAAAGGATCAAACATTTGCACTGTGTTTGCCAATTTGAAAAAAAAAACTAAATATTTTTTATTTATTTTTTACATTTGGAGAGTATTATTCTACAGACTTTGAATCATGAAAAAAATGTAATTTGCAAAGGATAAAATAAAATGTTGGACTATATTGCCAACAATTCCAAATATTCATTGGATCAATTAAAATAAAGTGCATGATATGTGGAACCTAACCATAATTAAAATCATGATTAGATGTTGCCAAAAAAATTAAGTGGAAAATTGAAATTAAGCCATTTTGGGAAACCGGGCCCAATATATTTTGGGTGCCATCTGCAAAAATTGGAAGTATCTTTTAGGCAAAACACTAGAATGTGAAATGTAAAATAAATAAGAAAATATATTTCTTATTTGAGAAACCTGGAGTTTTTCTGCACCACTGTTGCCAACATCTGTAATAAAACATTTCCAACAAATAACCTTTTATTTGCTCTTAAATAATTAATTTCAGTACAATGTAAGAGTGCATTAGAGTTTTCCTAAGCAAACAGGTTTTTGGTTGTTGAAACTCTTCGTTATAAAATAACTGTAGGAACATTTAACTAATACATTTGGAAATAGAAACAATTACATTTAACAAAGCAGGTTAGTGTTATGTCTGGCGTGTTTGCTTCATGCTATGACTAGGAATATTCAAATTTCAAAATGTGTATGTTATTTTTGAGAGTTGTGCACACAGTGCTTTTAATGGATTCTTAAATAAAGTCTTTATTTTAATCTTCGGCGTGCTTGAGAATCATTTTTAATAAATTGGCTAAAGCAACTTATACAACATACAGTAGTCACTTTTTGCCTCTTACAGGAGCAAATAACCTAATTTGGCTAATACCAACCAATACAAAATTTCCATATAGTATAGTGTATATTGTGTCATTCCTTACCTTTCCTCTTGGCTTGTGATATCTTGAGATGACTGGTGTGAAATGGCCAACTTTGAAAAGAAAGTTTACAATACCATACCAGACAGAATAATAAAAAATAAATAAATAAATAACCTTTTCGAAGTTGCTTATTTGGTACCCCTCTTCTTGGGATATAGCATACAGATGTAGCAGGCATTAAAGTAATTCCTAGCATGTTAACACACAAGCTTATCATGCTGGCTTAGTTTAACAATGTGCAGATCTTCTGCAGCTTAAAGTTGGAATTGAGTCACACCGTAGGGATAACATGTTAAGCCAGTGACTTAGTGATTAGCACAGTTGCCTTGCAGTGCAGGAGTCCTAGGTCCAAATCCAACCAAAGACAACATCTGCATGGAGTTTGTATGTTCTCCCCGTGTTTGTGTTGGTTTTCTCCCACACTCCAAAGACATACTGATAGTTACCTTAGATTGTGAGCCCCATTGGGGACAGCTTGATGATGTTAATGTCTGTAAAGCGCTGCGGAATATAGTAGCGCTATATAAGTGAGTTTTATGATAAAAATAAGTCCCATATACTTTTTCTGAAGCTAGACAGCCTATCCATATGCTATCCCAGAACCTGTGTACTTGGATAAAAACATTGAATCTGCTCCAAGTTTGGGTCCTATTTTCATCTTTGGTTTGGAGTCCCTAACTAAAAGATCTTCTATAGAACATGTATGTATATATATGACAATATACCCAAATAAATTGACTTTGATTCGAATTTTAGGAAAAATTTAATTCACTGCTAAGCCGAATTTCCTCACGCTTCATGGTAATAAATACATTTTCCCTGAAATGGCATTGTGGCGAAAGCCACTTCGCCACTGTGTTTTGGAGGGGGCTGTTTGCCCTCCTCCTGACTCTGGATTACGGCCCTTTAAGAACCATCTGGGGACATACTGTGGAGTTACTGGATGGCCACCATTTCATGTATCAGAGGCACATGGTGAGAACAATGGATGGCGGCCATTTTAACTCACAGACACTATTTAGACTTTTCTACACGGTCTCATCTCGCCAATATTTGGTGCACAAAGACATCGGGCAGTAGTTTTAAACTATACAACAGGGGACACATTATACAGTAATTATTTTTTATACAGCCTGTATATGTTCTGCGGAATCTGCATTAAACTGTATCTTCCAAACTACTGAACGGATGTGGGTGAATTTTGGATATGTTGTTCACCCAGATCCCCCGGTTCCGAGGATATACTTGTTATGGGGTTATTTTTTATAAAACTGTATTTCTCTGCCTTTGATAATTATATTCGCCATTGTGTTCAGTAATCTTATCACAGGCAGAGGGGAGGATTTTGTGTGGGAGTGTCTGTGTGTATTGTACGGATTGATTGGTTGTATTTCAAAACCCTGTGGGCAGTACTATGTTTGTGGATTGTGAATAAAAGAGGCTGTATGCCCCAGGACAGTCAGTTCTGCTTAACCCTCAAACGAAGTGCCGTCTCGTTCTTGGGGGAATTGGATTGTATGCTGATGGCCAGGAGTGTAAACCGATTGTATGCTTTTCCTGTTCCGCGGTTTCCAGGATTCGTGTAGTTTGCAGTTCGGCAGACTGGTGCTTGCAGTAGCTGCCTGTGCATGGAAAGGAGAATATCGTCGGAACGGAGTTGTGTGCTGAACGGTCTGCTACAGGCATTTTAGAAAATTTGCACGTGAAGAGGCTGTAGCGGCCATCATGATTGAAGATACAGTGCTGGGTGACATTGATGTGACCGTGCCTGGGCAGTGTGATGACATTATCACGTCATCACGATTGCTGTCTTCAATTAGGCCACTACAGCCTCCATGCGAGCAAATGGATAAGATGAGTATTTTTTTTAATTTTTACTCTAATTAACCCCTGAAAGGCCTAAATGGTAGCCTCACAGCCCGTGATGACATCATCACGCCTGCCTGTTGTGAACAAATGGGTCAGGTAAGTATGATTATTTTTTTTACACTATTTCAGGTTAAATCGATACGCTACCATGAAGCATGCGAAAATTCGGCTTTGCAGTGAATTTAATTTATCCTGAAATTCGGATCGAAGAACACTTCATGGACTTCAATTCATTCAAAACTAACAGTGTGTACTGAGGCCCTGCCCACCTAGACAGTTCTGCAAGTGGAGGCAACCAGCCCTGCTCACATTCTAGGAGAGGTGTCTGGTGGCAGAAGCCCTTTAACCCCTTAAGGACCCATGACGTACAGTACATGTACTTCATCTGTGGCCGTGACTTAAGGACCAGAGAAGTACATGTATGTCATGGTGATCGGGTGGGTACAGGAGCTGCGGCCGCCCGATAGCTGGACCCCTGCTGCATGCGCCGGCATCGGTGAAAACAATAAAATAAAAATAGTGTTAAATAAACCATTTTTTGGTCTCCTTACATCACTAAAAGTGCAACAAAAAACAATCAAAAAGGCTTATACCCCCCCAAAATAGTACCAATCTAACCATCACCTCATCCCGCAAAAAATGAGCTGCTACCTAATACAATCACCCAAAAAATAAAAAAAATGACTCAGAATAAGGAGACACTAAAACACTGTTTTTTTTGGTTTAAAAAATGCTGTTATTGTGTAAAACGTAAGTAAATAAAAAAAAGTATATGTATTAAGTATTGACGCATCCGTAACAACCTGTTCTATAAAAATACCACATGTCCTAACCCCTTAGATGACCACCGTAAAAAATTAAAATAAAAACGGTGTCAGAAAAGCCATTTTTTTGATACATTACCACACAAAATGTGTAATAACAAGCGATCAAAAAGTCATATGTACCCCAAAATTGTGCCAATCAAACAGTCATCTTATCCCAAAAAAATTATACCATACCTAAGACAATCGCCAAAAATCGGAAAAAACTATGGCTTTCAAAATATGGAGACACTAAAACATAATTTTTTTTTGTTTCAAAAAAGATATTATTGTGTACAACTTACATAAATAAAAATAAGTCGACATATTAGGTATTGCCGCATCCGTAAGAACCTGCTCTATAAAAATATCACATGATCTAACCCCTCAGGTGAATACCGTGGAAAATAAAAAACGGTGTCAAAAAATCCATTTATTGTCACCTTACATCACAAAAAGTGTAATAGCAAGCGATCAAAAAGTCATAGGTACCACAAAATAGTGCCAAACAGACCATCATCTCATCCCACAAAAATTATAACCTACCTAAGACAATTGCCCAATAACTGAAAAAAACTATGGCTCTCAGACTATGGAGACACTAAAACATGATTTTTTTTCTTTCAAAAATGATATCATTGTGTAAAACTTACATAAATAAAAAAGTAGACATATTAGGTATTGGTGCATCCATAAGAACCTGCTCTATATAATTATCACATGACCTAACCCCTCAGGTGAACACCGTAAAAAAATAAAAGTAAAAAGTGTCAAAAAAGCCATTTTTTATCACCTTACATCACAAAAGGTGTAATAGCAAGCGATCAAAAAGTCATATGCACCCTAAAATAGTACCAATCAAACCTTCAGTCGCCCAAAAAAAAAAAATATATGGCTTTCAGAATGTGGAGACACTAAAAAAAATTTTTTTTTTTTTCAAAAATGCGTTGTTATGTAAAACCGAAACAAACAACCAAAAAAAGTATATATTTGATTTTGGTATTGTCACATCCATAATAACCTGCTCTATAAAAATACCACATGATCTAACCTGTCAGATGAATGTAGTAAATATCAAAAAATAAAAACGGTGCCAAAACAGGTATTTCTTGTTACCTTGCCTCACAAAAAGTGTAATATAGAGGAACCAAAAAATAGTACCAACAAAACTGCCACCTTATCCCATAGTTTCCAAAATGGGGGTCATTTTTGTGGAGTTTCTACTTATGGGGTGCATCAGGGGGGCTTCAAATGTGACATGGTGTCAAAAAACCTGTGCAGCAAAATCTGCCTTCCAAAAACCATATGACGTTCCTTTCCTTCTGCGCAATGCTGTGTGCCCGTAGAGCAGTTTACGACCACATATGGGGTGTTTCTATAAACTACAGAATCAGGGCCATAAATATTAGCCTAATCAACCACAGCTGGCCATGCTTCAAATAGCCCATGACTGTACCATGTGGTCGTACCCTAATATCACCAAGCACAATGCCAAGTGTCAGTTGGAGCTCTGTAAAGCATGTTGCCACTGGCCTATGGAGCAGTGGAAACATGTTCTGTGGAGTGGATAAATCACGCTTCTCTGTCTGGCAGTCTGATAGATGAGTCAGGGTTTATCAAATGGCAGGAGAAACTCACCCACCTAACTACATTGTGCCAACTGTAAAGTTTGGTGGAGAATGGATAATTCTATGGAGTTGTTTTTCTAGGGTTGGTTTAAGTTATTTTCAGTGAAGAAATACCAAGACATTTTAGACAATTGTGCACTTCCAATTTTTTAGGAACAGTTTGTTCCAAGATTACGGTCCTACAGTGTAATTTCATCCAACATCAGTGTCTGACCTTACAAATACTCCTCTGGAAGAATTACCATAGAAAACATTTCCAGAAACACACAGAAATGGTACAATAAATACATATATGCAAAATATTTATTTTAAGCAAATAAAATATATAAATCACAATCTGACATTGTGAATCCATATAAAATAACCCAGGGTCACCAAGTTATATATTGATGATGTAATTATTCCTAAGTAAAATCAATATAGAACAAATTATACTTTAAAGTTGTCCCACAAACATATAGTAATATCCACTGTTTTAAACTCCATAATAATGTCTATGGATTTACAATGGTATGTCATAAAAGCTCCTTTAGGTGTATTGTGTAGTTGTCCCAATAGTTTTGCCCTTTTGTCCTAGTTAATTATTAACAGTGGATATATACATTTCACTATAGATTTATAGTAGGTCATTACTTTTCTTTTGCTCAAGGTATGTTAATTCAATACTACATGCTGTTTTATTGATTACATTTTTTTATCAGTTTAATTAAATGTCTCACTAATATTTTGCTGTCGTTTTGCTCCCTCATTATCTTTGGTGTTCCAATTTTTTATCTGTTTAATACAATTTATGCTTTAAACTATGTTTTTTGACAGGTTATATTGTGCTCACTTTGGTATCAGTTTAGTGATAAATGAATGGGTGTCCCAATTTTAATATTTGCTGTTAGGCTCCCTTATCTCTATGTACATCCATATTCTTTGGCATCACATCTTTGTCTCAAATTGATATGTAAACAAATGTAATAACTAAGCCAAGTATGAAAATAACCAGAACATTGATTCCATTATCATAATCTAAGGCAACCAACAAAAATCCTGTGTGCATTGTATTTATCAAGGATGGTTAGCACAGCTCTCGTTCTTGATATCCTACAAAGATAAGGTTATACAGTTGTGTGTCTGTTCCTTTTTTAAAATTTTAGTCAGACTTTTGAAGATGTAGATGTATAGCATTATTAAAAAGAGATTTCTGCTGCATTTTTAATACTGTGTTAATTTATGGGGGAAAAAACCCAGGGCGTAAATAAATACCATTACATAATTTATATGAAATAAATACAAATGAATCAACTTAAACAAGTGTATGCACAAAACTATCCTTCTGCATTGTAGTACATTGGCATTCCTAATGAAGATACACCTGTGCGCTGTAAAATTTCTGTCAGATGTCTACTAGAGATGGCCTTGCGGTTCGCCCGGCAGTCATTTCGCGGCGATCTTTACGTGTTAGCGATTCGGCGAACATGCGAACATATGGAGATATTCGCGCCCGCCATATTCTTTTACATTATGAAGAACTTTGACCCATGAGTCTGACACATCCATCAGGTGGTACAAGACAGCCAATTGAGACATTTCAGCACATGGACATACCCCCTACCTTATAAATAAACCTGATCTGGCCGCCATTTTACAGTCAGTGTTTTGCCAGTGTAGGGAGAGGTTGCTGTGTGGAGCAGGGACAGGCTGTTAGGGACACCAAACTCTAGCTAATAGGGCTATAAAAGTCATTTTAAGGACTGGTATAGGTGTGCTATCAATAGGTGTGATACACAGAGGGGTGCGATATACTTATAATATACTTTTATAATGAGTCAAAAACACATAGATGTATATAGTGATCACCTGGAAGTCAGGGGCCTAGGGGCTTACTAGGGCCATTTTTATATAGGGTAAGGTTCCGGACGGGGTCGCTCTTATCAGGGCGGGTGGTCTGTGGTTAGGCTATCAGGGCCAGAATAGCACCCCCCTGTAGGGCAATATCAGAGACAGTTCTTTGCCCACCCTGTCCTTCAATACCACATCATCATCTAGCCCAGGAATGGATGTTTTTTGCTTTCCCTCCGGGATTCATGGATGTGCACTGGAACCCCCCGGATTGTGGTAGGACATATGGTTTCTGATTTGGTGCCGCCGAGCACCTGATTTAGTGCCGCCGAGCACTTGTTATTGCCTACCACGTCTATGCTTTTTTGCTTAACTTTAATAATGTAATTTATTTTCATTTTGAGGGATATCTTTTCCATTCACACGTCCGCAAAATGGGTCCACATCCATTCCGCAATCCATTCATTTTCAATAGGGCTGGAATGTGCTGTCCGCATCCGCATTTGCGGATACACATCCGCATTTGCGGATCCGCACTTCCGCATCCATGCTTCCGTTTAGCAAAAAATAGAACATGTCCTATTCTTGTCCGCAATTGCAGACAAGATTAGGCATTTTCTATTATAGTGCCGGCGATGTGCGGTATGCAAATTGCGGAATGCACATTGCCGGTGTCTGTGTTTTGCGGATCCGCAAAACACTTACGGACGTGTGAATGGACCCTCATAGTAACATTATTAAAGGTTACATTTTATCTTTATGTATATTCTAATGAATTGCCTTCCTTGTACAATGTTATAATTTGTGATGAGCGGCAGGGGCAATATTCAAATTCGCGATAGTTCGCAAATATTTGGGTGAATATTCGCCAAATATTCGAGAATTCACGAATTCATGATCTCTAGGCATTATTTTCTTGTGTGAAAATTTGCCTAAAATTCACCTTAAAAAAATTGCATAAAAATTTGCATGAACTGGTATTTTTTTTTAAATCGAATATTTGCGATTACGAATGTATTTAGCGATATTCTAAATATTCGCGAATTCTCAAAGTGCCGATATTCGCGTATAAAATTCGCAATTCGAATATTCGTGATCAACACTAGTTATAATATACTTTCTATGTTAGAAAGTATATTATAGTGCATTTGTATTGTGCGGCAGTTGTGTGCGGTTCTGCTGCGATACTGCAGGTATATAGAGGGACAAGCGTTATTGGAACAAATAATTTCTACTGGTGTGATATACCAGTCGTCCCCCAAAAAACGATTGAAGCAGAGTGTTATATACCAATATACTTTCTTTATAGTGCATTTGGGTACTGTATAGTGCATTTGCGCATGTGCGTACGCGAAAATTATATTGCCGATATTTCGCATTGAAAAAATAATGAATTGAGATCGCAAATTTGAATAATACATCTGGTTTGTCACTGTCCATGTTGTGGGACTATTTGTGCACTTCTAGTAATTATTTCTTGGCTGCAAATATGAGCTGAAGGTTTTTCAGGTTCGCCTGCCATTAAAATGAATGGGACCCACCGCGAACTTGCATTTTGCGAACATTTGATCGCGTTTGTCCATCACTAATGTCTACTTGGAAGAAGGGCAGAATCCTGACACATTGCTTAAGACTGTCTGCTATTTTCTAAAGTAAATGGAGTTTTTACTGCTTTTATGTACACTTCAAAAGCACATAATATATATCCTCAAAAAAGCTGATAATATAATTTTAACTCTGCTGTTGTTGATGGGTTTGTGCTCTAGAAGCAATCATTTCAAGCATGCTAGAAAGAACAGTAAAATAAACTGCAAAGATAAGTACAGTACTATGTTTTTTATTAGCTATACTATTAAGTGAAACAATTAATTATACTGTACTGTATACAGTAAATGCCGTTTCAATCCCACCACAATTATGGATCCTAAAGGGGTAAGGATTGTCATAGCATGGTTTGATAAGGTTATGTCTAAGGGTATAACAACCTGGCACGGTTGTGAGCTGTTCAGGGTGCGATTGCGGTTGAGTTCACACAGCCAGTTAGGCCGTAGCTGCCTCTTATTTAACTAAGATTGCACTGTAGAGGTGGTCTCTATTGTTAATAGCCATTGTATTGAAGGTGCCAGTCAGCCATTAACAATGTAGGCTGGCTCAACAGTACAGTCTTCAATACTTAAATAAGAGGAAGCTGTGGCCTAACTGGCCACCTAATACTCAACTGCAGCTGCCTGACGATTGTGCTGTGTGTAACTACCCTAAGATTTTTTTTAGTAAGGCAAAATAATAAGGCTTCGGGTATTGCAGTATTACATGCCAGCAAAACAAATTATTGGCAAATCATGTAAGACAGGGATATTCCGAACTACCATAACACACAGGTAAAAT